>NC_133121.1:45794784-46105225 GCF_033568475.1 Henckelia pumila
AGTGGCATATTTGTTGGAGAACGCGGCGATCAGATCAATTAAGATTGATACCCGGTGCAGCGGAAGTTTAAAATTTTTGTATGGAACGATTCCATAATAGGTATCAACCTTACGATTAAATTGTGTGTGTAAAAATTAAATAACAATTATAAAATTTTTACCTTTAATCTCGAATCGAGATTTTGAACACCAACAGATTTCTCTGCTCTTGTTGTATATCCCTGGAACTGATGAACGAACTGTTCTTCAATCAGGTCCACGAACGGATATTTAATCCCTCTGATAGATTGCACTAGAAAATCTATCAGAAGTTTCTACGAAGAGATTAACGAATTTGATCCGTTAAACCAGACTGTAATTCAAAATCACAGGCTGGATTTTTCTCGAGTAGACAGGGAGGGGGGGCGGCCACTCTTGTTAGAAAATACTTAGGTTTTCGAAAATTGTGACCTATTGTATCTAATTTCTGTACTGCAATAACTTATTTATAATGTAGGCCACTAACAGCTTAGGGCCCATTAGTCATAAGTTCAAGCCCGACAAGCAAAGCCCGCACGTTCAGAAATTAATATAAAATTCATCGTGACTCCGATTGATAAACCGATTTCACCAATGTGCACAGAAACCATTTCTGCACCTTTTAAAGTCAAGATAAATTTTTCTGAATCCCAATTCAGTGATTTCCAAAAATGGCCATCCCTATGTCATTTTAGGAAATCTTACTCCTCTACTCTTAAATAAGAAGTCCAACTTCTTCGTTCATTAAATTTAACTCTTTAAATTTAACTATCTCAACGGGGATTAAAAATCCATTACACTGTGTGACCCTCAATGGTTCAGGGATACAGCTAGCCGTGGGCTCACAACTCCTTGTGACTCGGAACAAAAATTTCCGACTTGCCCATCGAATCATAGTAAGAGCGTCTAGCAACATCGCCCCATGATTCCCTAGGTATCACTGATAGTGCCTACAAGAACCAATAGATTTTGGTTAGCGTACAGTACGGTCCCTTCATCCATATATCCCGATCGAATCAACAACCATTGGTATATCGAGAGTCGCTCGAGATTCGATAACTATGCAATGCATCTTGAAGATCAAATAGTGACATCGCATGTGCTACTAAGAAACCATTTCTTAAATCACATCATGTACTCTGGCCAGAGATTCGTCACACTAATATCTCCTCAGATCGCATAGGATATCCATACTCGCAAGTATGTGGTGAATCCTTGACAACAAAGCATCAACTCCTATATGTGTTGTAACTGTACCCAATCTCGACACCTGATGACCCCAATAGAGTCGGTAAACGAGTCAAAACACAGTACTAGCATATAGAGTCTCAATGATGTCTCGAGTAGTAAGGACTAATGGTGTACAACCAAAACCGCGGACTTTATCCACTCGATAAGTGATAACCACTTGGAAAGTCCGGATAGGGTAGTTCGATCATTCATCATATGAATATCCATTTGCATGCTTCGAACATCTCTATGTTCCTTACCAATGAAACGTGGTACTCTGCATCGCAAATGCTAGTCTCAAACTCGAGCGATCCTTATCCTTATTATCGGATGGCTCAATCGACTAGGAACAGTTTAGAATATACAGTGACTATAAGATGTGTTTCATGATAGACATCTCCATGTTCTACCACATCTTACATACACTATAGTATATTTAAGGTCTTTATCAAAACAACAATAGTATATCACAATATAACAATATGAAGAAAGATAAAGTCATTGCCATTAATAAAAGTGTAAATAATATTAAACAAAAGATTGTTTATACAAAGAGTCATCAAAGCCCTTAGCCACAAGTTGGCTCAACGGGCACCCACTCTTTCAATCTCCCACTTGCCCTAAAGCCAACTAGTCATACTACGTAGACCCATTGCTTCGCGATGTTTGTCAAATAATGGTCCTGGCAAGGGCTTAGTAAGTGGATCAGCGATATTGTCTGTAGAGGCCACTCTTTCGACAGTGATGTCTCCTCTTTCCACAATCTCCCGGATGATGTGGTATTTCCTCAGTACGTGTTTGGATCTTTGATGAGACCTTGGTTCCTTTGCCTGAGCAACGGCACCCGTGTTGTCACAGTACACCGGGACTGGACCAACAACTTCAGGAATAACGCTCAACTCTTGGACGAAATTCCTCATCCAAACGGCCTCTTTAGCAGCAGCTGATGCTGCAATGTATTCAGCCTCAGTGGTGGAATCCGCTGTGGTGTCCTGCTTGGAACTCTTCCAAGAGACAGCACCGCCATTGAGCATGAACACAAATCCAGAGGTTGACTTCGAGTCATCCACGTCACTTTGGAAGCTAGAGTCGGTATAGACTTCCAATTTTAGTTCTCTTCCTCCATATACCATGAACATATTCTTAGTCCTTCGTAAGTACTTAAGAATGTCCTTCACGGCTTTCCAATGCATTTGACCGGGATTAGCTTGATATCTGCTCGTGACACTCAGAGCAAATGCTACATCCGGTCTGGTAGATATCATCTCATACATGATACTACCTATGGCTGACGCATATGGTACATGTGTCATTTTCTCTATCTCTTCATCCGTCTTGGGACACATAGACTTGGATAGAGAAACTCCATGACACATGGGTAGATGTCCTCTCTTGGACCCATCCATTGAAAACCGTTTCAATATGGTGTCGATGTAGGTTGATTGAGTGAGTCCTATCATTCTCTTAGATCTATCTCTATAGATCTGTATCCCAAGAATATAGGATGCCTCACCCAAATCCTTCATCGAAAATCTACCTGATAACCATATCTTTGTTGACTGCAACATCCCTACATCATTCCCAATGAGTAAGATGTCATCAACATAAAGTACTAAGAATGTCACAGCATCCTTAACTACTTTCTTGTACACGCATGTTTCCTCCGGATTCTTGATGAAACCAAAATCTTTTATTGTTTCATCAAATTTCTGGTTCCAACTTCTTGATGCTTGTTTTAGACCATAAATTGATCTCTGAAGATTGCATACCTTATGCTCGCTTCCCATGGATGTGTACCCCTCAGGCTGCTTCATATAGATCTCTTCCTTAATGTCTCCATTAAGAAAAGCAGTCTTCACATCCATTTGCCATATCTCATAGTCATACCATGCAGCTATGGCAATAAGGATTCTTATGGACTTGAACATTGCAACTGGTGAAAAGGTTTCATCATAGTCAACTCCTTGTCTTTGAGTATAACCTTTTGCCACCAATCGCGCCTTGTAGGTCAATACCTTACCATCAGGCCCAAGCTTTCTCTTGTAGATCCATTTACACCCTATTGGAACAATTCCATCGGGAGGATCTACTAAAGACCAAACTTGGTTTGTATGCATCGAATATATTTCCGACTGCATAGCTTCAAGCCATAAATTTGAATCCGCATCAGAAATTGCTTCCTTGAAGTTTCTTGGATCACATCCAACATCGGGTTCATCTTGATCCCCTTCAAGAAGAAGACCATATCGAATAGGAGGTCTAGAAGTCCTCTCGGATCTTCTAGGTATAGGCGTGTCCAGCAATGGTTCCTGAGGTGTAGGAGCGTTATTTTGTATTTCGGGTTCTTCTCGAATTTCTTCGAGTTCCATCATCTCGCCTTTCTTATCCAATAAGAACTCCTTCTCCAAGAAGGTGGCATTCCTTGAAACAAACACCTTTGTTTCAGCAGGATAATAGAAATAATATCCGATTGAATTCTTCGGATACCCTACAAAATAACATAAGCTGGATCGACTATCCAACTTATCTCCCACTGTCCGCTTCACGTAAGCAGGACATCCCCAAATCCTCAAGTACGAATACTTAGGAGCTTTGCCATTCCATAACTCGTATGGTGTTTTGTCCACTGCTTTAGTGTGGACGTTGTTCAACAACAATACCGCCGTTTCAAGCGCATAGCCCCAAAACGAAGGTGGAAGCTCAGTGAAGCTCATCATGGACCGAACCATGTCCAACAAAGTTCGATTACGACGCTCCAATACACCATTAAGCTGTGGTGTCATAGGAGGAGTCCACTGAGAGAGAATCCCATTCTCTTTTAGATAGTCCAAAAACTCGGTACTCAAGTATTCTCCACCTCAATCCGATCGAAGTGCTTTAATACTTTTACCTAGCTTGTTTTCTACTTCAGCCTTGAATTCTTTGAACTTTTCAAATGCTTCAGACTTATATTTAATTAAATATAAATACCCATACCTTGAATAATCATCAGTAAAGGTAATGAAGTAGGTGTGGCCATATTGAGTCCCAACTCTAAATGGACCACAAACATCTGTATGGATCAAATCCAACAGATTTTGACTACGTGCTACAACTTAAATTGTAATTCACCCAAGTGTAGGTTGTCTGCAAGTAATATACTCGTGAGTACGAGATCGATCCACGGAGAGGATGTTGTAAGTTTAATTTTAGCAATAATATATTATAGATGAAAATATTATTATAAAACTTCAAATACACAAATTATAAAATTGTCAAGGTTTCAAAGGTTCATTGTTGGTTTATTTAAGATTGCTTAATAAAAATAAATAAAAGAAACTAAAATAAAAATAAACATAAAAGAACAATGAAATATTTAAACAAGTATATCATATAATATAGTTCCCACTATATTAATATCAGATTAACCGATATTTAATACATGGTACCCATAATATATATATAGATGAATAAATATAAACATAAAAAGAACAATTAAATATTTAAACAAGTATATCATATAATATAGTTCCCACTATATTAATATCCACCGATATTTAATACATGGTACCCATAATATATATATAAATGCATAAATATAAATTGACATAAAAGTAAATGTTAGATCAAATCACAATATTTTATTTAGAACAACCGGCAGAGCCACGCTATCGTCTAAATAAAATATATGACTTTATGTTAGATGCGATAAAGTAAATGTTAGTTGCGGAAAAGTAAAAGTTAGATGCGAGAAAGTAAATGTTAGTTGCGGAAAAATAAATGTTAGTTGCGATAAAGTAAAAGTTAGATGCGATAAAGTAAATGTTAGTTCAAATCACAATATATTATTTAGAACAACCGACAGTGTCACGCTATCGTCTAAATAATATATATGACTTTATTATAAATAGATACATATATTTATAGTATATAATTATTGTAGTAATTATTGTATCATATTTGACAACAAATCAAGGTAACCACATTCAAGGTACCAAGCATTTGATGTAAATAGATAACAACAAATCATCCAAAATTATACTTGACCAACAATGAAACCTTTTCACCTTGACATAAAAAGATTTAGCTTTCCATGAACATGAAACTCAAGAATAAAGATAAAAGAAATTTCATACTTGAACTTGAGAAACTTGCACACTCAAACTTTTATTCTCACACACACAATATTTATTTTACAAATGAAGAATTCTCTACACTCTTGCACACTACAAAGCTTATACAACACATCTATTTATAGGCCAAATGAGAGGAAGAGTCCAAGGCTCATTAAATGTGAAATAGTAAAGTTGGTGGGTGCTTGTCTCCTTGAATGTCAATACCATGACCCAACTTTAATTGGCATGTTTGATGCCTTAGACCACCGATTCAGCCTTTCTTTTCAACATAGAACACGTAGGATATTTTGTGTAGATGTGTTTGGACAACTCATTCACCCCTTTTGGATAAAATATGAAATACTTATGATATTTTTACTCCAAGCTGGTCATAGTAAAAGTAAATCTATCTCCATTTTGATGTTTTATTATTTTGATCATCTTAATGAAGTTTTTGGAATTTCTTGTCTTCTACAAAGTTGAAGATGCCTCTTTTGTGATTCTACAGGTTTTGAGATTACTCCATTATGACCACTGTAGCTTGAGTAATTTTATTTTTACCAAACCTGCGCAAACCGTAAAATACAACATTTTAGTAAAACATTTAAATATAAACACATAACACTAAAATAATACAACTTCATAATTTTAATTAAACTTAAATTTTAAAACACACTTTTTAACATATAAATAATTACAAATTTTAAGTTTCATCACTACGCTCAGGTTTCCCCTTAAAAGGAGATTTAGTCATTTTTCCTTTTAGGCAGGATTCACAAGTAGGTAGAGAGTTAATATCAGACATATCAAACATGCCCTCTCCCACTAGCTTGTTCATCCTCCTTGAGGAAATATGACCTAGCCTAGCGTGCCAAAGGTTTGCCGGGTTTTGGCTATCGATTTTCCTTTTGTTAGTTGTTGCCGGTTTATCAAC
The DNA here is from genome assembly GCF_033568475.1 of Henckelia pumila. Classification (NCBI taxonomy): domain Eukaryota; kingdom Viridiplantae; phylum Streptophyta; class Magnoliopsida; order Lamiales; family Gesneriaceae; genus Henckelia; species Henckelia pumila. The sequence goes on from NC_133121.1 coordinate 45,801,061, forward strand.
ATAATTTATTGGAACGTCTTTTAGTTTTAAGTTGTATAGATCGTTTTCAAGTTGTCCATTTCCAATCAAACATTCATTCTTGTAAATATTGCAAATCCCATTCACAAAATTGCAAGAATAACCATCTCTATCAAGCATAGAAACAGAAATAATATTTTTAATCAAATCCGGAACAAATAAAACATCTCTTAAAAGTAACTTAAAACCGTTCTGCAAAATTAAATAAACATCTCCCACAGCTTTTGCTTCAACTCTGGAACCATTTCCGAGCCTCAGCTGGGTCTCACCCATTCTAAGCCTGCGACTTCTTGTCATCACCTGCAAATCATTGCAAATGTGAGATCCACATCCGGTATCCAATACCCAAGAAGTAGTATTAAGTGAAACATTTATTTCAATATAGAACATACCCTTTGCAGTTCGCAACTGCTCTAGATATTCCTTGCAGTTACGCTTCCAATAACCGGGCTTCTTGCAGTAATGGCAAACATCCTTGGATTTTTCCATGTTTGAAGCCTTTGTCTTGTACTTCTTCTCGGGTTCGATTTTCTTGGGTGGGGCAGAACGTTTCTTACCCTTTGTACTTGGCCCCTTCTTCGCAGAAGAAGAGGAGCCCACCAAGAAAGCCGGTTTATCCTTCTTTAATGTGGATTCATATGTCACAAGCACATTGACCATCTCTTCAAGGGAGGCCTCTATCTTGTTCATATTGAAATTTACCACAAATCCGTGAAACGAAGAAGGAAGAGACAGAAGTAGTAAGTCCACGTTGAGTTCATGCTCCAACACCAAATCAAGGGTTACCAACTTCTGTATGAGCCAAATCACTCGTACCCCATGATCACGGACCGAAGTCCCTTCACGCATGTGACACGTCATTAGCTCCTTTATAGTAGCGAACCTTTCAGCCCTCGATTGAGCCCCAAAAAGTTCCTTGAGTTGAACGTGAATGTCAGCAGCATTCACGGTGTCCTCAAATCGCCTCTGGAGTTCATCAGACATCGAGGCTTGCATATAGCATTTGGTCTTGATATCATGGTCCACCATGTATCAAGCTTGGCTAACTCCTCCGGACTTACGTCAGCTGGTGCTTCCTTCGGAGGAGATTTTTCTAACACGTAGAGCATCTTCCCCGAAGTCAAGACAATCTTCAACTTACGGAACCATTCCGTATAGTTTGCGCCAGTCAACTTATTTTGTTCGAGGATCGAGAAAAGTGGATTACGCGAATTCATCTTATGAAATACTAAAAAGAAACAGACAAATATCAGTGATTGTTTAAGCAATTTACTAAGACATAAAATAGGCGAAATTTATTTTATGAATCTCACTCTCACTATTTTAACGATTTCACTACCCTCTAGTGAAAACGGGAAACTGTTTTCCTTAGTGAGAACATGGAGTCCAATTGACAAACTTATGGTCCCGAATAATATCAGCCAACCATAATTTTCAAAAGGTAGAGCCCAATTGCTTCCAAAGCAACCTCCACGTTTTTACCTCATGTCCAATAAGGGCCCAATAATATGACGCCGTTTATTGTGACATGTCAAGATTACCCATCAATATTAAGTTGTGATGGACGGTCGCCATGTGGATCCCCCAATAATATGAGCCGATCCCATGGGAGTTCCATCCAACTTACAACATGTGTCGATCCAATGTACAGCTTTCCGACGAACGGTCCCCCCCAATAATATGAGCCGGACCGTATCCGTGGGTAGCATCTCATACATTGATCGTTGATGGAAGGTAGGAACATTTAAACAAATTTAAATTTACTTTATTTATCTTGATATCAATTTTAAATCATATTTAAAATGAGGAATTTTAATTATAAAAATTTGTCTCATCATTTTTAAAATTTTTGTATGATTGCCGGATTCACACAATTATGTCTAAAACATGCATACAACTATAATATCACATATTATATAGGATGATCGATTCCATTTCTAATCGACCCGTGGTTGCCAATCACGAGTCTTAGTCCAATCCTAGGTAATATGCAGTATGCAATGCAATCCTATTACATTTGCTTCCAATTTACATTTCTTCTGTCTTTATTGTCTGCTGGGCCCACCTCCATCTTCAAATCTTGATCTCCCACTAAATCTAATGTATTTACAATAAATAACAATGACAAGTAGGGGATACATTTTTAAGGGGTGGGAACGGGCCATAAACCAAGCCCACTTTTATTACATATGACATTCATATTGGGCCATAAACCAGGCCTATTAATAAAACCAACAACAATAAAAACAAATGTAAATTCCTAACATACACCTACAAAATTGGTCATGGCAATCGATCATCCTTATCCAATAACATTTAATTCAAAATTAATTTATTGGATAACATGCAATGGCAATTTAAATTTAAAAGGATAAAATCATATTTCATACATAAAATCTTATTTTACATACAAAATCATATTTTATCTTTTTATCAAATAAAATCATATTTTATCTATAAAATCCAATTTTATACATAAAATCATATTTTACTCAATATATCCATAAGATCATATCTTATCATCAATTGTACCAAAAATAATTAATTTTAAAATTCAATTTAACGGATAAAATATTTAAATTTTCAAAAAATTCAAATTTATCCAAAAATCAATTTTAAAATTTTTGGACTCGAACAATTCGATCCGATGCCTCGTGGACCAATCAAAACCAATTTTCGATCGGACCAAAAATAGAATTTTAACATATTAAAATTTAATTTAAAAATTAAAAAAATAATTTTTCCCGCGGGCCGCCCGGGACATTCCCGGGCTGCCCGCGCCCCGTAGGGCTCGGGCCGGGCAGCCTGGCTGCCCCTAGGGCAGCGATCACATCGCTGCCGGCACTGCCCAGCGCAGTGCCCAGCGCTGCGCCGGGCAGCGACGATCTCTGCCCCTGCCCCGGGCAGCGATCCAATCGCTGCCCGGGTTTTTGCCCGAAAAATATTTTTTTTTTATTTTAAAATATTTATTTTGTTTCAAAAACCGAGGCCTAAAAAATTTTTGTACAATTGATTAATTTAATCGCTTGATCTGAGCAACCTGGCTCTGATACCACTGTTGGAGAACGCGGCGATCAGATCAATTAGGATTGATACCCGGTGCAGTGGAAGTTTAAAATTTTTGTATGGAACGATTCCATAATAGGTATCAACCTTACGATTAAATTGTGTGTGTAAAAATTAAATAACAATTATAAAATTTTTACCTTTAATCTCGAATCGAGATTTTGGACACCAACAGATTTCTCTGCTCTTGTTGTATATCCCTGGAACTGATGGACGAACTGTTCTTCAATCAGGTCCACGAACGGATATTTAATCCCTCTGATAGATTGCACTAGAAAATCTATCAGAAGTTTCTACGAAGAGATTAACGAATTTGATCCGTTAAACCAGACTGTAATTCAAAATCACAGGCTGGATTTTTCTCGAGTAGACAGGGAGGGGGGGCGGCCACTCTTGTTAGAAAATACTTAGGTTTTCGAAAATTGTGACCTGTTGTATCTAATTTCTGTACTGCAATAACTTATTTATAATGTAGGCCACTAACAGCTTAGGGCCCATTAGTCATAAGTTCAAGCCCGACAAGCAAAGCCCGCACGTTCAAAAATTAATATAAAATTCATCGTGACTCCGATTGATAAACCGATTTCACCAATGTGCACAGAAACCATTTCTGCACCTTTTAAAGTCAAGATAAATTTTTCTGAATCCGAATTCAGTGATTTCCAAAAATGGCCATCCCTATGTCATTTTAGGAAATCTTACTCCTCTACTCTTAAATAAAAAGTCCAACTTCTTCGTTCATTAAATTTAACTCTTTAAATTTAACTATCTCAACGGGGATTAAAAATCCATTACACTGTGTGACCCTCAATGGTTCAGGGATACAGCTAGCCGTGGGCTCACAACTCCTTGTGACTCGGAACAACAATTTCCGACTTGCCCATCGAATCATGGTAAGAGCGTCTAGCAACATCGCCCCATGATTCCCTAGGTATCACTGATAGTGCCTACAAGAACCAATAGATTTTGGTTAGCGTACAGTACGGTCCCTTCATCCATATATCCCGATCGAATCAACAACCATTGGTATATCGAGAGTCGCTCGAGATTCGATAACTATGCAATGCATCTTGAAGATCAAATAGTGACATCGCATGTGCTACTAAGAAACCATTTCTTAAATCACATCATGTACTCTGGCCAGAGATTCGTCACACTAATATCTCCTCAGATAGCATAGGATATCCACACTCGCAAGTATGTGGTGAATCCTTGACAACAAAGCATCGACTCCTATATGTGTTGTAACTGTACCCAATCTCGACACCTGATGACCCCAATAGAGTCGGTAAACGAGTCAAAACACAGTACTAGCATATAGAGTCTCAATGATGTCTCAAGTAGTAAGGACTAATGGTGTACAACCAAAACCGCGGACTTTATCCACTCGATAAGTGATAACCACTTGGAAAGTCTGGATAGGGTAGTTCGATCATTCATCATATGAATATCCATTTGCATGCTTCGAACATCTCTATGTTCCTTACCAATGAAACGTGGTACTCTGCATCGCAAATGCTAGTCTCAAACTCGAGCGATCCTTATCCTTATTATCGGACGACTCAATCGACTAGGAACAGTTTAGAATATACAGTGACTATAAGATGTGTTTCATGATAGACATCTCCATGTTCTACCACATCTTACATACACTATAGTATATTCAAGGTCTTTATCAAAAAAACAATAGTATATCACAATATAACAATATGAAGAAAGATAAAGTCATTGCCATTAATAAAAGTGTAAATAATATTAAACAAAAGATTGTTTATACAAAGAGTCATCAAAGCCCTTAGCCACAAGTTGGCTCAACGGGCACCCACTCTTTCAATATTTGCATCCTCCTCCATATCTAGCACAACAAAATCCGTCGAAAAATAAATTTATCTATTTTTACCAAAACATCTTCAATGATTCCAAGCGGATATGTGATAGATCTATCAGCTAGCTGCAATGCGATCATTGTGGTCTTCACCTCCTGAAAACAGACAAAGACATCATATTAATGCTAGCTCCTAGATCGCAAAGTGCATTATTAAAATAAGAAGAACCAATAGTGCAAGGAATAGTAAAACTCCCTGGATCCTTCAGCTTTTGTGGAATCTTCTTTTGGAGCACAGCACTACATTCTTCAGTTAAGCTCACCACCTCATTCTCTTGCAGCCTCCTTTTCTTGGACATCAGCTCTTTAATAAACTTTGCATAATTCGGCATTTGTGCCAAAGCATCAGCAAAAGGGATGTTTATATGTATCTTCTAGAAAATCTCCAAAAATTTTGAGAACTGCTCGTCAACTACCTGCTTCTTGAACCTTTGGGGGTAAGGAAGAGGAGGTTTGTACATCGGTTTCTGCTCAGGTTCAGAATCTTTCTCCTCGACCTTCTTCTCATCAACTGTAACTTTTTCAGACGTCTTGCTCTCAGATTTGACCTCTTCATTATCCTCCTTCTTCCCAATCCTCAACGTGATAGCATTACACTGCTCCTTGGGATTCACCTCAGTATTACTTGGGAATTGGCCTCTGTTATTATCTTTCAGTGAGTTCGCCAACTGCCCAATGCTAGTCTCCATGGATTGCCCTACAACACCCATGTTGGCCACATGCGTCTCTAAGTTGTCAAGGCGAGTCTCAGTCCTCGCCATCCTCTTGCTTGATTCTTGCACAAAAGCATTAACAACATCCTCCAAAGGAGGCTTACCCTCACCCTTATTTGTATTGTATCCCGGAGGATTCAACACATTATTATTATTTGCATATGAAAAATTCTCATGATTACGCAAACTAGGATGATATTGATTGGGTACAGGATTACCTCGATAGTTGTTGTAATTTCTGTTGTTCACATATTGAGCTTGCTCCACACTCTCAAATTCATCAGCAGAATTTACGGTAGTCACTAGCGATGCTGTCTTAATAGAGCTTTGATTCTCTTTGGTCAGTGCAGCCAACTGTGTAGAAATAGTAGCCATCTGAGCAATCAAAGCAGTGAACGCATCAACCTCATGAATTCCTGCAGTCTTCCTTATCACAGATCTCTCACTCGGCCACTGATAACTGTTAACAGTCATTTGCTCAAGAATCTCATAAGCCTGTTCAGGAAATTTAGAAAATATTGAACCTCAAGCTGCAGCATCCACAAAAATATGAGTTGGTCCATTCAAACCATTATAGAATAATTCGATCTGTTCCCAATCCGAAAAATTATGGTTTGAACACTTCCTAAGCAACTCCTTGTACCGCTCCCAAGCTTCATAAAGCTGCTCAAAATCTTGCTGTTTGAAAGTAATGATCTCAATTTTGAGCTGAGCAGACTTGGCAGGAGGAAAGTACTTAGCTAGAAATTTAGATGTCATGTCTTCCCATGTAGTGATACTCCCAAGAGGTAGTGACTGCAACCAACTACGAGCATTGTCCCTATGAGAGAATGGGAACAATCGTAATCTGATGGTGTACTTAGTAACACCATGAATCTTCACTGTGTCAGCAATCTCCAGAAAAGTACGTAGGTGCAAATATGGATCTTCAGTAGCTGACCCCTAAACTGATTCTGCTGCACCATATTAATCAAAGCTGGTTTCAACTCAAAATTATTTGCTGTGATATTCTGCCGAGCTATCCCAGAATAATGAGTATTGATCACTGGTCGAAAGTGATTTCTGATCGGCACCGAAGCATTATTGACAACTCGTTCTCTTTCTCTTTCTTCAGCCATTTGTTGCAACTCTTCTCTTCTAGCTTTTCTCAAATCTTTAATATTTTTATCGATTTCCGGATCAAAGAGCAGTGAGTCGTAACTTTGGATTTTTCGCATAAAATGCAAAGACAGGAAAAATTTTAAAATTAGAACCAACAAAATAAAATAAAATGCTCGAAATCAAAATTAAGGCTAATTAGCACAATTTAAAATAAATCAAATAAAATTCAATCCCCGGCAAAGGCGCCAAAAACTTGTTGCATGTTTTTCGCTTGCAAGCGCACGATGTCAAGTTATAATATAGGAATTAAGTCCAAATCGATCCCACGGAGAATGAATAAATGATATTATATCAAATATTTGCGACTAATAAAATCATAATCCTATGTAGAGCTACGAAAATGATTTGATTTACATCAAACTAAAATTTTCAATAAATAAAATTAATTAACTACGAGTTCGCAAGACGAAAATTCAATGAGAGACAAATTCTAGAGGTTCGACATCACTTAACTATCCACCAGTTTAATTAATAAAGAAATCTATTTCATATATTCTCCTAGTTTATTAGCCAAGAATCCCTATTATTTTCTACTACCTCTCTCGAGTGTCAAGCAGAAATTCGTATTCAATAGCAAACTCAGTATCTCTATCTAAGTTCAACTATTAAATCCAGTAAATGGCACAATAATTCTTACAAACGCTTCAATGGAGTTATAGGCCTATCTAACTCTATAAACACCAATGATGTATTTTCCTACGGTCCTATTCAAAATCGCATCTCTCGAGTGCTAGATTTCAAATAAATATAACAATTCAACTAATGATCAGTTAATTAAACGCAATAAATTCAGAAAAACACAAATAAACCGAATGAAGAATTCTAATTTATCAATCTAAGTATCAAAAACATGGTTTCAAGTCAAGCTACGTCGTCCCTCTAGACAAAGGAATTAGTTTCTAATGAAAATAAAAATCAAACAAAGCATGTTCTTGAACATCATTAAAAAATTAGGAGAAAGAATGAAATAAAAATGAAGGTAGATGATGCTTCTCCGTCTCCGGTAGTCGCTTCGTCCGTCTTCGTGCCAAGAATGCTTTTTCTCCCTTTTACTTGGTCTCTAGCCGTCTCTAGCCTTCAAAAACTCTGAATACTCTCTAAACCCTCGTCTCCTTTCAAAATAAGCCATAAAATCCTTTTTAAACTCGATTAGAGACTTTCCATATTTTTGGAGACTACGCAGCGCTGGAGCGCTAATTATTCGGCGCTGGGGTGCTCAAGTTTCGTATTTTATTTTTCAATGACGGACGTCTAGCGCTGGAGTGCTCAAAAGAAGGTACTGGGGCACTTAAGACATGAAATTATGGGCACTGGAGTGCTAGAAATATGGCGCTGGGGCGCTACTTGTTCTTCCATTTCACCATCTACGCAACATTTTTGTAAAAATCATAACTCAAGTTCTAGCCGTCGGATCGTGCTAAAATTTTGACAGCAACTTTAAATTATCCTAATCTTTAATTAAGCAGTGGAGATCGGATTTGGAGGTCTGTAGCATTCCCAGTAATGTTCTGAAGTTTTTTGTCCCGTAATTCGGCTTTCCGCTTCTTCTTGCTACTTTTTTTCAAATCCTTGCAACTCACAAAAACAACAACAAATACATCTAATATCCACTCGATACATCACAAAATACAATTCAAATCATATATAAATTAAGTGCATAAAATGCACTTATCAGAACCACTGGGTGGTTAGATTCGGTTAGTGATTCGACGAATGTCTTAAGCCGGTCTGGTTATGACTTGGTCTTCGTCAGTCTAAAACTTTTTCTAGGGACGATGATTTCGATCAAGCGAATGTTTGTATCTTTTGTGATCAGAAAGAGCATAGTCATGATGGAAAATGTATCGGTGTTGTGATACATTAGTGCCAGGGAAGTTCAACTGTAGACAAGTAGCGCAGTAATTTTTAGTTAAGAGAATGTTAATGCGGTGCAGCATTAATGGAGCTTTTAGGAAATTCGACAAGAGACTAAGTGTGTCGGAATCTATTTCGACCAGACACTCGAGCAAAGGTTTTTAATACGTTCTCGAGGTTTTACCCTAGATTTCGAGGACGAAATCTTTAAAGGGGGGGGGGGAGGGGAGAATGTAGTAACCCATATCCGTAATAAGCAATTAATGATTATATTAATCGTATGATCATGTTTTGATTAATTAATACATGATTAAGGAAATTTCTGTTGGATTAACGGACTTCGAAAATGGATTCAGAATGATCAAAAATGGCCCGAAGGGTGACCAGGAACGAAAACAACGTTCATGATCGAAAGCAACGTTCTGGCCTACTGATGTCATCCGTGACATCAGCAAGATGATGTCATTTCTTACGCACGTGAGGGGACATCGAACGCAACGATGGGGAGAACCGACGCAATGATCGGGAACAGACGCAATGATGGAGAACGGACGTTCCGTTCCGTGTCTATAAATAGAGGGTCCGAGGGTTCATTTCAACTCGCAACTCTCCTCTCTTCTCTCTCGTTTCTTAGCCTTTCTAGTCAGATCTAGGGAGATCTAGGAATCCTATGGGGAATCCGGAAGTGGCATAGCGATCCAGGCGACGTAGCCGAGCTGTGGCCTAGTTTTGTGGCAATTGCCATCAGCAGGCTGGCGACGGACGTAGGTATAACTATGGTCTCCTTAAATTATTTAGGAGTATGCAATAGCTTAGTTAAGGCTTTTAGAGCTTAATTAATGATGCATGGGTGTTTGCATTGTAGAGTTGATGGTAGGCTTGGAACCTAGAGTGGGACTGCTAGGAGTCGGCCTGCAATAAGGTACGTAAGTACTGACTGAGATAATCAGCGGGTTTTGCATGCTTATATGTTGCATTTGTGTGTCATATTATTATGCATCATGTGCATATCATATTGTGCCTGTCCATATTTTGAGATGAGCCATATAGGGCCGCTTAGCCCTGTTCGGACGGTTGATTTCGAGCGCCCCGCGACCGACGGGTTAGCCGGCACTGGCATCTGGAAGACAAGGTCTTCGTCCATTAGGAATGAGTAGTGTACGCAGGGTTTGCTCCCCGGGTTGTATCACTCATGTCCTAGGCGCCATTACTGAGCAGTTGTATACAGTTATCCCAGATATGGATACCCTGTCATTTGCATGCATCATGTTTGTATGTTTTACCCGTGCTTTCGTATTGAGCTTAGAGATCACGTTCAGTATTTTCTGTGTATCTGGACACCCCATTTGACGGGGCAGGTGAAGGTGCAGGATGGAGCACCATGAGCTTGGAGTAGCTAGCGACCAGTGAAGACAACAATATTAGCTGTAGGTTTTTGCCCTTTAGGTTTATTTATTCGATTGTGTTGTATAATCGAATTTGTTTAACCGGTTTTATTCTGCCGGTCTTCTTTTATTTAAGTCTTCCGCAGCGATTTATTTAATGCATGCTTAATTATGCTCTTAACTCTGATTAGGTAGTGGATCCGGGTTGGGTCGCTACATGCTATCTGTGTTGTGGTGGACCGACTCATGAAGTCAGCACATTTCATTCCTTATAACCGAGACTGCAGTTTTGACAAGATGGCTCGCTTGTACATTCATGAGATTGTTCGATTGCATGGAGTACATGTGAGCATAGTCAGCTATCGAGACCCCAGGTTTACTTCCAGATTCTGGGGGAGTTTTTAGCGTGCTTTGGATACTATTATGAGCTTGGACACTGCTTACCACCCTGAGACTGACGGGCACTCGGAGCTCACTATCCATACCCTTGAGTATATGTAGCGAGCTTGTGCTATGGATTTTGTTCTAGCTTGGCAAGATCAGTTGCCATTGATTGATTTCGCGTATAACAACAATTATCATAACAGTATTGGCATGGCACCATTTGAAGCGTTGTACAGGCGACGATGTCATCTCCACTATTCTGGGAAGAAGTGTGGAAGCGGCAGGTTGAGGGACCAGAATTAGTCTAGCAGGCTATTGATATCGTTAGACAGATCAAGAAACGGATTATGATTGCACAGGATCGACATGATAGCTATGCGAATGTTAAGCGCAGACCATTGCAATTTTAGGTTGGTGAAAAATTATTTTTTAAAGTTCCACCTTTCCGCAGGATTTTGAGATTTGGTCTCAAGGGTAAGCTATCTCCTAGATTCATTGGTCCGTTTGAGATTTTGGAGAGTGTTGGAGATTTAGCTTACAGACTGGCTTTACCACTTTATCTTTCAAGTATCCAAGATGTGTTTCATATATCGCTATTGCGAAGATATGTGGCTGATGAGTCCCACATCTTGCAGCTGTCTGAGGTCCAGTTGGATACAGATTTGACATATGTGGAGAGACCATTGCATATCATGGGTCATAAGGACAAGGTGTTACGTAAATAAAATTATTCCTCTTGTTCTAGTTTAGTGGAAGCGCCGAAACACTAAGGAATCCACTTGGAAACTAGAGAGCTATATGCGTTTAGGGCATCCTGAATTATTCTGATTGTATCTACTTGATGTATCTTGTAAAATATTCTTGATTATTAAAGAATGATTTGATCATTTGTTTAGTTTGCATACTTAAGATGTATTTCGAGGACGAAAATATCTTAAGTGGGGGAGAATGTAGTATACCGGTTCTATTTTATAAGATTAAGTGATTAAAATTGATTAAGAATGGATTAGAGGCTTAATATGGATTTAAATGGACGAATTATGGCTTTTTTCAAGGAAAGTTCGGAAGGTCCGAACCCAAGTTGGAGGGTCCAAATACTTTGGAAGCTATGTTCCAGGATTGGAGGCTACGTTGAGTTCGGAGCGTCCGAACTCAGTTAGGCCATGCAACTGGTGAGGTGTCATTGTTTATCAGAAACACATCAGTTCGGAGCCTCGAAAGTAGAGATCAGAGCATCTTAAATGTGCATGCAGTGACGTGGTATGCATGTAGAGATCGGAGCGTCCGAACCCCCAATCGGAGCGTCCGATCTTTTCCTATAAATATGGGTTCCGAGGATCACATTTTCACACCAAAATCACTACTCTCTCTCTCTCTCTCTCTCTCTCTCTCTCTTTGATCTTAGTGTATTCTAGGTGTTTTGGGGTGTTTCTAGCCTTCCTAGGCTTGGTCAGGGAATTGGCTAGGTGTTCCAAAGTCGCAGTGGAGTGGTGCCCAATTCTGGGGCAATCGTCATCAGCGGGCCGACGACGGACGAAGGTATATCTCTGGCTTCTTATAGTAAATATGGAGTATGATATAGCTTAGTTAAAGCTTTTAGAATAATATTATGATGCATGAGTATTTTGCATTGTAATGCGAACTATAAGATTGGACATAGAGCTGGTGTAACTTGCCTAGTAGAATTAAGGTACAAAAGTACTGTTCGAGATATCCAGACTGAGTATGCATGTATTACGTATTTGCATGGTTTATTTGATTTTATGGCATGATTTTATCTGCATATACTTGTCATGATATTATGCTGCATCCATGAGCATATTGATCCTGTATTCTTGAGATATCCTGTAGTAGGGCGTTCACCCTACGAGTAGTGGATGCGTAAGTCTTGTGTCAGGTCACCGTCATGGTTGGACAATAATACTAGTATTAGGTCATCATTATCCACTGGATATAGGAGCAACCTCCTGATGCAACGTTGCAGCGTGCTATATACCCTGGGCCCGACTTGTGAGCTTGTTTCTTGACCCTCGTGTCTTGGTATCCAGATCACTTGCATTCATGCACATATAATATTTGTATACTCATACTTTCGTGCTGGTGTTTTATGCTCACGTCCTTGTACTGTTGTTTCTGGACACCCTATTTCATGGGGCAGGTTTGCGGTTGGATGAGGCGGATGGTTCCAGGAGAGCTTAGGCTATAGATGCCAGTAGAGATGTCTGTCTTAGATTTCAGTATTGATGTATCTGTGTTGATACATTTTAATTTGATATGATTGTATAACAATATTTTCAAGTACATTTTCTTGGGATTTTATCTGGTTTTATGGTTTTCGTTGATATTTTTCTGATTATTGTTAAATGCATGCGTAAGCTCTTGATTAGTAGGTGATCACGGTGTGGATCACTACATTCATTGTTATTATTACTGTCCATTGATCTAGATAATGGAGTTAACGTAGGTTACCCACCATAGCACCAGAAATATCATATGTTATAAGAGTGGATTAACAAATTAAAAGCAATACAATGATGAAAGATATGTTTTGTAGTCATTATCATTGGTGGAGATCATCATAACAAGTGATTGCAAACTATCATAAAATATATTTTACTCTCATACTTTTGAAGAACTACATACAATATTACACCACAGCTATTGTACTTGATTGTATATTTTGAAATTTGACTTCAATCATCATTCTAAACATGGTTTTTGAATAATATAATTTTTTATTTACGAATACCACAATACCTTGAACGATTACACAATCGACGTTCGTCATGTACCAATTAATCATAATTATTCTTAATATTACAAGTATTGTGATTTTTTTTAAATCATGTGGTCTACGACTTTCAAAATACCACATATTCATATGAAAATCTTTGTCAGAGTACTCAATTTTGTTAACATTATACTCAATTTTAAAGATTAAGTACATATTTGTAGTTGTTAGCGTCCCGTGATCTATAGAATGGAGACAATATGGGTTACACACCATAACTCTAGCAATATTATACGTATACATGTAGAGAAATTTAAAAGAAAAACACTCATGAAATGTAGGTTTTGTAGTCATTTCCATTGGTGGAGATCAAAACAAGTGATTGCGAACTATCATAGAATATATTATGTTCTCATGCTTTTGAAAAACTGCATACAAGATTATGTCTTAGCTATTGAGGCTATTGTAATTGTTTCTATATTTTGAAATATGACTTAAATTATCACCCTAAACATAGTTTTGTGTAATAGTATTTGTAAGACCCGAAAATATTAAGTTCTTAATTACGAAATTTGAGATTTATATTCCGAATTTGAAAAAATATGGATTTGAATAATTTAAGAAATTAGAAATTTAATTTCGGGTCGAAAATATTTAAATTGAGGATTTTCGAATTTTAAGATTTTAATATCTGAAATTATTAAATTAAAAGAATAAACTATTGGAATTGAATATTTATGAAATTTAAGATTCAAATGTTGAGTCTGGAATTAACAAGAATTTAAGGTGAGGATGAAATCCTTGCAGGGACCGATTCGCAAAAATTGAGAAGTTCAAGGACTAAAATGTGATAAGGTCCGAAATTATTTAATTTGAATCCGAGAATATTTAATTTGAGAATATTTAGAGTTTAGAATTAAATTCTAATATTATTAAATTATTTAGGATTGAAATTGAATTACATCACTTGTCCGGGACTAACTTGCGATTTCCCAAAAGCCTAGGGACTAAATTGCAATTTTTGTGGCAAGTGGACTCCACATGTCCTTTAAATGGTTTTAAGCGTGTATATCACTTCATTATCAGATTACAAATGTGAGAAATAAGATTTATACCTTCCATGGCCGATTCTTGCATTTTTTATTTGCTAGAATTGATCCGTCTGAAAGAATTTTCGATTGAGCGTATATTTGCGATCACGGCTTCGAGTGCTACGTTTTGAAGTAAGTTTTATGAAGTTATATCATGTTTGATTTTTAAGATGTTTTTAGAATTAATATTTGTTTGTATAAAAATGTTCTAGTATATATGACGATAGCATATTTAAGACGGATCGGGAAAAGATCGTCGTTTGAATATGTTTTCGATTTTTGAAAGATGTTTCAGAAAATCTGAATTTTAGGGGCTGTATAATTCGAAATTCAGCCGAAGAATTGAATATGATATTATGTTGAGATCATAGTATTGATGATGTTTATGCCTTTGGAAAGACCGACTTCGAACTGTTACGCCGCCAGTTTGCAATTGACTCCGATGTCAGCTATAGATTGAACTTAGCAATGAATATCAGATTTGTGAATGATATTAAGCATATGGAACACTTCATTTCAGTTGGAAATTAAAGTAATCGAATTCGAATCGACGAGTTAGAGCCGTTTGAACAATCAAAGTTGAATCAAGAATTTGATCAACTAGCAATTAGATGATCAAGCGTAAAATGAACCAAAGTTTAGATACGCCATCAGATTTGAAGCTAGAAAGCTTGAATATGTCAACACTACGATAGAAAGGTATGAATAGACATTAAATAATATGGGAAGAACAACTCGAGATCGTTTTGATTATCGAGTTTCCTAAAATCACATACTTATCTGTGTAAGTGCTCTTATGTGATTTACTTGCTATTGTTGCTATGAATGATTATTGAATTGTGTGTTCAAGATGTTTATCAGTATTTGTATGATTTAATGCATCAAGATTATGTTGCATTCATCTTGAACCCTACCTTAAAAAGCATAGAGGGCAGATTGTCCTAGATTGCGAAATGACGTTTGGAGAACTATAGTTAAGTAGCATGGATTGTAAATTCGCTTTCAGAGCTAGATGACTCACTATAGTTGCACCAAAGTCAGGGAAATTAAGATATTTAACGCCACCTCGATTGGGAGAGTCGGTGGTTAGTTAAAGATTTTATTCCCCGGGATCCCAAGAACCGAGATTGGATTGTTATCAGACTTGATAGCCTATTCCTTGAAACATGCATTGCATTTATGCATTAACCTAGAGATTTTTATGGTTTAGATTATGCGTTTATAAATTCTAGCATGTTATTATATGTCATTCAAGATGTGAATGTGTTTATATGTTTGGTATGAGATTGCTAAAGATAAACATATATGTAATAAGAATTTAAGAATCGAATATGTTTGATGATTTACATGTTCTTACATGTTTGTGAAATAAGATTGTTATGGCATATAGATTAATTATTCTTAAATGATGTATATTCATATCGTTCATACTTAGATTTATTTCTCACCAGAGTTATCCGGCTGTTGCTTTGTTTGGATGTGTGCATTGCATCAGGTTGGGGCAGGAGATGGTCAGACTTGACATGGATAGCTTGGGATAGAGTTTTAGCATGTGGTGACTCGGGTTTTAGCAGATGATGTACCTTATAAACATGTTAGAACGAAACAAGAACTTTTTATATTTGTTCTACTAGTTGTATATTTTTTTATAATTTAACTTTTCTTGTATTCGGATCATTAGATGGATGTGATATCAACCTATGAACATGTTTAAAACTTGTTGGTAATGAATATGCATGTGTTAGCTTGATTATAGCAAGTGTTGGAAGAGATTAATTAGAGCAACATCTAGCTGCAGAAAACAGAGCAGATTTCTGCCTATGGCAGCGCCCGAGCTGATAAAAAAATAGCAGCCCGAGCGCAGCCCTGTGTAGCCCAACCCGTAGGTTGGTTCAAGAGGGAGCGCCCGAGCGGCCATATATGGCAGCTCAAGCGCAACTCCCTTCGAGATAAAAAAAAATTTGGTTCTTTCTGCGACGTGTTGTTGCGTTGCCAAATGAATAGTTTTGCGTCGCCAAATGTTCTGGATAATTTTATTGTCTAATTAATGATGCTTATTCATTAATTGCCCCTTAAGATGAGATTAGCACCCGAGGTTCCCACAACAGGTGGTATCAGAGCCTAAAGTCTTGGATTAAGAGAGAAGTTGTGCGGGGTAGAGTGAGTCGCATGAATTTATAGTATTGCATGATTATGCTTTACTTGAATTGAAAAATTGTATGCAACATGATTTATTGATTTAAACACTGCTTTCTTTACTGATATGAGAATTACATGCTTATATGCTGATATGTATGCATGATTTATTGAATTCATTAGAATAAGTGAATTCGTTGTAAGCATGTATTATTTGAAAAGTATGAGAATTTGCAAGCATGTGTTATGCACAAGCATGAGATTATATATATGTTATAATGAATTGTATTTCATAATATATATATATATATATATATATATATATATATATAGAATAAGAGAGATTTTGCAGACAGAATGAGAACCCCAGACAGAACAGAGCAGTGCTATGGTAAGTTTTGAACCGATAGATAAGATGATTGCACAGAAGATGATGTTAGATGAACAACTCCAGAGTTATTAGCCACCACTCAGAAAGATACAGAATATGCTATGTCTAGAAAGGGGGTTGAGTTGAAAAGGTGGATCAGTTGTTCAAGTGAAGAATATTCAGATGAACAGAGAACCAGCCTGATTTTATATCAACTTTATGGCTTAGCAAGAAGTTGGTGAACTGTACAGAAGAGCTTGTTGAAGAGCAGACGTACTAAAATGTTTTGGCAGGTAAGTAAACAGAATTGTTTCTTTCTGTATATGATAGAGAAGATAGAAAAGAAGAATTTGCAGATTAGAAGCATAACAACTTGAATGAGTTGATTTAAAGCCAGTGATAGAATAAAGAAACCACGAACCGGGTGTACAAGGCAGAGTTGAATTTTATTCACGCCTCTGTACTTGAGAAAACTATGATCATCACCTTCACTACAGATTCCATATCAGTATAGCTATGAAGAAAGAGATAGTGACAACAACAGCAAAGATCGATTCATTCTGGAAGCCAGTACATGAAGAAATATAAGAATAACTCCTCTAGCTGAAACAAATCAAGAGGAAATTTGAATGATAGATAATCTCATAGGCAATAAGCAAGTGTAGAAGATTGGGCACAAGTAATATCAGATAATAATATTGCAGGAAAGTGAGTTAATTCTAGTTTACCTGCTTATATCTTGATTGCATAGCATACATTCATAGATCAATGATTTGTTATGCTACAATCTTTATCTGTTGAGCCTTTATTACTTGTATGTTATGAGTCTTTGCCTTTGAATAGATGGAAAGTATTTGGAAGATTAGACAGAAAAGATGAAATACAGATTTGAGAAAATAAGATTGAATTCTATCATATAAAATTGAGGTACTAAGCTAAGATGCATTAAAGATATTTATGCAATAACTGAGTACCGGTTAACAGCTGATTGAATTCGTGTAATGATTAAACAATAGAAATGATTAGAGATTTATGATATGAGTCTCAGAAAGTAAGATTTCTTTTATTTCAGTACTGGATATATCTCAAGATAAAAGTAGAAGAATGTCGGAAGAATTCTAGTCGATGTATTGAATTAGTATAGAACTAACCTAGAATTGACAGATATGTCAGTGGTTAGATTATACAGAAATTATTCAGATTAAAGATTCCGACCTTTCTACAGAATGAAAGGAGTTTTAGATAGAGTGGTGTTTAGTATGAAGGTCTTATGACAGCTTGTATAGAAGAGCACTACTTAAGCTGAAGAACTCCAGAAACAGCTAGAATATTAAGTAGAGAAGAATTATCCTAGTACCAAAATAATGATTATTAATTCTATGACAATAAGTTAAGTCGAAAAGATGATATTCGACTATTGTCTATTGAGAATTAATAGATAAACTCATATCAATAGAAAATAAGAAAAATCAGTTACAGTTGAGTCTTCTCTTCAATTTTGTTGAAGCTATTACATCATAGAAATTATGATTCTTGAATCTCTTGATATCGATTCTGAAGTTTTTGGTATTCGACCTCGATCTATTTTGATTGACTCTTATTTCTTTGCTAGAGTCTAATTTGATTTATTTTGTTTTTGAGTTTTATTATGCAAGTGAGGTGGTCTCACTTAGCAGATGTTGTCATTCAAAATATGTTATTTTGGATGACCTTGATTTAAGCCAGTTCCTTTGAGTAGAGATTCGAGAATTATTGATCATTTAATTTACATATTCAGTGTAATTTGAAGTTTTGGCTTGTAACTGACAGAAATTTGGATATAGAGTACCAGCAAGATTTATGGATTGATTACATTATTTTCTAGTAATAGGAACATAGAAAGAAGAATGAGATGACTACTTGATCGATTGAGTACTGATCTATACTTTTTGTGCTTGAGTTTCTAGACAGATACTCAAACAATCAGAATTGTTGCAATCCAAGCTAATCTAGATTGGTTTGAAAAATAAAAGCAACATTGATATGAAAACAAGCAATTAGAAGTAGATTGAGAATGCCAGATTCAGATATAAGACAAGAAAGCAAATCAGGGTAGATGAATTTTACAGGGAACAATCGTTGGCTTGTGCCAGATATTCTAGAAATGGAATATCAAATTCTGAAAGAGGTAGATTACAACAAAATTATATTAATAACGTTGTATGAAAATTTATGAATTGCATGTATGAATTACATGGAAATAAGTATTGGTGAAAGAAAATGAAAGCAGATACAACAGAAGTGAAATCGCCAATACTAAATTTTCCATTGAAGAAACAAAAAAGAAGAAAACAGATGGTTTGTGTAACAGATTAGTTACTTAAGAGTTGCAAGAAGATCAACGATCCGGAATAATTTTAGTTCAAAACTACTGAAATCGTCATGATTTTTCGATTTAGATTGTAGTAGATTTCAACAGTATCAAGAATATGTTGTATTAGGTATGATACAAACATAAAGAGATAATTGTTAAGAAGTTAACAAGATGATACGATTACAGAAATTATTGAAATCTATTGTCAAGATAGATACTTTAGATTTGTGTTTTTAGATTGTGGCACTGATTGTCAGATGTTTTGAGTGTTTGGTTGTATGAGATTTCATTATACCATTCTCTGATTCATGGATTGTCAGATGTGACTATCCAGATTTCCGAGAATATGCTCAGACCTATAGTACTAGATTCGGTACTAGCTGATTGACTTTCTGCCACTTGATTACTATAATTCCTGTGAAAGCTAACTGATAGATATAGAGATAGTGTTTTGATTATCAGATGATAAGAACAGAATTGTCTTTATATTGAAACGATATTTCAGAAGTATAATGTAGTGACCCGCGCCGTAATCACCTACTAATCAGAACTTAAGCATGCATTTAACTTAATTAAACATAATCAGAGAAATAACAGCGGAAAATCTTAAAGATAAACAATTTCAAGATAAATAAATCTTGATACAACCAAATCGAATATATACCGAATAAAATCTTAATCTAGAAATCCTCTGATGACCCTTGCTACCAAGCCCTGGTCACCGATCAACTACTGATCTCGCTCCTGGTCCACCTGCAAAACCTGCCCCGTCGAATGGGGTGTCCGAGATAAAAGCAGGGACGTGAGCGCTAACGCCCAGTACGTAAAGTATTGAATATACAGGTCTATATGATGCATGCAACATGAACTATGAATGATCTGGGTAACTGGGATCATATCTGGAAAATCATGCTCAGTTCATAGGCACCTCCAGTATGCGCACGCTGCACCGAAGATCCAGTGGGTGCCACACATACTGAACCCGATCTTGGACTATCACCGTCCTGGGTAAAAACCGTACACGCTGCCCCGTCGGTCCAGTGGGTGTCACATGGTACCCGATCGTATAATAACAACAACCCTAGGGCTGAGCGACCCTAGAACAACTGGTTATCTCAAAAGGATAACAGGCTCAACATGGATCATGAATAGTAAATCATGCATATTATGACAGATAATAATGCAACACTAATTATGCAACACATAAACATGTATATTCAGCTGGCTATCTCAGTCTGTACTTACGTACCTTAGTTCTACTAGGCAAGCTATACCAGCTCTAAAGTCCAAGCCTATAATCCGCACTACAATGCAAAATACTCATGCATTATAACAATATTCTAAAAGCCTTAACTACGCTATAGCATACTCCCTATTTAATATAAGGAGCCAGAGCTATACCTGTGTCCGTCGTCAGCCCACTGATGACGATTTCCCCAGAACTTGGGCACCACTCCACCGTAACCCTGGGGCACCTCGCCAACCTCTGGACCAAGCCTAGGAAGGCTAGAATCACCCCTAAAACACCTAGAATACTCTAAAACCGAGAGAGAAGATGTGAGATTGGTGTGAAATTGTGGCCCTAGGAACCCCTATTTATAGGCCACGATCGGAAGCTCCGATCACCTGATCGGAAGCTCCGATCGGTGCATGTTTGCCACGTTTTGAACAACCGAGATCGGAAGCTCCAATCGTAGGATCGTAAGCTCCGATCTCCTGCATCTGGCCATGTGTTTAAATCTCCTTGACACCTGTTTCTGGTTGAGATCGGAAGCTTCGATCTCAGGATCGGAAGCTCCGATCTCGGATCGAAAGCTCCTATCTCGGATCGGAAGCTCCGATCTGCCCGAAAGCTCTGAACTGTTTCTCATGTTTCCGAACTGGTTTTGGGCCCCCCAAGACCCCCGGGACCTACCCCACCATTTTCGGACGTTCTGGATTTTCCACTTATTTTAACCAAATAAGGACTCCTTAAACATGTTTTGATACTTTTAAAATTATATGTCATTTTCTAACATGTTTAAAATCACCTAATCTTATAAAATGGAACCGGGCTACTACATATAAGCTATCAGATCAGATATGATTTAAGAAAAGATAGAGAATGTGAAGATTGATCCGAACAAAATAAAAATAAAGCAGAGTTAGCAGAATAATAATAGAGACATATTTTGATCTGTGAACAGAATGATCAGTAAGAAAATTCTTATCAGAGCACTATCCAATTCAGAAAGAGATTTCAAATGTGAATCAATAATTGATTCTTGTGAGTATTTAATCTAACTTATGGATTAATACTCAATCTAGAATTGTTAGATATATAAAATGTGATCCATATGCATAAGCTGAAGAATATTAGCTAGAATATGTTATATGAATTCAATCAGATACAGCAGAAGCCAATAAGATTGTGAGTTAAGCAGAATAGCCGATGCAGATTTTGATCTAGAGAAAAAGCAGCTCAGATATAAGTTGACTCAGTGGTTACAGAACAATGAGAATAGATAGGATTCCAGAAGCAATCAGAAAGAAGAATAAGATAAGATATAATAACTCTAAAGCTCAAAGAATTGAAGTAAGTATTACTTCAGTTAGCTATACAGCTTACGACATTCAGTAATAAGATCGAATGCGATTTCGAGGCAAAATCATTCCTTAGAGGGGAGGAATTGTAAGGCCCGAAAATATTAATTTCTTAATTACGAAATTTGAGATTTAAATTCCGAATTTGAGAAAATATGGATTTGAAGAATTTAAGAAATTAGAAATTTAATTTCGGGTCGAAAATATTTAAATTGAGTATTTTCGGATTTTAAGATTTTAATATCCGAAATTCTTAAATTAAAAGAATAAACTATTGGAATTTAATATTTATGGGATTTAATATTCAAATGTTGAGTTTGGAATTAACAAGAATTTAAGGTGAGGATGAAATCCTAGCAGGGACCGATTCGCAAATATTGACAAGTTCAAGGACAAAAATGCGATAAGGTCCGAAATTATTTAATTTTAATTTGAGAATATTTAATTTGAAAATATTTAGAGTTTAGAATTAAATTCTAATATTCTTAAATTATTTAGTATTGAAATTGAATTACATCACTTGTCCGGGGACTAACTTGCGATTTCCCTAAAGCCTAGGGACTAAACTGCAATTTTTTGTGGCAAGTGGATTACACATGTCCTTTAAATGGTTTTAAGCGTGTATATCACTTCATTATCAGATTACAAATGTGAGAAATCAGATTTATACCTTCCATGGCCGATTCTTGCATTTTTAATTTGCTAAAAATTGATCCGTCCGATAGAATTTCCGATTGAGCGTATATTTGCAATCACGGCTCCGAGTGCTATGTTTTGACGTAATTTTTATGAAATTCTATCATTTTTGAATTTTAAGATGT
Organism: Henckelia pumila; assembly: GCF_033568475.1. NCBI lineage: Eukaryota > Viridiplantae > Streptophyta > Magnoliopsida > Lamiales > Gesneriaceae > Henckelia > Henckelia pumila. Next base: position 45,823,612 of record NC_133121.1, read on the forward strand.
TAGAATTAAGATTTGATTGTATAAACATGTTCTAGTATATACGACGATAGCATATTTAAGACGGATCGGGAAAAGATCGTCGTTTGAATATGTTTTTGATTTTTGAAAGATGTTTAAGAAAATCTGAATTTTAGGGGCTGTATAATTCGAAATTCAGCTGAAGAATTGAATATGATATTATGTTGAGATTATAGTATTGATGATGTTTATGCCTTTGAAAAGACCGACTTTGAACTGTTACGCCGCCAGTTTGTAATTGACTCCGATGTCAGCTATAGATTTAACTTAGCAATGAATATCAGATTTTTGAATGATATTAAGCATATGGAACACTTCATTTCAGTGGGAAATTGAAGTAATCGAATTCGAATCGACGAGTTCGAGCCGTTTGAACAATCAAAGTTGAATCAAGAATTTGATCAACTAGCAATTAGATGATCAAGCGTAAAATGAACCGAAGTTTAGATACGCCATCAGATTTGAAGCTAGAAAGCTTGAATATGTCAACACTACGATAGAAAGGTATGAATAGACATTAAATAATATGGAAAGAACAGCTCGAGATCGTTTTGATTATCGAGTTTCCTAAAATCACATACTTATCTGTGTAAGTGCTCTTATGTGATTTACTTGCTATTGTTGCTATGAATGATTATTAAATTGTGTGTTCAAGATGTTTATCAGTATTTTTATGATTTAATGCATCAAGATTATGTTGCATTCATCTTGAACCCTACCTTAAAAAGCATAGAGGGTAGATTGTCCTAGATTGCGAAATGACGTTTGGAGAACTATAGTTAAGTAGCATGGATTGTAAATTCGCTTCCAGAGCTAGATGACTCACTATAGTTGCACCAAAGTCAGGGAAATTAAGATATTTAACGCCACCTCGATTGGGAGAGTCGGTGGTTAGTTAAAGATTTTATTCCCCGGGATCCCAAGAACCGAGATTCGATTGTTATCAGACTTGATAGCCTATTCCTTGAAACATGCATTGCATTTATGCATTAACCTAGAGATTTTTATGGTTTAGATTATGCGTTTATAAATTCTAGCATGTTATTATATGTCATTCAAGATGTGAATGTGTTTATATGTTTGTTATGAGATTGCTAAAGATAAACATATATGTAATAAGAATTTAAGAATCGAATATGTTTGATGATTTACATGTTCTTACATGTTTGTGAAATAAGATTGTTATGGCATATAGATTAATTATTCTTAAATGATGTATATTCATATCGTTCATACTTAGATTTATTTCTCACCGGAGTTATCCGGCTGTTGCTTTGTTTGGATGTGTGCATTGCATCAGGTTGGGGCAGGAGATGGTCAGACTTGACATGGATAGCTTGGGATAGAGTTTTAGCATGTGGTGACTCGGGTTTTAGCAGATGATGTACCTTATAAACATGTTAGAACGAAACAAGAACTTTGTATATTTGTTCTACTAGTTGTATATTTTTTTATAATTTAACTTTTCTTGTATTCAGATCATTAGATGGATGTGATATCAACCTATGAACATGTTTAAAACTTGTTGGTAATGAATATGCATGTGTTAGCTTGATTATAGCAAGTGTTGGAAGAGAATAATTAGAGCAACATCTAGCTGCAGAAAACAGAGCAGATTTCTGCCTATGGCAGCGCCCGAGCTGCAGAAAATAGCAGCCCGAGCGCAGCCCTGTGTAGCCCAACCCGTAGGTTGGTTCAAGAGGGAGCGCCCGAGCGGCCATATATGGCAGCTCGAGCGCAACTCCCTCCGAGATTAAAAAAAAAATTTTGGTTCTTTTTGCGACGTGTTTTGGCATCGCCAAATGTAAGGTTTTGCGTCGCCAAATATTCTGGATAATTTTATTCAAAGTGAATTATTATTGTCTAATTAATGATGCTTATTCATTAATTGCCCCTTAAGATGAGATTAGCACCCGAGGTTCCTACAGTATTGTTTAGAAATATGACTTAAATTATCACCGTCAGAATAAGATTTTATTCCCGATCCCTCTCCAAATATTAATCGAGATGTGAAAAATCCCGAAAATTAGATTCGAGAAAATGTTGGGTTCAGATTTTTTCGGGACGAGAATGAGATGATATTCGGACAGGGTCGGGATTTCGGGAATTTTTTCACCCCTAGTTATATGATATTTAGGTAGGGTATATGAAGAACAAAAACGTTTATTTTAGGAATCGTGCCCTTAATTCAATAACAAGAAAGAATCAAAGATTTTGTCCCGACCCTGATACAAGTAAAATAAACAGAGAGATTTGGATGTTCACCCCTAATTGATGAAAAATTATTAATAAACAATCACAAAAATAATTGTGATTCAAAAATACCTTCAAATAACTTGTATTTGAAAATATACGATGAAGAACAATTGACAAAAGCCAAAAAGTTTAAGAAACTTTGATAAGTTTGATTTCAACAAATCTAAAAGCTTCAAGTAAAATTCTAGAGAGAATTTTAATCAATAAACTGAATTCAATAAATCTTAATTATTGAATAATGAATGTATATATTGTATTTATAATACACCTACAAAAAATTAAAATAATAAATGATAACGCAAAATAATGCAAAAGATATCATATGAAAGTTTTCTAGTAGGCTTAGAATACTCAAAAATAGGAAAACATATGAAAAATATTCAAAAATTCCGCACGCACACAAACACACCGAAGTTTGTGTGAGAGAAGGCAGCGCGAGCGCGCGTCAGCTAAGCATACAATCCATGAAAATCCCTTCAGCAGCGCGGGTGCGCTGTCCCTTCGCAAAACACGACGTGGGGGCGCTGATCCTCAGGCACAGGCGCGCTTTGCCTTCGAACCATATAGTTTAATATTGTATTTTCTTCAAAGATTTCTTCACTTTCTTGATCTTTTTGAACTTCAATAATATTATAGCATTCACCAAATTGATTGATGTGGTGATATTGTCTTATATTTATTTGAGTTAATTTGTATGATTAGGAGAATTTACATTGATTAAATGCATTGTATAATTCCTAAATCAAATCAAAAACAATAATTAGGGAGTATGCACGGACCCATGCACGCAGGTGGCACGGGGTCCGGACATGTCACGAGAAAATTTTATTTTTGAGGCAGAGAAACTCTCGCTTGATCGGAAGTTTCTTACCGATCGAGTGAGACTAAAATTCGGCGAATTATATTTTAATTAGGAAACTTTTTTGGGAAGAAATATATACTTTAAATATCATCTAGAACCCGAATTTAATGATTTTTTGGACGGCTGAAGAGTGAAGAATACATCTAGCGGATAGGTTTTATCTTCCTTGTTCTTAGATTTAATTTCTTCCTCCAATTCTTCTAAGTTTTAGTTCTTGATAGAGGAAGACGAATCTTTTAAGTTTATTTATCTTGTGATATTTTGATTTTTATTGTTTAATTTTTATTTGAGTATCAAGAGTTATTTGTAATTGATTGATATGATTGTGTGTTTAATTATTGGCTAATTATTTAATAATTTTCTCATACAATCTAAAGCTAAATTTGATATCAAATCCGTAATTGTTTGATCCCTCTTATTTGTAAAGCAACTATGATTAATAATTTTCGCTTGTGAATTTGTTAATTTGTAGGAACATCTTTTGACTAGATTAAATACAACCGCTTGTATTTGCATTGTTTAGCTTCATCAATTTCACTAGTTTGAATGCTACCTTGAATTTAAATCTTAATCTCATGTATTTGGGTTAATTCATTGGTAAGGGTTGATTTAGAACGCTTGTGTAAGGCCCGAAATTAATTGATTTAATCCGGAAATTATTTAATTTTAATCCAAGTATATTTAATTTGAGAATTTTGGAGTTTTGAATTAAATTCTAATATTCTTAAATTATTTAGGATTAAAATTGAATTAAAAAGATTTGCCGAGGACCGATTTGCAATTAAGCAAGACTTGAGGGGCCAAAATGCAAATATGAGAAAAGTGACTTGGACACTTGTCTGAATATGAATTTAAACGTGTACTCACCATATTTCTTCAGAATTGGAGCTGCAACTTCAGCAAGGAATCGAGAACCCTTCTTCCCAAGTGCAATTCTTGATCTTCAATCTTTAATAACTTTTGCTCCGGTTGTCTGAATTCAATTCCAAAAAGAGTTTCGGACTCCTCACAAGAAGGGCTATCTATTGATGTAAGTATTGATGAGATTTAGTCTGATTCGAAAATATTTTATGAGGCAGAATCAGAAGTGATTATGGTTGTGTGTTCTTGAACTTTTAGATATCGTTATATCGCAACCGGATTGAAGATTGAATGTCGTATGCAATTCTTATGAATTTCCAGCATTTATTTCGAGATTATAACCTTTGATTATGCTGATATATGATGATCTTCAGCTGTTATAAGATGTATTTGAAGCTGATATGAATGTTAGAGTTGATAAAAGTTAGTTTCGGTTACCGGTTTTGTACCGTTACTCCATCGGTTTCGGATTTGAAACTGTTTTGATCTCGTATACTTGAGCTGCCATTGACATGATTAAATATGATGTTTCCTTGATAAATATGCTGTGATTTCAGTTTACAATCAAGAGACGTCAAATCGAGAATCCCGACTTCGAAACCGGTAGAAGAAAGAACAAGGTTTGTAGCCTTTTTGCCTTGAAGTTGGGTTGAAGTTTGAGCAGATTTTGGCACAAGGTTATGTTATATGGATTGAACAGATTTGGGTGCAGAGTTTGATAGCCTTGAAGAGCTTGAAACCAAGACAAGAAAGGTATAAATCAACATCGAACCACGGGATATATAACTCAAGTTAGATTGACTTTAGTTTCCCTAAACCACATACTTATTTGTTTCTTGTTGGAATTGATTTATTTTCAAGTCCATAGATATATGTTCTTGATTTTTTAATTGATAGATGAATTGTATGAGATAGATGATGGCATAGATAGATAAGTCTATTGCCTTTCCTTGCTAGATTATCTTGTCTCTTGTAGGTGGCTTAGATTAATGCTTCTAGAATTGGTTGCATCTTGATAAGCCACTAGATCTTAAAGAGTTGAAGGCGGATGTGCCATGTCTTAGGAAGGCAGATGTGCCAAATTACCGAATGTTTGGACTTGTATCGATATGCGTAGGAGTAGATCGACTCCTATGACCGAAGATCGATATAGTGGACCAAAGTTTGGTAATAAGAACGTACCGCCACCTCGAATGGGAGAGTAGGTGGGAGATTTGTTGCGTTCTTATTCAAACCGGGATCCCTAGATGAGAGTTGAGAAAATATTCAAGTCTTGGTCTAGAGTTAAGACTAAGAGTCAAGATCAAGAAGTCATACAAAAACAAAAGTAGAGTCAAGACTAAGACACTACTTAGATTTGATAGATGACTTTGTGTGGCTGAATATGTTATGCTTTGAATATAGCATGTTTTTGTGCTACGCTTTGATTTATAGCATGCCTTTGTTATATGCTTTGAATTATAGCATGTATTGTGGTTTATGAATATTTTTTTGAATTAATTATGATAGTAATTACACTTGAACTTAATAGCATGCTATATGTTGCTTATACTGGGAAATGTATTTCTCACCGGAGATATCCGGCTGTTTTTGTGTTTGTATGTGTGCATGACAACAGGTAGTTCGGGATCAGGACAGAGGCGAGCATGAAGAACAGAGATTGAGAGTTAGAGTGGAGATTCGAGTTTAGATGTTCATTGTGCTGTCAATGTTTAGTGTAAACACTAGAAGCATGATTATGTTGTAGCTACTATTACCAAGACTTATTGTCTATCATGTTGTTGTGTTGTTTATGTTCATAGGATATAAATGATGGTTGTAAATTCTTAAGACAACATGTTGTAGCCTCATGATTCTAGTATGAGACTTTATTCTAGTATATGGTGATCTTGTTCCTCTTTAACTATATCATGTTATAATGCATGTTAGCCTATGATTATGTATAGATTATACATGATATGATGCTAAATGGAAAAGAATGGAAGGGACTCACTTTTGACAGCAAAAGATCTTCTGTTTATTTTCTGCACATTGAGCCCGCTCGATCGGTGAAGATTGACCGATCGAGCGAGGCCCTTATTTTTGAGGCAGCGAGTTGAGCATTTTGGGCTCGCTCGATCGGTGAAGATTAACCAATCGAGCGAGGCCAAAATATTCCCAACCCGAGAAGTTGGCTTCAGGGGTCGCTCGATCGGGTGTTTTTCACCGATCGAGCGAGGTGCTCCAATTTTAAAAATAAAAATAAAAATTTTATTTAGTCTTTGATGCTTGAATAATTATTATGATTATTTGGTTAATTGTATTGAAATGAGAGATTAGTACTCGGATCCTCACAACAGGTGGTATCAGAGCAAGAAAATTCTGGACTAAGATAGATAGTGAGTGGGGTAGATCGAGTCTTATTCCCTGCTTACTTATTTGATCATGCTGAGATTTATTTACATAATTGAATTATATGTTGTAAATGTTAGCATGGTTTACTTTCAAGTATTTACTTATATGATGTTGTATTTATTTTATTTGAAAGTATGATATGATGGTTAAAGACACATGTTTCTTGGAATATCTGACATGATTCAAGCATGTGTTATGTGGTTTATGACATGTTACCCGACTATCTGAATTGATTGGAAGCATGTTTTGGTATTCTTACCTTGATTATTTATTTAAGATTGAATCAGAACTGATTCTTGATCAGAGGTAAGATGATCAGAGGAGGACTAAGATAGATTTAATGATTATGGTATCCTAACCATGTTGATAATCAGATATGTCTCGACAACCAGGACGACCAGCTACTAGACAGACAGTGGCAGATCCTCAGCCTGAACAAGAAAATGAAACACAGACATTTCCAGAACAGGTGAATGTAGCCCCGACAGTGCCACAAACACCAGAAGCACCGAGAATAGAACAGGTCATTATATCCGATGATTTGATGAATGTTACAGCTTCACCTATGGAAATACTGTTGAAACGGTTTCAGTCTTTTAAACCGCCGATGTTGAAGGGGATGGAAAATTCATTAGCTTGTGAGAGTTGGCTTGATGATATAGAAATGTTGTTTGAATCTCTTGATTACAGTGATGAACGGAGAGTCAGACTGATAGGCCATCAATTGCATGAAGTTGCAAAGAGTTGGTGGTTTACAACCAAGAGAGCCTTGGAGCATCGAGGTACAGTGATCACCTGGAAAGTCTTCAAAACTGAGTTTTACCAACGTTTCTTTCCAGTATCTTATCGCAAAGACAAGGGTGCTGAATTTGCCAATCTGAACCAGGGGAATTCAAATGTTGAAGAATATGTTGCAAAGTTTTCTACCTTGCTACGCTTTGCTCCACATGTTGCAGATAGTGATGAGGTAATGACTGACCAGTTTATTAATGGACTGAATTTTGATGTGTTTACTTTTGTGAACACGGGGAGACCGAATACTTTTGTTGATGCGATTGATCAAGCAAAGGGAGCAGAGGCTGGATTACTTAGACAACGAAGAACATCGATTGTCTCACAGCCACCACTACAACCACAAAAATCAGCTCAGTTTCAATCTCCATTCCCCAGATATGAGAGCGGTAGCAGCAACAATGGGAGGAAAAAATTTCTGAAAGCTCAAGGGAAACAGTTCAAGAAAACAGAGAGTAGTTTCCCCAGTTCTAGTGGAAGACAGGTGAGTTCCAATTATACCGGTGTGTATTGTAATCGATGTGGATGAAGACATCAGACTGAGCAATGCCAAGGAGTCTCTGGTAATTGCAACATATGTCGTCAGCCAGGCCATTTCGCAAGAGTGTGTCCCCAACGAGACTCTCGAAGATCACAAGGTATGGAGTCTTCGAAATCTGAGACTCAGTCAGAAAGACAAACCTTAGATGATGTTTAGCAGGTAATTGTTCTATTGCCTAGTTTTATATTGCGAGATACCTATCCTTCTCATATGTTCTGTTTGAGCACTTTGTCATGTTGCCTGCATTACCTCTGAGCCATTTTATGTTCTGTAGTTGTGATCTCTTTACTTAGTAGGGGAGGTTTTATTTCTATCAGAGTTGTCAGGAAATGTATACTACAGTTTGAAGGTAATGTGAGAGATAGAGACTGTATTGTGCTTGATTTGTCAGATTATGACTGAATTATCGGTTTAGATATGTTAACCAAGTAGAAGGATGTAGTAGATTGATTCAGAAAGTATGAGATTCAGAACTGAATTGATAAAAGGATGGGAATTCTACGATAAGAGTTTGAAATTTTGAATTTCTTTGATATCTATCTATCTATTTGTGAATCGATGATTGCAGAAAGAGCAAGGGAATTCTTTATTATGCAACAGATATGATGAAAGCTAGTCCAAAATTGACTAATCTGTCAATGGTTAGGTAATTACTGATATGTTCCAGATGAAATTCTTGGATTACTTTCAGTCTATGAGATGGACTTCGATATGTAACTGGTGTCAGGTATCTTATTGACTTCAAAAGTACCTTTTAGAATGGCACCAACAGAACTGCAAGAATTGAAAGAAATGCAGACCAGTGAGATTTTGGGCTAATGATCAGAAATTGAATAAGGCCACAATGATGACTTGCTATTGTTTGCCTTGACTAGCTGATTGATTTGAGCAGTTACAGAATTTATCGATTCTAACAGATGAGAAATGAATGCAGATGTGATAGAATTCTTGGTTCTAAAGCCTAGACTGTCAATTAATTAGACTGAGCGAGATCAATTGAATGCTTTATGAACATATTTGTAGTTCAGAATCGAAAGAAGATTAAATGCCGTTGAATTTTATTCTGAAAACTATCTATATGGGTATGAGATTGTGGTATCGTATTTGATAGTTCTTACAGATAGCATGATACGTTGTATTTGACGTTATACAATATGATGAAATAGCTAGGATCTATACAAGAAATGTTATTCCTTGCTATGAAAAATTGCCAAAAGGGTTTGCTTCTGGAATTGATATGACTTGATGATGTTGCAAAGATGTTGAAATCTAATGTGTCAGAGTACTATTTTGAGTTGTATGGTACTGATGCGCTATTGATCGTTTTGAGTTTGCGATTTACCTAAGTAGATTTCGACAAATAAATGAATATGTATTATTGGTTATGCTACGGATAGGAGATGATAGTTGTAAAAGAAGTTAATGACATGATGAGATGACATGAAGTATTAAAAATCTATTGTCGAGTTAGAGACTTTAGATTTATTTGATAGACTGTGGCATCGATTGTCAGATATTTTTGAGTAATTGGTTGTATGTGATTCCATTCTACCATCCTCTTATCGATGGATTGTCTGAATTGACTATCCAAAAGTTGAGGAGATGCTCAGAATCCTAATACCTGATTTGGTATTAGCTGACTAATATTGCCACTTGGAGATGGTAATTTCTGGAACAACTATCAGATTTTTTTTTTATGTGTCGCAATGAAGGTAGAGAACGAGAAGTTTATTCAGAACAGAATGAAGATTACGCAGATTTGACACCGATTTTGTGCTTTGAACAGGGAGATTGAGTATGTTTGCCAATTCTTTTATTTCGAATGTATTGTTTTATTTAACACGCGACGACTATTATCTCCGAGAATTGTTGAATCCGATGACACTTCTGAATAAGTAGGAAATCTTGTCTGTCGACTTTTATTTCCTCCATTTCTATCTGATATTCGCGACATATTAGAATGAGACTGCTTATGTACTTCAGTCAGATGGAATTGAGTTTGACGAGACATTAATCTATGTCGAGCAAATGATACGACTATTTGATGAGGAAGAAAAGCAACTCAGATTTGAATCAGTGGATTCGTCGTAGAACTGAAGAAGTTATTGAGAAGATGAATCTGATATGAGACAGTGTTATTCTGAGTTATTCTCCTGATCTGAGTTCTTATTCAGTATTTCTCCTATTCTATATCTTATGTGTGTATCGATTGCAAGAGATTTCGAGGACGAAATCCGATCTTAGAGGGGGAGAATTGTAAGGCCCGGAATTAATTGATTTAATCCGGAAATTATTTAATTTTAATCCGAGTATATTTAATTTAAGAATTTTGGAGTTTTGAATTAAATTCTAATATTCTTAAATTATTTAGGAATGAAATTGAATTAAAAAGATTTGTCGAGGACCGATTTGCAATTAAGCAAGACTTGAGGGGCCAAAATGTAAATATGAGAAAAGTGACTTGGACACTTGTCTGAAAATGAATTTAAACGTGTACTCACCATATTTCTTCAGAATTGGAGCTGCAACTTCAGCAAGGAATCAAGAACCCTTCTTCCCAAGTGCAATTCTTGATCTTCAATCTTTAATAACTTTTGCCCCGGTTGTCTGAATTCAATTCCGAAAAGAGTTTCGGACTCCTCACAAGAAGGGATATCTATTGATGTAAGTATTGATGAGATTTAGTCTGATTCAAAAATATGTTGAGGCAGAATCAGAAGTGATTATAGTTGTGTGTTCTTGAACTTTTAGATATCGTTATATCGCAACCGGATTGAAGATTGAAAGTCGTATGCAATTCTTATGAATTTTCCAGCATTTATTTCGAGATTATAAACTTTGATTATGCTGATATATGATGATCTTCAGCTGTTATAACATGTATTTGAAGCTGATATGAATGTTAGAGTTGATAGAAGTTAGTTTCGGTTACCGGTTTTGTATCGTTACTCCGTCGGTTTCGGATTTGAAACTGTTTTGATCTCGTATACTTGAGCTGCCATTGACATGATTAAATCGAGAATCCCGACTTCGAAACCGGTAGAAGAAAGAACAAGGTTTGTAGCCTTTTTGGGTTGAAGTTTGAGCAGATTTTGACACAAGGTTATGTTATATGGATTGACCAGATTTTGGTGCAGAGTTTGATAGCCTTGAAGAGCTTGAAACCATGACAAGAAAGGTATAAACCAACATCGAACCACGGGATATATGACTCGAGTTAGATTGACTTGAGTTTCCCTAAACCACATACTTATTTGTTTCTTGTTGGAATTGATTTATTTTCAAGTCCATAGATATATGTTATTGATTGTTTAATTGATAGATGAATTGTATGAGATAGATGATGACATAGATAGATAAGTCTATTGCCTTTTCTTGCTAGATTAGCTTGTCTCTTGTAGGTGGCTTAGATTAATGCTTCTAGAATTGGTTGCATCTTGATAAGCCACTAGATCTTAAAGAGTTGAAGGCGGATGTGCCATGTCTTAGGAAGGCAGATGTGCCAAATTACCGAATGTTTGGACTTGTATCGATATGCGTAGGAGTAGATCGACTCCTATGACCGAAGATCGATATAGTGGACCAAAGTTTGGGAATAAGAACGTACCGCCACCTCGAATGGGAGAGTAGGTGGGAGATTTGTTGCGTTCTTATTCAAACCAGGATCCCTAGATGATATTTGAGAAAATAGTCAAGTCTTGGTCTAGAGTTAAGACTAAGAGTCAAGATCAAGAAGTCATACAAAAACAAAAGTATAGTCAAGACTAAGACACTACTTAGATTTGATAGATGACTTTGTGTGGCTGAATATGTTATGCTTTGAATATAACATGTTTTTGAATATAACATGTTTTTGTGCTACGATTTGATTTATAGCATGCCTTTGTTATATTCTTTGAATTATAGCATGTATTGTGGTTTATGAATATTTTTATGAATTAATTATGATAGTAATTACACTTGAACTTAATAGCATGCTATATGTTGCTTATACTGGGAAATGTATTTCTCACCGGAGATATCCGGCTGTTGTTGTGTTTGTATGTGTGCATGACAACAGTGAAAGAGTGGGTGCCAGGTGAGCCAACTTGTGGCTAAGGGCTTTTATGACTCTATGTATAAACAATCTTTTGTTTAATATAATTTACACTTTTATAATGGCATTTACTTTATCTTTTATCATATTATTATGTTGTGACATACTATAAGATGTTTAGATGAAGTCCTTGAATATACTATAGTGTATGTAATATGTGGTGGCACATGGGGATGGCTATCATGAAACACATCTTATAGTCACTGTATATTCTAAACAGTTCCTAGTCGATTGAGCCGTCCGTTAATAAGGATAAGGATCGCTCAAGATTGAGACTAGCATTTGCGATGCCGAGTACCACGTTTCATTGGTATGGAACATAGAGATGTTCAAAGCATGCAAATGGATATTCATACGATGAATGATCGAACTACCCTATCCGGACTTTCCAAGTGGTTATCACTTAACGAGTGGATAAAGTCCGCGGTTTTGGTTGTACACCATTAGTCCTTACTACTTGAAACATCATTGAGACTCTATATGCTAGTACTGTACTTTGACTCGTTTACCGACTCTATTGGGGTCATCAGGTGTCGGGATTGGGTACAGTTACGACACATATAGGAGTCGATGCTTTGTTGTCAAGGATTCACCCCATACTTGCGAGTGTGGATATCCTATGCAATCTGAGGAGATATTAGTGTGACGAATCTCTGGCCAGAGTACATGATGTGTTTTAAGAAATGGTTTCTTAGTAGCAATGGTTGTTGATGACATGATGAGATGACATGAAGTACATGATGCATTGCATAGTTATCGAATCTCGAACGACTCTCGATTTTCCAATGGTTGTTGATTCGATCGGGATATATGGATGAAGGGACCGTACTGTACGCTAACCAAAATCTATTGGTTCTTGCAGGCACTATCAGTGATACCTAGGGAATCATGGGGCGATGTTGCTAGGCGCTCTTACCATGATTCGATCTGCAAGTCGGAAATTGTTGTTCCGAGTCACAAGGAGTTGTGAGCCCACGGCTAGCTGTATCCCTGAACCATTGAGGGTCACACAAGTAATGGATTTTTAATCCCCGTTGAGATAATTAAATTTAAAGAGTTAAATTTAGTAAATAAAGAAGTGGGACTTCTTATTTAAGAGTAGAGGGAGTAAGATTTTCTAAAATGACATAGTGATGGACATTTTTGGAAACCACTGAATTCGGATTCAGAAAATTTATCTTGACTTTAAAAGATGCAGAAATGGTTTCTGTGCACATTGGTGAAATTGGTTTATCAATCTGAGTCACGATGAATTTTATATTAATTTCTGAACATGCAGGCTTTGCTTGTCAGGCTTGAACTTATGACTAATGGGCCTGACCGGCTAAATCGGTTTGATAAAAATCTACTGGCAAGCGCACCAGGTCAAGTAATAGTAAAGTGGACTGAGAGTCCAAGTATCGATCCCACAGGGACTGCAGTCAATTCTTAAGAATTAATTATTTTACTTAATCTAGACAAAATAATAGAAGGATTTTGAATTAAATAAAATAAGAATATAAAATAAAAACTGATTAAGAAATAAGAATAAAAATAACTGAAGATAAAAATAATCAAGACACAGACAACCAAGACACACGTAGGTACCGAACAAATTTTGTAACATGTAGTCGATTCAGGATTCAGATTTAATCTTAATTCACGGGAATTCTCCTAATTTGTTCAAAGGTCTATTTCTAGAACAATCAAACCTATTCAAATATTGATGAACTAATCTTTCGTAATTCTAATAAAATTTGAATGCATTAAATATTTGTGAAAATTCAGTTTACACCTAAACCGCACACTGAAACCGAATTCTATTTCTAGTCGATTTTACAATATGTTGAAAACCAAAGTGATCGAATTCGAAACCTCCTCTGTACAAATTGTAATCGATTAACAAGCAAACAAATAACTGGCCAAGAAATTTGTAAGACAAAGATAAATCTGATAATCAATAAAATAAAATCAACTCTAAAAAAATCCCAAACAAACATCCAAGTTTTCTACATAAATTTGTTCGGCCCAATCACGCCGTCTTGGTTGAAAATAAACTACTCAATAATTAAAAACAATAATTCAAAAATAAAAATAAAAAGAAGAAAAGAAAGAAGAAATCTTCTCTCCCAAGCCTTGTAGCCGCCTCCTCTGTGTTGTGCGCGTTCTGGAGCTTCCCCTCTAAAATTCTGGAACCCTTGTAAAATAATAAAAACTCCTATTTATAGTGTTTGGAAAGCCTTAAAAATTAATTTCCTAGTTGAAATATAATTTTCGGAATTTTCTGGCCCGTCGACACGCGCGCGTGCGCCTCGGAGTCCTCGCGCACGCGCAATTATATAAAACAGTGGCCCAAACTTCCTCTCTCGCGCGCGCGAGAAATAGTCCCGCTCGCGCGCACTCTACTCACGAATCTCTGGAATTTTCTTCTGCGTGCGCGCGAGATAATGCCCTCACGCGCGCGCTATTTATTTTCTGAACATGCGCGATAGCTTTCTCCTCAGCGCTATCGCGCTTGATTTACAACTCTACACGCTATCGCGCTTCATTCCTCCTTGTTAGCGCTAGTTTTAGCTATTCCCATCTTCTCTTGCGCGTTAGCACTCCTTCATGCGCCAATCACCTTGTTTTAAGCGCGTTAGCACTCTTTCTAGCGCCAAAATCAAGAGCTAACGCGCTACAATATTCACCGTCAGCGCAACATTCCAACTGCTCCGAGCGACGATTTTGAAAAATTCATATTTTGAGTTCTAACCGTCGGATTGACCTGAAATTTGGACTGCAGCTTTAAAACATCTTGATCTTTATTTTGACTAGTGGAGATCGGATTTGGATCTCTCAAAAATTAAATATGATTTTTAGATCAAGGCTGCTCCGTTATTCGCTCTTCAAAAATCTAATTTCCTACAAAATTAACCGGGGAAATGAAATACACACATGAACTAAAACACATAAAAACGCATAAAAATAATATGAATGCACACAAAAATATATATAAAAATATCAAAACTAATGCATACAAACTGCACTTATCAACACCCCCATACTTAACTCTTGCTCGCCCTCGAGCAAGACATGCAAAAACAAAATGCAAACAAAAACATAAGTAAGGACAAGTCATGAATGTGCACAGCCTCTGAGAAGTTCAATTACCAACAAAAATCACAGACATGCTCTCAACTTTTCATAATACACTTTCGGTTTTACGTAAACGTGTGTGTGTGAAATGTCATTCCAGTTTCATACAACTTAGACCGAATTCGTCTCAAATCTGCTTAGCAACCTATGACAAATCAGTGCAAGTTTCACTTTCCAAGTGTCCATTCATTCCAACGATCTCTAGACATACCCACCTCCCTTGAGATAATGAATTACACACCTCCGGATTTTGCACCCGGTATTGCATTAGCCCCAATAATTACCCGCTGACTTAGCTACAACTGGATAGGATATGAAAAATCATTCTATTTTTTCTTTCTAATCCCCTCATCTATAGCCCGGATGGAGCATCAATCCCATTTAACCCGCATACTTAGCCTTAAATTTAATCTTTTTATAGGATTTTAATCCTTTCAAGGCCCGGATGGAATTGTATAAAACTCTTTTTTTTTTTTCTCTAGGTGCGCCCAAGATCATAAGTGTAAACTAGAGCCTCATCAAAATTCATAGTACACAATCAAGATTCACAAACCACCTATTGCCGTGCAATGGTCAAACAGACAAAAACTTCATCAAATTTTTTGTTACAGTCCACTGGTCTAACATTAGTGCTTAAAAATATTCACGGTTCAACCTACAGTTTCTCATGTCAAGCCAAGAGCAAAATTTTTCAAATTTTTTTTTTTCAACATAACTTCATCATCATTGGCTATCATGACTCATCCTACTCATGCAATGCAAACAACAACAAAAACACACTATATGCAAACAAAAACGAAACACGACAAATGCAAAACAAACACACAAATGCTATAAATTAGTCTACCCCCCATACTTATCCAAAGCATTGCCCTCAATGCTTCAGAACAATGAACAGAATGCAAACAAACACACAATGTAATGAAAAACAAAAATAACACTCCCCTGGTTTTCGGTGCATTCTCTTCCTTCTTGATAGTATCCTCTGGGACGGTATCAGTAGTCTAGATTATCGGCGGGCACGACCAACTGGCATGGGAAAGAAACAATAATCAAATAAAAACAAAAATAAAAACCAAAAACATAATAAAAAAGAAACAAAAACACTGGGTTGCCTCCCAGTCAGCGCTAAAATTATAGTCTATAGCCCGACTATGCAGAAGCCACCATCAAAGAGCGGCTGCCGCCCATAGTAAGAATCATACATTTCTACGTATGGGTTTTGAATTTCTTCGCCCTCAAGCTTGGCGTGATATTTGCAGTTTAAGCTTGTCGGTCCAACAGTACTCGGCATGAAATTTTTCCTTTGGAAAGAGACTCTGATTCTAGGCTGAAGCTCAAAGAGGATGTAATACTGTGGAGGTGGCGTCAATGGCAAAAAAGTATCTTCTAACGGTGTACATAAAACGACCACTGACGAGGTAAAATCTCTCTCCTTGTATGGTTCTTCCTCCTCCACTATCATGTTTGGCTCATCCTCACAAGAAGAAAATGATTTCTTCATGCTCTGGCTCAGTTACTTCACTCAATTGGCAGATATCCAAAATTGGTTCTCTAATAAGTGCAAATTGTTCATCCAAAAGATTTATGCGGCTTTCTAAAAATTGATTTGACTCTGTCTGCTGTCGCACAAGATTTTCCAACTGAGCCACATAATCTTCGGAATGCCCTATGCACTCTTCTTGATGCTCCGGTGGCTGGTTCGCAAAATTTTTAGAGTTGATATCTGGAGGATATTGGTGACTCCAACCCTGCAGTGAAGGATCACAATGCCAATGGTAGTCAAAATCTGCCATATCATTTAACAAGTGCATCGCACTGTCTTCATCTCTTCTAAACAATTGACTGCCAGTGGCTAACGCTCCATAATCCACCCAACTTCTTGCAATCTCATCCAAACCACCATAAAAAAATTGAGTGAGGGTGTAGCTCGAAAATTTATGGCATCGAAATCTGTTCGCCAAATCATTGAATCTCCCCCAAACATCATAGAATAGCTCCAAGTATTGCTGGCCAAATCTTGTGAACACCTGATGATGATCCATCTCCAAGTACCTCACAAGAAAAAGAAAAGAAAAAAAATCAAAATTAAAATAAAATAAAAAAAAACGAAAAGATAGAAATAAAAAAAAATATGTCTAGCCTCAAGCAAATAATCTATCCTAATATCAACTAAACAGTCCCCGGCAACGGCGCCAAAAACTTGACCGGCTAAATCGGTTTGATAAAAATCTACTGGCAAGCGCACCAGGTCAAGTAATAGTAAAGTGGACTGAGAGTCCAAGTATCGATCCCACAGGGACTGCAGTCAATTCTCAAGAATTAATTATTTTACTTAATCTAGACAAAATAATAGAAGGATTTTGAATTAAATAAAATAAGAATATAAAATAAAAACTGATTAAGAAATAAGAATAAAAATAACTGAAGATAAAAATAATCAAGACACAGACAACCAAGACACACGTAGGTACCGAACAAATTTTGTAACATGTAGTCGATTCAGGATTCAGATTTAATCTTAATTCACGGGAATTCTTCTAATTTGTTCAAAGGTCTATTTCTAAAACAATCAAACCTATTCAAATATTGATGAACTAATCTTTCGTAATTCTAATCAAATTTGAATGCATTAAATATTTGTGAAAATTCAGTTTACACCTAAACCGCACACTGAAACCGAATTCTATTTCTAGTCAATTTTACAATATGTTGAAAACCAAAGTGATCGAATTCGAAACCTCCTCTGTACAAATTGGAATCGATTAACAAGCAAACAAATAACTGGCCAAGAAATTTGTAAGGCAAAGATAAATCTGATAATCAATAAAATAAAATCAACTCTAAAAAAATCCCAAACAAACATCCAAGTTTTCTACATAAATTTGTTCGGCCCAATCACGCCGTCTTGGTTGAAAATAAACTACTCAATAATTAAAAACAATAATTCAAAAATAAAAATAAAAAGAAGAAAAGAAAGAAGAAATCTTCTCTCTCAAGCCTTGTAGCCGCCTCCTCTGTGTTGTGCGCGTTCTGGAGCTTCCCCTCTAAAATTCTGGAACCCTTGTAATGTTTGGAAAGCCTTAAAAATTAATTTCCTAGTTGAAATATAATTTTCGGAATTTTCTGGCCCGTCGACACGCGCGCGTGCGCCTTGGAGTCCTCGCGCGCGCGCAATTATATAAAACAGTAGCCCAAACTTCCTCTCTAGCGCGCGCGCGAGAAATAGTCCCGCTCGTGCACACTCCACTCACGAATCTTTGGAATTTTCTTCTGCGCGCGCGCGAGATAATGCCCTCGCGCGCGCGCGTTATTTATTTTCTGAACATGCGCGATAGCTTTCTCCTCAGCGCTATCACGCTTGATTTACAACTCTACATGCTATCGCGCTTCATTCCTCCTTGTTAGCGCTAGTTTTAGCTATTCCCATCTTCTCTTGCGCGTTAGCACTCCCTCATGCGCCAATCACCTTGTTTTAAGCGCGTTAGCACTCTTTCTAGCACCAAAATCAAGAGCTAACGCGCTACAATATTCACCGTCAGCGCAACATTCCAATTGCTCCGAGCGACGATTTTGAAAAATTCATATCTTGAGTTCTAACCTGCGGATTGACCTGAAATTTGGACTGAAGCTTCAAAAAATCTTGAACTTCATTCTGACTGGTGGAGATCGGATTTGGATCTCTCAAAAATTAAATATGATTTTTAGATCAAAGCTGCTCCGTTATTCGCTCTTCAAAAATCTAATTTCCTACAAAATTAACCGGGGAAGTGAAATACACACACATGAACTAAAACACATAAAAACACATAAAAATAATATGAATGCACACAAAAATATATATAAAAATATCACAAACTAATGCATACAAACTGCAATTATCAGGGCCCTAAGCTGTTAGCAGCCCACATTATAAATAAGTTATTGCAGTACAGAAATTACACACAACCTACACTCAGATTTTCGAAAACCCTAGCCTCCAGTCTAGGAATTTCGGCCGCCTCCCCTCTCTCTGTCTTAGAGAATTTTCAGTCTGCGAATTTCGAATTTGCATTCTGAATTAGCAGATCATATCTGTTCTATCTCTTCGCAGAAACTTCTGATAGACTTTCTAGTGCAGTCTATCAGAGGGATTAAACTTCTGTTCGTGGACCTGATTGAAGAATTGTTCGTTCATCAGTTCCTGGGATATACAACAAGAGCAGTTTAATCTGTTGGTGTCCATAACCTCGTTTCGAGATTTTAAGGTAAAATTTATATTGTTTAAATTTTATATTATCAATTTTAATCGTAGGAATTTGATACCCATATGGAATCGTTTCATATAAAAATTTAAAACTTCCGCTGCACCGGGTATCACTTTCTTTTTCAATCCGGAGAACGACCGTGTTCCAACAGTGATATCAGAGCCAGGCTATTCTCGGATTTTACGATTAAAATTTTATCAATTGTACAAAGCCTCGATTTTTCAGAAAAATAAAACGGAAAAGAAAAAAAAAAAATTTTCGGGCTGCCCGCTGCCCGAAGGCAGCGGGCAGCGCCGCCTGCAAGCTGCGCGCAGATGGGCTGCGCGAGCTAGGGCAAGTGTTGCCCTAGCCCGTGCAGCTGGGCCGCATGGAGCGGCCCAGCGACGGGCGGGCATCCCGGGATTGTCCCGGGCTGCCCAGAAATTTTTTTTATTAAAAATTAAATTTTTTCGTGAATTATGAATTCTAGCCCAAAATGGTTTTGGGCCCAGTTTTTGGCCCGATTTAAAATTGTTTCAGTTGGTCCACGAGGCAATGGGTCAAAATTGTTTGAGGCCAAAATTTTTAAGAAAATTAATTTTTGGATAAATTTTGAGTTTTGGAAATTTATAAATTTAATCCCATAAATTAAATCTTTAATTATTAATTTTGGTACAATTGATAATAAAATATGATTTTATATATAAAATTGGATTTTATATGTAAAATATGATTTTATGGATAAAGTAGATAAAATATGATTTTATATATAAAATAAGATTTTATGTATGAAATATGATTTTATCTATTTATATTTATTGCCATTGCATGATATCCAATAAATTAATTTTTGAATTAAATATTATTGGATAAGGATGATCGATTGCCATGACCAATATTATAGGTGTATGTTAGGTTGTTTACATTTGACTTTATTATTGATTGTTGGGTTTTATTAATGGGTCTGGTTTATGGCCCAAATTTGATTTTATCATTTGTAATAAAAGTGGGCCTGGTTTATGGCCCGTTCCCACCCTACAATGTATCCCTTTATTTGTCATAGTAATTTATTGTAAATTCACTAGAAATAGTGGGAGTTTTTGAAGATGGAGGTGGGACCAACAAGCAATGATAAAGACTGAAGAAATGTAAATTGAAAGCACAATGTAATAGGATTGCATTGCATACTTGCATATCACCTAGGATTGGACTTAGACTCGTGATTGGCAACCACGGGTCGATTAGTAATGGAATCGATCATCCTAAAATATAATATATGATATTATCGTTGTATGCATGTTTAGACTAAATTGTATGAATTCCGCAAGCATGCAAATTTTAAATGATGAGACAAATTTTCAAAAATTAAAATCCCTCATTTTAAATATGATTTAAAATTGATATCAAGATAAATAAAGAAAATTTAAATATTGTTTAAATGTTCCTACCTTCCATCAACGATCAATGTATGAGATGCTACCCGCGGAGACGGTCTGTCTCATATTATTGGGGGGGCCCGTTCGTCGGAAAACTGTACATTGGATCGACACATGTTGTAAGTTGGATGGAACTCCCATGGGATTGGCTCATATTATTGGGGATCCACATGGCGACCGTCCATCACAACTTAATATTGATGGGTCATCTTGACATGTCACAATAAACGGCGTCATATTATTGGGCCCTTATTGGACATGAGGTAAAAACATGGAGGTTGCTTTGGAAGCAATTGGGCTCTACCTTTTGAAAATTATGGTTGGCTGATATTATTCGGGACTATAGTTTGTCAATTGGACTCCATGTTCCCACTAAAGAAAATGTTTTTCGTTTTCACTAGAGGGTAGTGAAATCGTTAAAATAGTGGGAGTGAGATTCATAAAATAAATTTCGCCTATTTTATGTCTTAGTAAATTAATTAAACAATCACTGATTATTGTCTGTTTCTTTTCAGTATTTCATTAAGATGAATTCGCGCAATCCACTATTCTCTATTCTCGAACAAAATAAACTGACTGGCGCAAACTATACGGAATGGTTCCGTAAGTTGAAGATTGTCTTGACCTCGGAGAAGATGTTCTACGTGTTAGAAAAATCTCCTCCGAAGGAAGCACCAGCTGATATAAGTCTGGAAGAGTTGGCCAAACTTGATAAATGGTGGGACCATGATATCAAGGCCAAATGCTATATGCAAGCTTCGATGTCTGATGAACTCCAGAGGCGATTTGAGGATACCGTGAATGCTGCTGACATTCACGTACAACTCAAGGAACTTTTTGGGGCTCAATCGAGAGCTGAAAGGTTCGCTACTGTAAAAGAGTTAATGACGTGTCGCATGCATGAAGGGACTTC
Organism: Henckelia pumila; assembly: GCF_033568475.1. Lineage (NCBI taxonomy): Eukaryota > Viridiplantae > Streptophyta > Magnoliopsida > Lamiales > Gesneriaceae > Henckelia > Henckelia pumila. The sequence goes on from NC_133121.1 coordinate 45,845,124, forward strand.
GGTCCGTGATCATGGGGTACGCGTGATTTGGCTCATTCAGAAGTTGGTAACGCTTGATTTGGTATTGGAGCATGAACTCAATGTGGACTTATTACTTCTCTCTCTTCCTTCATCGTTTGACGGTTTTGTGGTGAATTTCAATATGAATAAGATAGAGGCCTCCCTTGAAGAGATGGTCAATATGCTTGTAACTTATGAAGCCACTTTAAAGAAGGATAAACCGGTTCTCTTGGTGGGCTCCTCTTCTTCTGCTAAGAAGGGTCCAAGTACAAAGGGTAAGAAACGTTCTGCCCCATCCAAGAAAACCGGGCCCGAGAAGAAGAACAAGACAAAGGCTTCAAACATGGAAAATTCCAAGGATGTTTGCCATCACTGCAAGAAACCCGGTCATTGGAAACGTAACTGCAAGGAATATCTAAAAGCTGTTGCGAACTGCGAAGGGTATGTTTTATATTGAAATAAATGTTTCACTTAATACTACTTCTTGGGTATTGGATACCGGATGTGGATCTCACATTTGCAATGATTTGCAGGTGATGACAAGAAGTCGCAAGCTTAGAATGGGTGAGACCCAGCTGAGGCTCGGAAATGGTTCTAGAGTTTAAGCCAAAGCTGTGGGAGACGTTTATTTAATTTTGCAGAATGATTTTAAGTTAATTTTGAGAGATGTTTTATTTGTTCCAGACTTGATTAAAAAAATTATTTCTGTTTCTATGCTTGATAGAGATGGTTTTTCTTGCAATTTTGTGAATGGGATTTACAATATTTACAAGAATGAATGTTTGATTGGAAATGGACAACTTGAAAATGATCTATATAACTTAAAATTAAAAGACGTTCCAATAAATTATGTTGATAAACCGGTAACAACGAACAAAAGGAAAATCGATAGTCAAAACCCAGCAAACCTTTGGCATGCTAGGCTAGGTCATATTTCATCAAGGAGGATGAACAAGCTAGTGGGAGAGGGCATGTTTGATATGTCTGATATTAACTCTCTACCTACTTGTGAGTCCTGCCTGAAAGGAAAAATGACTAAATCTCCTTTCAAAGGAAAACCTGAGCGTAGTCAAAATCTATTGGATTTGATCCATACGGATGTTTGCGGACCATTTAGTATTGGTACAAAATTTGGTCACACCTACTTCATTACCTTTACTGATGATTATTCTAAGTATGGGTACTTATATTTGATGTAATATAAGTCTGAATCATTTGAAAATTTCAAAGAATTCAAGGCTGAAGTAGAAAACAAACTAGGTAAGAGGATTAAAGCACTTCGATCAGATCGAGGTGGAGAATACTTGAGTACCCAGTTTTTGAGCTATCTAAAAGAGAATGGGATTCTCTCTCAGTGGACTCCTCCTATGACACCTCAGCTTAATGGTGTTTCGGAGCGTCACAATCGAAATTTGTTGGACATGGTTCGATCCATGATGAGCTTCACTGAGCTCCCACCTTCGTTTTGGGGCTATGCTCTTGAAACGGCGGTATTGTTGTTGAAAAACGTTCACACTAAAGCAGTGAACAAAACACCATACGAGTTATGGAATGGCAAAGCTCCTAAGTATTCGTAGTTGAGGATTTGGGGATGTCCTGCTTACGTGAAGCAGACAGTGGGAGATAAGTTGGATAGTCGATCCACCTTATGTTATTTTGTAGGGTATCCGAAGAATTCAATCGGATATTATTTCTATCATCCTACTGAAACAAAAGTGTTTGTTTCAAGGAATGCCACCTTCTTGGAGAAGGAGTTCTTATTGGATAAGAAAGGCAAGATGATGGAACTCGAAGAAATTCGAGAAGAACCCAAGATACAAAATAATGATCCTACACCTCAGGAACCATTGATTGACACGCCTATTACTAGAAGATCCGAGAGGACTTCTAGTCCTCCTATTAGATATGGTTTTCTTCTTGAAGGGGATCAAAGTGAACCCGACATTGGATGTGATCCAAGAAACTTCAAGGAAGCAATTTCTGATGCAGATTCGAATTTATGGCTTGAAGCTATGCAGTCGGAAATAGATTCAATGCATACAAACCAAGTTTGGACTTTAGTAGATCCTCCCGATGGAATTGTTCCAATAGGGTGTAAATGGATCTATAAGAGAAAACTTGGGCCTGATGGAAAGGTACTGACCTACAAGGCACGATTGGTGGCAAAAGGTTATACTCAAAGACAAGGAGTTGACTATGATGAAACTTTTTCACCAGTCGGAATGTTCAAGTCCATAATAATTCTTATTGCCATAGCAGCATGGTATGACTATAAGATATGGCAAATGGATGTGAAGACTGCATTTCCTAATGGAAACATTAAGGAAGAAATCTATATGATGCAGCCCGAGGAATTCACATCCATGGGAAGCGAGCATAAGGTATGCAAGCTTCAGAGATCGATCTATGGTCTCAAACAAGCATCAAGAAGTTGGAACCAAAAATTTGATGAAACAATAAAGGATTTTGGTTTCATCAAGAACCCGGAGGAACCGTGCGTGTACAAGAAAGTAGTTAAGGATGCTGTGACATTCTTAGTACTTTATGTTGATGACATCTTACTCATTGGGAATGATGTAGGGATGTTGCAGTCAACAAAGATATGGTTATCAGGTAGATTCTCGATGAAGGATTTGGGTGAGGCGTCCTATATTCTAGGGATACAGATCTATAGAGATAGATCTAAGAGAATGATAGGACTTACTCAAGCTACCTACATCGACACTATATTGAAAAGGTTTTCAATGGATGAGTCCAAGAGAGGACATCTACCTATGTGTCATGGAGTCTCTCTATCCAAGTCTATGTGTCCCAAGACTGACGAAGAGATAGAGAAAATGACACACATACCATATGCGTCAGCCATAGGGAGTATCATGTATGGGATGATATCCACCAGACCGGATGTGGCATTTGCTCTGAGTGTCACGAGCAGATATCAAGCCAATCCCGGTCAAATGCATTGGAAAGCCGTGAAGGATATTCTTAAGTACTTGAGAAGAACTAAGAATGTATTCATGGTTTATGGAGGAAGAGAACTGAAATTGGAAGGCTATACCGACTCTAGCTTCCAAAGTGACGTGGATGACTCGAAGTCAACCTCTGGATTTGTGTTCATGCTCAATGGCGGTGCTGTCTCTTGGAAGTGTTCCAAGCAGGACACCACAGCGGATTCCACCACTGAGGCAGAATACATTGCGGCATCAGCTGCTGCTAAAGAGGCCGTTTGGATGAGGAATTTCGTCCAAGAGTTGGGCGTTATTCCTGAAGCTGTTGGTCCAGTCCCGGTGTACTGTGACAACACGGGTGCCGTTGCTCAGGCAAAGGAACCAAGGTCTCATCAAAGATCCAAACACGTACTGAGGAAATACCACATCATCCGGGAGATCGTGGAAAGAGGAGACATCACTGTCGAGAGAGTGGCCTCTGCAGACGATATCGCTGATCCACTTACTAAGCCATTGACAGGACCATTATTTGACAAACATCGCGAAGCAATGGAACTACGTAGTATGACTAGTTGGCTTTAGGGCAAGTGGGAGATTGAAAGAGTGGGTGCCCGGTAAGCCAACTTGTGGCTAAGGGCTTTTATGACTCTATGTATAAACAATCTTTTGTTTAATATAATTTACACTTTTATAATGGCATTTACTTTATCTTTTATCATATTATTATGTTGTGACATACTATAAGATGTTTATATGAAGACCTTGAATATACTATAGTGTATGTAAGATGTGGTGGCACATGGGGATGACTATCATGAAACACATCTTATAGTCACTGTATATTCTAAACAGTTCCTAGTCGATTGAGCCGTCCGTTAATAAGGATAAGGATCGCTCAAGATTGAGACTAGCATTTGCGATGCCGAGTACCACGTTTCATTGGTATGGAACATAGAGATGTTCAAAGCATGCAAATGGATATTCATACGATGAATGATCGAACTACCCTATCCGGACTTTCCAAGTGGTTATCACTTATTGAGTGGATAAAGTCCGCGGTTTTGGTTGTACACCATTAGTCCTTACTACTTGAAACATCATTGAGACTCTATATGCTAGTACTGTACTTTGACTCGTTTACCGACTCTATTGGGGTCATCAGGTGTCGGGATTGGGTACAGTTACGACACATATAGGAGTCGATGCTTTGTTGTCATGGATTCACCACATACTTGCGAGTGTGGATATCCTATGCAATCTGAGGAGATATTAGTGTGACGAATCTCTGGCCAGAGTACATGATGTTTTTTAAGAAATGGTTTCTTAGTAGCACATGCGATGTCAATATTTGATCTTCAAGATGCATTGCATAGTTATCGAATCTTGAACGACTCTCGATTTACCAATGGTTGTTGATTCGATCGGGATATATGGATGAAGGGACCGTACTGTACGCTAACAAAAATCTATTGGTTCTTGAAGGCACTATCAATGATACCTAGAGAATCACGGGGTGATGTTGCTAGGCGCTCTACCATGATTCGATGGGCAAGTCGGAAATTGTTGTTCCGAGTCACAAGGAGTTGTGAGCCCAAGGCTAGCTGTATCACTGAACCATTGAGGGTCACACAAGTAATGGATTTTTAATCCCCGTTGAGATAATTAAATTTAAAGAGTTAAATTTAGTGAATAAAGAAGTGGGACTTCTTATTTAAGAGTAGAGGGAGTAAGATTTCCTAAAATGACATAGTGATGGACATTTTTGGAAACCACTGAATTCGGATTCAGAAAATTTATCTTGACTTTAAAAGATGCAGAAATGGTTTCTGTGCACATTGGTGAAATTGGTTTATCAATCTGAGTCACGATGAATTTTATATTAATTTCTGAACATGCGGGCTTTGCTTGCCAGGCTTGAACTTATGACTAATGGGCCATAAGCTGTTAGCAGCCCACATTATAAATAAGTTATTGCAGTACAGAAATTACACACAACTTACACTTAGATTTTCAAAAACCCTAGCCTCCAGTCTAGGAATTTCGGCCGCCCCCCCTCTCTCTGTCTTAGAGAATTTTCAGTCTGCGAATTTCGAATTTGCATTCTGAATTAGCAGATCATATCTGTTCTATCTCTTCGCAGAAACTTCTGATAGACTTTCTAGTGCAGTCTATCAGAGGGATTAAACTTCTGTTCGTGGACCTGATTGAAGAATTGTTCGTTCATCAGTTCCTGGGAAATACAACAAGAGCAGTTTAATCTGTTGGTGTCCATAATCTCGTTTCGAGATTTTAAGGTAAAATTTATATTGTTTAAATTTTATATTATCAATTTTAATCGTAGGAATTTGATACCCATATGGAATCGTTCCATATAAAAATTTAAAACTGCCGCTGCACCGGGTATCACTTTCTTTTTCAATCCGGAGAACGACCGTGTTCCAACAAACAGGTAGTTCGGGATCAGGACAGAGGCGAGCATGAATAACAGAGATTAAGAGTTAGAGTGGAGATCCGAGTTTAGATGTTTATTGTGCTGTCAATGTTTAGTGTAAACACTAGAAGCATGATTATGTTGTAGCTACTATTACCAAGACTTATTGTCTATCATGTTGTTGTGTGTTGATGTTCATAGGATATAAATGATGATTGTAAATTCTTTAGACAACATGTTGTAGCATCATGATTCTAGTATGAGACTTTATTCTAGTATATGGTGATCTTGTTCCTCTTTAACTATATCATGTTATAATGCATGTTAGCCTATGATTATGTATAGATTATACATGAGATGATTCTAAATGGAAAAGAATGGAAGGGACTCACTTTTGAAAGCAAAAGATCTTCTGTTTATTTTCTGCACATTGAGCCCGCTCGATCGGTGAAGATTGATCGATCGAGCGAGGCCCTTATTTCTGAGGCAGCGAGTTGAGCATTTTGGGCTCGCTCGATCGGTGAAGATTAACCGATCGAGCGAGGCCAAAATATTCCCAACCCGAGAAGTTGGCTTCAGGGCTCGCTCGATCGGGTGTTTTTCACCGATCGAGCGAGGTGCTCCAATTTTTAAAAAAAAAATTTTTTTTTTTTTTTATTTAGTCTTTGATGCTTGACTAATTATTATGATTATTTGGTTAATTGTATTGAAATATGAGATTAGTACCCGGATCCTCACAGCTTGTGTCTAATTAACTAAAATTAAGGTGAGATAGTAATAAAATTTTCAATGATGAATATTCAATGAGAATTAATTATTTTTAGAGAATCGATGATTGAGTGAATAACTTCAAAGGTGTAGTCGACCGATACCAAGGCTTGTTTTAATTAATTGTTTCGTTATTATTTTAATATTGCATGCTAGTGATAAAATTTATTTTATTTGCTTTTAATTTTAGTTAGTTAATTCCAAAATCCAAAAATCCACTTTTATTTATTTTCAGTACTTTTTAAGAACACAAATAAATTTCAATTTTCTCGTGGGAACAATCCCTACTCTCGCTACTACATGTTTATTAAGTTAATCTGAGTTGGGTTAATTTGGGCGTGACACGACTAAGCGCTACCATTGATCTTCAAGCACTCAAACATTTTCTTGATAATTTGTCATCAAATATTGAAACGCATCCTTGAACTTCTTGCTACGCCCTCTCGTCATTGGTCCTCGCGGCATCTCTAATGGATCCTTAGCTACTTGATCAACACGCGAGCAATCCATGATTGCATCATCATCCCCTTATTGAAAAGGATTTGTCCTCAAATCTCGAGCATCACCTACATCAAACAACGACAAGTCAGAAACATTAAAAATAGTACTCACGTTATACTCACCTGGTAGATCTAATTTGTAGGCATTGTCATTGATACTCTCAAGGACTTGAAACGGTCCATCGCCCCTAGGTAGAAGCTTTGAACGCCGATTTTCTGGGAATCTCTCTTTCCTCAAGTGCAACCACACCCAATCGTCTGGTTCAGACACAACCTTATTTTTACCGTTATTCTCTTGCTTTGCGTATTGCAAGTTTTTTTTTCTCAATGTTCGCCTTTACCTTCTCATTCAAACTCCTCACAAACTCCGCTTTTTCTTACCATCCATATTAACCCTTTCACTCATAGGCAAAGACATCAAATCCAATGGAGTTAAAGGATTAAAACCATACACAATTTCAAATGGAGAAAAATTCGTAGTAGAATGTACACTACGATTATAAGCAAATTCAACAAACGAAAAACATTCTTCCCAAATCTTCAAATTCTTTTTGATTATAGTACGCAACAAAGTTCCTAACGCCCTATTAACAACTTCAATTTGACCATACGTTTGAGTATGACATGTAATCAAAAACTGTAATTTAGTACCAAGTTTGCACCATAATGTTTTCCAAAAGTAGCTCAAAAATCTTGTATCTTTATCAGAAAAAAATACTTTTAGGCATGCCATGCAATCTAACAATTTCATTAAATAATAAAACAACAACATGCGAAGCATCACCAGATTTATGACACGCAATAAAATGATCCATTTTTGAAAACCGATCAACCACAACAAAAATAGAATCATTCCCCTTCTTAGACCTTGGTAGTCCTAGAACAAAATCCATAGAAATATCTACCCACGGTTCACTAGGAATAGGAAGTGGTGTATACTGTGAGACCTCGGTTCTAAACATCAATTAAAGGAGTAATCAAAAATGAGCAAGCATTAAAAGCCAAAACATTTTTTTTTAAACAGGGCCTGCGCGGCCGTGCCTCATCAAGCGCGGGCGCGCACGGCGCCCTGGCTCATGCGCGGCCGCTCCCTTTCGAGGCGCGGCCGTGCATGACGCCCTGCCCAAAAAGGGGCGTAGGCGCGCGGGCGTGCCTCCCTGGCTGCTCCGGTGCTAGAATCGCCAAAAACAAGAACATCAAGCCAAACAATACTCCGAAACATAAACATGTGTTACAAACTTGATTCCTCCATTTAAAACAGGACTTCTGGAGTTCAACAACCAACCAAAGTCGAGAACATGCAACAACAATATAACGATGAAGTTTGATAACTAAACATGTTCTAACGTAAACTATATTGACATGCTGGAATCGACTTCTAGACCGAGTCTCACATCTATATCTTTCCCTCGAAGCTAACCATGCCTCTTCTGACTTGGTCCTGCCCCACCTATTGCCAAGTACATATACAAACAAAGACAACAGCCGGATAAACCGGTGAGAATAATATTCCCAGTAAAAGAGACTAACATGCAATCAAATAAACATATCAAATCATACTATGAATTCATTCCTCATATTATCCATTAACCCATTCAAGTACTGAATTAAAATGATATGCATGTCTTTAAAACTTCTGGATTATCAGACTCAGATAATCAATTGGAATTCTTCTTTCTTTCTTTGGTTTGGGATCCCGAGGTTAAAACATCCAACAATCATACCGACATCCCTCTCGAGGTGGACGTGACAAGGTAGTAAATCGCCTACCAAGCTACTCAACTACAATCTATAGATCGTCTAATTCAATCTGAATAAATCAAGTCTCAATATGAATGCATATGTAATCTCATGCACTCAATATAAATTCTATAGTAACCCATATCCAGAATTAGCGATTAATGAGTATATTAATCGTGTAATCATGTTTAGATTAAGTAAAACATGATTAAGGAAATTCCAAATGCGTTAACGGAGTCCAAAAATGGATTCAGGACACTCGAAAATAGCCGGGAAGGTCCCGAGGATCCCGACGGTTCGGAAGCTCCGAACCAAGTCAGGAGGCTCCGAACTGGATCGGAGGATCCGAACTCAGGATCGGACGCTCCGAAGTGGATCGGAAGCTCCGTCGGTGAGATCGGACGTTCCGATCGGGACCAGGGCACACGTCATCGCTTACGTTAGCAAGGTGACGTCATGGCTGACGTAATATTGGGGCGATCGGATGCTCCGAAGATGGGATCGGAGGTTCCGATCGTGTTTGGACGTTCCGAACCGGTTTCGAAGGCTCCGAACTCCGTCTATAAATAGGGGGCCGAAATTTCATTTTCAAATGCACCTTTCCCTCTCTTCTCTCTGATTCCTAAGCCTTATAACTCAGATCTAGGGAGTTCTAGGCATCCTATTGGGAATCCGGAAGTGGCATAGCGATCCAGGCGTCGAGGCGGAGCTGTGGCCTAATTTTGAGGCAATTGTCATCAGCGGGCTGACGATGGACGCAGGTATAGCTATGGTCTCCTTAGATTATTTAGGTGTATGCAATAGCTTAGTTAAGGCTTTTAGAGCTTAATTATTGATGCATGGGTATTTGCATTGTAGAGCTGATATAAGCTTGGAACCTAGAACGGGACTACTAGGAACTGCTTGTAGTAAGGTATGTAAGTACAGACTGAGATAGCCAGCGGGTTTTTCATGCTTATATGTTGCATTTGTGTGTCATGTTATTATGCAGCATGTGCATATCATATTGTGCCTGTCCATCTTATGAGATGAGCCATGTAGGGCCGCTCAGCCCTGTCTAGACGGTTGATGTCTAGTGCTCAGTGACTGACAGGTCATGGGTGATTAGCATCTGGGGACACAATCCACGTCATGTAGGAATGATCAGTGTACGCAGGGTTTGCTCCCCGGGTTGTACCACTCATGTCCTAGACGCCATTACTGAGCAGTTATATACAGTTATCCCAGATATGGATACCCTATGATTTGCATGCATCATATCTATATGTTTTACCCAGTGCTTTTGTATTGAGATTAGAGCTCACGTCCAGTCTTTTCTGTGTATCTGAACACCCCATTCGAATGTAGGTGCAGGATTGAGCACCCGGAGCTTGGAGTAGCCAGTGACCAGTAAAGACAGCAGAATTAGCTGTAGGTTTTGCCTTTAGGTTTATTTATTCGATTGGGTTGTATAAATCGAATTTATTTAATCGGTTGTATTCTGCCGGTCTGTTTTTATTTAAGTCTTCCGCAATGATTTATTTAATGCATGATTAATTATGCTCTTAAACTCTGATTAGGTAGCGGATCCGGGTAGGGTCGCTACAAATTCAATCATATAATCAAATAAGCAGTCAAAGCATGCAGTATGTGATTTCTTCTAGGACACTCGAATCAATCCTGATTCGAGTTAATCGTATTATTCCATTCCAAAGTCATCTTATAACTCTTTTTTGACGTTCCAAAACTTCAATCTGAAAACAACAATTCCTCAATCAATATCCAAGTTAAGTTAAATCAATCGATAAAGAAGAACATCGATACAATACCGTCTCAACTCTTCCAAACTGAACCAAGCTGCAAGGCTCGCAACTCCAAAGACTTCAATCAATCTATCAGAAGAAGTCATATCGATCAAAATCGATATCAAAACTCATACTAAGCTCGGTATAACTCAAAACATCAAAACGATAACCAAAACTCAAACTGACGGCATAACGGCTGTAAACTGACCAAACCGAAAATGCAGACAGCAAAACAACAACTCAACAAACTCATTCCAATCCTCAAACATCAAACCCAACACAAAATCAACACATCTCAAAATCAAGATTTTCGAAAATGACAAGAAAAATCATAACAATTCCGATCGTCGTTAGATCTTCGAACCGTCTTAGATATACAATCACTGCTAACTCATAATCATCCTCTCCGAATATAAACAAATTCTGACAACATCGATAAATTCAAACTTTTTAGAATTAAGATAAACTTACTTCCAAACGGAGCACTCGTCGCTGTGATCGTAGATATCAAGTCAGAAATCAATTCTATCGGACGGATTGAGCTCGAATCGAAATCACAAAGCTTGGGAGAAAGCTTGGACGCCTAAAATGGAGAGAACACGTTGTGGAGGGGATGAAGAAGCAATGAGAAGGACTTAGTCAAAGTCCAATCATATAACAAATCCCATATTTGCATTTCAGTCCCTGAAAATTCCAAAAACTGCAAATTAGACCCTGTTCTCTAAAAAGTCGGCTCTTGAATTCTGAAATCACTATTTATCTCAAATAACATCAATTAAAATAAAAACAGGGCGTTACATATACAATCCATGTGGTTGTTGTCTTGACTTAGCTTTGCTACAAGCCACACATTTCTCACAAACCCTGTAGTGACCCAACCCGGAATCACTAACTAATCAAAGAATAAGAATGCAATTAAGTCTTTAATTGAAATTAACAAATCTAGCAAAAACTTAATCCATAAATACAACATACACCGACAGAACAACCAGGCTAAATAAAATATTATGCAACCCCATCGAAAGGAAGGTACTAAAGTCCAATCTAACAACCTGAACAAAAATAAGATCCCCCACGCAACCACTGCAGCTCAACGACCGCTGCCACCAGGTCTGTCCAACCTAAGTCCAGCCCCATCAAATAGGGTGTCCAACACAAAACACTTGAACGTGAGCATAAACGCTCAGTATAGAAGTACGAATAAACATATACCATGCATGCACATGCAATATGAAAGGTACTGGAAAATCTATCCAGAATACTTCTCAGTCAAGGAGCCATAGTATGTAGCATGCTGGGCCGTCGCATCAGGAGGTGGCTCTCATACCATAAAACTCGTGGATATAACCGGATCCAAATCCATGTCTGGGATAACTGTATACAACTGCTCAGTAATGGAGCCTAGGACATGAGTGGTACAACCTGGGGAGCAAACCCTGCGTACACTTCTCATTCCTAATGGACGTAGACCGTGTCTTCCAGATGTCAGTGTCGGCTAACTCGTCGGTCGCGGGGCGCTCGACATCTATCGTCCAAATAGGGCTGAGCGGCCCTACATGGCTCATCTCAAAATATGGAAAGACACAATATGATATGTACATTCTACATAATAATATGACACACAAATGCAACATATAAGCATGCAAAACCCGCTGGCTATCTCAGTCAGTATTTATGTACCTCTCTACAAGCAGTCCTAGCAGTCCCACTCTAGGTTCCAAGCCTATCATCAACTCTACCATGCAAATACCCATGCATCATTTAATAAGCTCTAAAAACCTTAACTAAGCTATTGCATACTCCTAAATAATTGAAGGAGACCATAGCTATACCTGCGTCCGTCGTCAGCCTGCTGATGGCAATTGCCTCAAAACTAGGCCATAGCTCCGATACGACGCCTGGATCGCTATGCCATTTTTGGATTTCCCATAGGATTCCTAGATCCCCCTAGATCTAACTATAAAGGCTAAGAAACAAGAGAGAAGAGAGGAGAGGTGCGAGTTGAAATGAACCCTCGGACCCTCTCTTTATAGGCACGGAACGGAACATCCGTTCTCCATCGTTGCGTCCGTTCTGCCGAACGTTGCGTCCGTTCATCTTCGTTGCGTCCGATGTCACATCACGTGCGTTAGCAATTACGTCATCTTGCTGATGTCACGAATGACATCAGTAGGCCAGAACGTTGCTTTCGATCATGAACGTTGCTTCCGTTCCTGGTCACCCTTCGGGCCATTTTCGATCATTCTGAATCCATTTACGAAGTCCGTTAATCCAACCGAAACTTCCTTAATCATGTATTAATTAATGAAAACATGATCATATGATTAATATAATCATTAATCGCTAATTACGGATACGGGTTACTACAGAAGCTGATCGAACAAATCATCAATCCGTGGCAAGGGATATTTGTTCTTAACCGTCGCAAGGTTCAACTATCTGTAGTCAATACAGAGACGCATATAATTACCATTCTTCTTCTTTACGAAAATAACTAGAGCTCCTAAGGGGAAACGCTCGGTCAAATATATCTTTTATCCTGCAAATCTCTCAACTCTGCTGGTGCAAGACGATAAGGCGCTCGCGATATTGCTGTCGTCCCTGGTACAAGTTCAATCCCAAACTCGACCTCTATGATAGGAGAAAACCCTGGAATCTCATCTGGAAAGACATATAGGCACTCACAAACTATTTGTAACTCCTCTACAGGCCTACTACCTACGGATGTATCAATCACATGGATAAGATAGCCTTCCCCACCCGCCTCTAAAGCCTGACCAGCCATCAAATCCAAAACCAGAGGCATAAGGGGTCGTGCTCCCTCATCATACAAAAACCAGCTATCGCCCACAACCGGACGAAACTGAGCAATCTTCTGATAACAATCCACCGTATCTCTATAAAAAGTCAAGACATCAATATCCAAAATACAGTCAAAATCATCCATTGCTAAAACCATAATGTTTGATAACAACTCGGAGCCCTCAAACTCTAATGTACACCCCAAGAATAAATGTTTTGCCAAAGCCGAATGACCAGTCGGAGTAGACGTAGATAACACTACGTCTAGAGTTATGTACGACAACGTATTAATAAGTGTATTTTATACACTTAATTTGATTATGATTTTTATTGTTAATTGTTTGTTTTGAGCAGATTTATGCGTAAGTTTTGTTGTTTGTGTACATGTAGAGAATTATTGAATTCTTGTGGAAATAATGAAGAAAAATAAGATTTGAGAGGAGAAAAAGAAAAAAATGAGAAAAGAAAGCTATGAAGAAAAGGAAAAAGAAGGAAAGAATAAAAGAAAAAAAAATAAAGAAAGCACTGTAGAAGAAGAGAAGAAGCGCTTAACACATTTTAAGCGCTTATGTGGAGCGCTAATGAAGAATGAAGAAAGTGCTATCGCGCTTAGTGAAGAGCTATCGCGCTATTTTTGTGAAGGCGTGGAAAATAAAATGCGAAGAACGTGATTTTTTAGAGAAGAACATCAATCAACAAATACGGACGTCGATCGACTGGATACAGAAGACCGACTACGGATTTGTTTTCTTCCTTTGAATTATATATTTATTTATTTGATGTTGAGATTTATAAACATGTCTTGTGTTTATTTAAATTCGATTATGAACTAAATTTTTAGAGTCTAGAGGTCAGATGGAACCTGGTGTAGCACTTTCATGAGTTTTTGATTTTATTGAATTGAGTTATTCTAAATTAATTGTTTTTTCTAGAATTGATTGTCTTTTTAATTACATGATCAATAATTGATTTGTTATATTTATTTGATATCTGACACTCGGGAGAGGGAATTTTGAATAAGACCAATATAAATTACACTGTTATTTGTTTATATAACTCGGAAGAGTATATAATTTAAACAGAGCTTTAAAAAAACATTGTTTTGCATGGATCACTACAAGTAGATTCTTAATAGGGATATTGGAATTGTACTGTAGTTGATATAATCTATTTGTTGCTCGGGAGAGGGAAATAGAATAATCTAAATGTTCTTGGATATTGATTGAACCGAATTAATGAAAATAAATCATTTAGGAGTGATTGTTGTTGAAACTGGTGAAATCTTAACCTCTAGAACGTTTTTTCTTTGATTGATATTTCATTGAGAATTGTGAGCGTGCTAAAAATTCCTTTGTTTATTTTTATTTTGCTGCAAATTTTCTTAAAATTAATTTTCTAAATAAAATTAGGACTATTTTAATTACAAGCATTGAATATTTCACTTTAATCCTCGTGGGAACGATACTCTATTCATTATTATATTAAAACTTGACACCGTGCACTTGCGGGAACAAATTTTGCAACAAGTTTTTGATGTCGTTGCCGGGGAGTAATTTGTTGATTTTGTTTAGTATTGTTACCAATTAGTCTAAGTTTTAATTTAGAGCTTTTATTTCTTATTTTTAGTTACTAAATATTGATTTATTGTTGTTCTTAATTTAAGCTTATGCGAAGATCTCAAAGCGCAAATTCCATACTTTTTGATCCAGAGATCGAAAAAACTGCACATGCTTTGAGAAGAGTAAGGAGAGAAGAACAACAGAACATGGCTGAAGATAATGTTAATCAAGCTCCCTTGGTGCCAATCAGAGATCATTTCAGGCCAACGATCCAGGCTCACTATTCTGGAATCGCTCGAGGGACTATAAATGCCAACAACTTCGAATTGAAGCCAGCGTTGATTAACATGGTTCAGCAGAACCAATTCAATGGGAGCGCCACAACTGATCCTCATCTACACCTGCGAACTTTCTTGGAGATAACTGATATGGTAAAGATGAACAGTGTTTCTGAGCATATTATATGATTACGCTTGTTTCATTTTTCTCTCAAGGATCAGGCTAGAATTTGGCTACAATCACTGCCATTGGAAAACATTACTACATGGGAGGAGATGTCAGTCAAATTTCTTTCGAAGTACTTTCCACCTGCCAAATCCACTCAACTGAAGATCGAGATCAGTACCTTCAGGAAGATGGACTCTGAACAGCTCTACAAGGCATGGGAATGGTATAAGGATTTACTTAGACATTGTCCTAACCATAAATTTGTAGACAGGGAGCAAATTGAGTTGTTCTATAATGGGCTAAACGCCCCTACTCGATTGTCGGTGGACTCTGCTGCTGGAGGCACCATTTTTGCTAAGGACCCTATACATGCCTATGATATGTTGGAGAAAATGACGATCAATAGCTTTCAATGTCCATCTGAGCGTATGGGTGTCAAGAAGCTTGTTGGAGTGTATGCAGTTGATCCTCTCACATCTATTACTGCCCAGTTATCTGCACTGACAACACAAGTGGCCACGTTGAATAAAGTGAATGTTGCAAAACCAGCAGGTGTGCCGGGTGCTATGGAATAATCTCACCATCCTAAACAAGTGCAGTACATAAATCAAAGAGGTTATGAAGGCTACAGAGGTAATCCTTTGCCCAATACTTATCACCCAGATTTGAGAAATCATGAAAATTTTTCGTACGCTAACAATAAAAATGTGTTGAATATATCCTTCTAGGTTCATTACAGATAAATGTGAGGGTAAGCCTTCTTTGGAGGATGTTGTTAGTAATTTTTTGCAGGAATCGAGCAAAAGGATGGCGAGAACTGAAAGAGTTGATGCCCCGTTAGCCAACTTGTGGCTAAGGGCTTTGAGAGTCTCTTTTTGTAAACAATCTTTGTTTAATATAATATACGTTCTTTAAATGACATTCACTTTATCTTATTATTATATAATGATATACTATTGCTATTTTGATAAAGACCTTGAATATACTAAAGTAAGATGTGGTAGCACATGGGGATGGCTATCATAAAACACATCTTATAGTCACTGTATATTCTAAACAGTTCCTAGTCGATTGAGCCGTCCGTTAATAAGGATAAGGATTGCTCGAGATTGAGACTAGCATTTGCGATGCCGAGTACCACGTTTCATTGGTATGAAACATAGAGATGTTCAAAGCATGCAAATGGATATTAATATGATGAATGATCGAACTACCCTATCCGGACTTTCCAAGTGGTTATCACTTATCGAGTGGATAAAGTCCGCGGTTTTGGTTGTACACCATTAGTCCTTACTACTTGAAACATCATTGAGACTCTATATGCTAGTACTGTACTTTGACTCGTTTACCGACTCTATTGGGGTCATCAGGTGTCGGGATTGGGTACAGTTACGACACATATAGGAGTCGATGCTTTGTTGTCAAGGATTCACCACATACTTGCGAGTGTGGATATCCTATGCGATATGAGGAGATATTAGTGTGACGAATCTCTGGCCAGAGTACATGATGTGTTTTAGGTTACTCGGTGTTCCTAGTAACACATGCGATGTCACTATTTGATCTCCAAGATGTAATGCATAGTTATCGAATCTCGAACGACTCTCGATTTACCAATGGTTGTTGATTCGATCGGGATATATGGATGAAGGGACCGCACTGTACGCTAACCAAAATCTATTGGTTCTTGCAGGCACTATCAGTGATACCTAGGGAATCATGGGGCGATGTTGCTAGGCACTCTTACCATGATTCGTTAGGTAAGTCGGGAATTGTTGTTCCGAGTCACAAGGAGTTGTGAGCCCACGGCTAGCTGTATCCCTGAACCATTGAGGGTTACACAAGTAATGAATTTTTAATTCCCGTTGAGATAATTAAATTTAAAGAGTTAAATTTAATGAATAAAGAAGTGGGACTTCTTATTTAAGAGAAGAGGGAGTAAGATTTCTTAAAAATGACATAGTGATGGACATTTTTGGAAACCACTGAATTCGGATTCAGAAAATTTGTCTTGACTTTAAAAGATGCAGAAATGGTTTCTGTGCACATTGGTGAAATTGGTTTATCAATCTGAGTCACGATGAATTTTATATTAATTTCTGAACATGCGGGCTTTGCTTGTCAGGCTTGAACTTATGACTAATGGGCCCTAAGCTGTTAGCAGCCCACATTATAAATAAGTTATTGCAGTGCAAAAATTACACAACACAGACATAATTTTCGAAAACCTAGAGCCTCCTCTCTTAGGGTTTTCGGCCGCCCCCCTCCCCTATTGTGTTCGAGAAATTCAGTCTGCAAATTTTGAATTTGCAGTCTGAATTAGCAGATCAAATCTATTATTTCTCTTCATAGAAACTTCTGATAGACTTTCTAGTGCAGTCTATCAGAGGGATTAAACTTCTGTTCGTGGACCTGATTGAAGAAACGTTCGTTCATCAGTTCCTTGGATATACAACATGAGCAGTTTAATCTGTTGGTGTCCATAATCTCGTTTCGAGATTTTAAGGTAAAATTTACATTGTTTAAATTTTATGTTATCAATTTTAATCGTAGGAATTTGATACTCATATGGAATCGTTCCATATAAAATTTTAAAACTTCCGCTGCAACCGGTATCACCTTTTTTCGATCCGGAGAACGAACGTGTTCCAACAGTGGTATCAGAGCCAGGTTGTTCTCGGATTTTACGATTAAAATTTATTCGATTGTACCGGCCTCGATTTTTCAGAAAAATAAAACGAAAATTTTAAATTAAATTCCAGGGCAATGCGCTGCCCACGGGCAGCAATTGGCTGCCCACCTCCACATGGGCAGCCCTGTCCCAGGTGGAGGCCAGGCTGCCCGGGATTGTCCCAGGCAGTCCGGAAATTTTAAATTTTAATTTTTTGATTTTTTGAAAATTTTGAAATTTCAGTTTTTGGTCCGATTGAAAATTATTTTAGATTGGTCCACGAGGCATCGGATCAAATTGTTTGAGTCCGAAATTTTAAAAAATTGATTTTGGATAAATTTAAATTTTTGGAAAATTTATAAATTTTATCCATTAAATTAGATTTTATAAAATTAATAATTTTGGTACAATTGATAATAAAATATGATTTTATGTTTAAAATTGGATTTTATATGTAAAATATGATTTTATGGATAAACTAGATAAAATATGATTTTATATATAAAATAAGATTTTATGTATGAAATATGATTTTATCTATTTATATTTATTGCCATTGCATGATATCCAATAAATTAATTTTTGAATTAAATATTATTGGATAAGGATGATCGATTGCCATGACCAATATTATAGGTGTATGTTAGGTTGTTTACATTTGGTTTTAATTATTGTTGTTGGATTTATTAATGAGCCTGGTTTATGGCCCAATATGAATTGTCATATGTAATAAAAGTGAGCTTGATTTATGGCCCGTTCCCACCCCTTAAATATGTATCCCCTTCTTGTCATCGAAATTTATTGTAAATTTTAGACTTAGTGGGAGATTAAGATTTGAAGACAAAGGTGGGCCCAGCAGACAATAAAGACCGAAGAAGTGTAAATTGGAAGCTCAATGTAATAGGATTGCATTGCATACTTGCATATTACCTAGGATTGGACTTAGACTCGTGATTGGCAACCACGGGTCGATTAGTAATGGAATCGATCATCCTAAAATAATATATGATATTATTGTTGTATGCATGTTTAGACTAAATTGTATGAATCCCGTAAGCATACAAATTTAATATGATGAGACAAATTTTCGAAATTAAAATCCCTCATTATAAATATGATTTAAAATTGATATCAAGATAAACAAAAGGGCATTTAAATATTGTTTAAATGTTCCTACCTTCCATCAACGATCAATGTATGAGATGCTACCCGCGAATACGGTCCGACTCATATTATTGGGGGGGCCCGTTCGTCAGAAAGCTGTACATTGGATCGACACATGTTGTAAGTTGGATGGAAATCCCATGGGATTGGCTCATATTATTGGGGATCCACATGGCGACCGTCCATCACAACTTAATATTGATGGGTCATCTTGACGTGTCACAATAAACGACGTCATATTATTGGGCCCTTATTGGACATGAGGTAAAAACATGGAGGTTGCTTTGGAAGCAATTGGGCTCTATCATTTGAAAATTATGGTTGGCTGATATTATTCGGGACTATAGTTTGTCAATTGGACTCCATGTTCCCACTAAAGAAAATGTTTCTCGTTTTCACTAGAGGGTAGTGAAATCGTTAAAATAGTGGGAGTGAGATTCATAAAATAAATTTCACCTTATTTTATGTCTTAGTAAATTAATTAAACAATCACTGATTATTGTCTGTTTCTTTTCAGTATTTCATTAAGATGAATTCGCGCAATCCACTATTCTCTATTCTCGAACAAAACAAACTGACTGGCGCAAACTATACGGAATGGTTCCGTAAGTTGAAGATTGTCTTGACCTCGGAGAAGATGTTCTACGTGTTAGAAAAATCTCCTCCGAAGGAAGCACCAGCTGATATAAGTTCGGAAGAGTTGGCAAAACTTGATAAATGGTGGGACCATGATATCAAGGCCAAATGCTATATGCAAGCTTCGATGTCTGATGAACTCTAGAGGAGATTTGAGGATACCGTGAATGCTGCTGACATTCACGCACAACTCAAGGAACTTTTTGGGGCTCAATCGAGAGCTGAAAGGTTCGCTACTATAAAAGAGTTAATGACGTGTCGCATGCGTGAAGGGACTTCGGTCCGTGATCATGGGGTACGCGTGATTTGGCTCATTCAGAAGTTGGTAACGCTTGAATTGGTATTGGAGCATGAACTCAATGTTGACTTATTACTTCTCTCTCTTCCTTCATCGTTTGACGGTTTTGTGGTGAATTTCAATATGAACAAGATAGTGGCCTCCCTTGAAGAGATGGTCAATATGCTTGTAACTTATGAAGCCACTTTAAAGAAGGATAAACTGGTTCTCTTGGTGGGCTCCTCTTCTTCTGCTAAGAAGGGGCCAAGTACAAAGGGTAAGAAACGTTCTGCCCCATCCTAGAAAACCAGACCCGAGAAGAAAAACAAGACAAAGGCTTCAAACGTGGAAAAATCCAAGGATGTTTGCCATCACTGCAAGAAACCCGGTCAATGGAAACATAACTGCAAGGAATATCTCGAGCAGTTGCGAACTGCAAAGGGTATGTTTTATATTGAAATAAATGTTTCACTTAATACTACTTTTTGGGTATTGGATATCGGATGTGGATCTCACATTTGCAATGATTTGCAGGTGATGACAAGAAGTCGCAAGCTTAGGATGGGTGAGACCCAGCTGAGGCTCGGAAATGGTTCTCGAGTTGAAGCCAAAGCTGTGGGAGACATTCGTTTAATTTTGCAGAATTATTTTAAGTTATTTTTGAGAGATGTTTTATATGTGCCAGATTTGGTTAAAAACATTATTTCTATTTCTATGCTTGATAGAGATGGTTTTTCTTGCAATTTTGTGAATGGGATTTGCAATATTTACAAGAATGAATGTTTAATTGGATGTGGACAACTTGAAAACGATCTATATAACTTAAATTCCAATTAATTATGTTGATAAACCGATAACAAAAAATAAAAGGAAAATTGATAATCAAAACCCGGCAAACCTTTGGCATGCTAGGCTAGGTCATGTTTTCTCAAGGAGGATGAACAAGCTAGTGGGAGAGGTCATGTTTGATATGTCTGATATTAACTCTCTACCTACTTGTGAGTCTTGCCTGAAAGGAAAAATGACTAAATTTCCTTTCAAAGGAAAACCTGAGCGTAGTCAAAATCTATTGGATTTAATCCATACAGATATTTGCGGACCATTTAGTATTGGTATAAAATTTGGTCACACCTACTTCATTACCTTTACTGATGATTATTCTAGGTATGTGTACTTATATTTGATGATATATAAGTCTGAATCATTTGAAAAGTTCAAAGAATTCAAGGCTGAAGTAGAAAACAAACTAGGTAAGAGTATTAAAGCACTTTGATCAGATCGAGGTGGAGAATACTTAAGTACCGAGTTCTTGGATAATCTAAAAGAGAATGGGATTCTCTCTCAGTGGACTCCTCCTATGACACCTCAGCTGAATGGTGTTTCGGAGCGTCGCAATCGAACCTTGTTGGACATGGTTCGATCTATGATGAGCTTCACTGAGCTCCCACCTTCGTTTTGGGGCTATGCTCTTGAAACGGCGGTATTGTTGTTAAACAACGTCCACACTAAAGCAGTGGACAAAACACCATACGAGTTATGGAATGGCAAAGCACCTATGTATTCGTACTTGAGGATTTGGGGATGTCCTGCTTACGTAAAGCAGACAGTGGGAGATAAGTTGGATAGTCGATCCACCTTATGTTATTTTGTAGGGTATCCGAAGAATTCAATCGGATATTATTTCTATCATCCCACTGAAACAAAAGTGTTTGTTTCAAGGAATGCCACCTTCTTGGAGAAGGAGTTCTTATTGGATAAGAAAGGCAAGATGATGGAACTCGAAGAAATTCGAGAAGAACCCGAGATACAAAATAACGATCCTATACCTCAAAAATCATCACAAGACACGCCTATTATTAGAAGATCCGAGAGTACTTCTAGGCCTCCTATTAGATATGGTCTTTTTCTTGAAGGGGATCAAAGTGAACCTGACATTGGATGTGATCCAAGAAACTTCAAGGAAGCAATTTCTGATGCGGATTTGAATTTATGGCTTGAAGCTATGCAGTCGGAAATAGATTCGATGCATACAAACCAAGTTTGGCCTTTAGTAGATCCTCCCGATGGAATTGTTCCAATAGGGTGTAAATGGATCTACAACAGAAAACTTGGGCCTGATGGAAAGGTACTGACCTACAAGGCACGATTGGTGACAAAAGGTTATACTCAAAGACAAAGAGTTGACTGTGATGAAACTATTTCACCAGTCGCAATGTTCAAGTCCATAAGAATCGTTATTGCCATAGCAGCTTGGTATGACTATGAGATATGGCAAATGGATGTAAAGACTGCATTTCTTAATGGAAAAATTAAGGAAGATATCTATATGATGCAGCCTGAGGGATAAATGTTGTAACGACCCACTATATCAAGATGGGTCTTTTCATCGTCCTTTTGACCTCACTCACACGCACCTTGAGAAACTTTCCTAGGGGGTCACCCATCCTATAATTTCCCCAATTCAAACACGCTTAACTTTGGAGTTCTTATGTGATGAGCTTCCGAAAAGAAGATGCACCTTCTTGATATGAGCAGTACATATGAAATCTTTTTAATCCCTCCTCAACTATGTAGTCCCATACCTACACAGTCTCAGAATCCCCTCTCATTCCGGCACGGGATCGGTTCATTCATGTCTCCCTCCGCCTAGAAGCCTGTCAGGAGCCGCTCATTGTCCATGCAACCTCTTGGCACCGGCGATCACTCCCCACCTCCTCAGCCCCGGGCGTCACATGCCCACCAGCTTCCGCTTGGTTCGTCCCCGAACCATACCGTACTAAGAGAGGTCGGCTCTGATACCATTTGTAATGATCCACTATATCAAAACGGGTCTTTTCAGCGTGATTTTGTCCTCACTCACACGCACCCTGAGAAACTTCCCAGGGGGTCACCCATCCTATAATTTTCCCAAGTCAAGCACGCTTAACTTTGGAGTTCTTATGTGATGAGCTTCCGAAAAGAAGACGCACCTTCTTGATATGAGAAGTACATATGAAATCTTTTTAATCTCTCCTCAACTATGTAGTCCCATACCTACACAGTCTCAGAATCCCCTCTCATTCCGGCACGGGATCGGTTCATTCATGTCTTCCTCCGCCTAGAAGCCTACCAGGAGCCGCTCATTGTCCGTGCAACCTCTTGGCACCGGCGATCACTCCCCGCCTCCTCAGCCCCGGGCGTCACAAATGTAGTGACCCTACCCGGATCCACTACCTAATCAGAGTGATTAGTGCAAGCAACAATAATTAAAGCGTTAAATAGCGGATAATTCCAAAGTACAACAAATCCAATCGGCAGAATACAACCGACGATAGAAACAGTATATAATTCTTCATACAACCAAATCGAAAATAGGGTATCAGAATCCCTAACAAACTACCTCTGCAAGGTAGCAACCTCAACCCTGCTGGGAACCACCGGGACCGTCCATCCTCTGACCTGACTCGCCACAAGGTGTCCCAAATCACGAAACATAAAGGGCATGAGCGACTACGCTCAATACGGAAGCAATGATATAAATACAAATATGAGCATGCACATGACTTAAAAAATCAGGGTTAAATCACTTTACTCATGGCTCCTGGAATACACAGTACCGGGCAAGAGAGCGACTCCGCGTGGTACTCGTATATTCCCAAGACGCGAATCCTCAGGAAGAATCACCTCGACTGATAGAAACTGTCATGACTCACATCATACCCGATGCAGTCTCCGTAAAAACATATGCATGTGCTAAAAACAGTAAAACATAGCCAATACAGCACATACATCATGCATCACACACATATGTATAAATATCATGCCGGCTATCTCGGTCAGTACTTACGTACCTCTAACACTGCAGGTCAACTCCTAGCACACCCGTCTAGGTCCAAAGCCTACAAGTCTGCTCTACTGCGTCTACACATGCAAAAGTCCATGCATCACTATAAACGCTCTAAAAGCCTTAACTAAGCTATTGCATACTCCTAAATATTTTTAGGAAGCCAAATTATACCTTCGTCCGTCGTCAGCCCGCTGGTGTAGAATCGCCTCAAAACTTATGCACACCTCCGCTACGACGCCGGGATCGCTAGGCAACTTCCGGATTCCCAATAGGATGCCTAGAACTCCGTAGATCTAAGTAAGAAGGTTCGAAAACCAGAGGAAAGTAGGGGAAATCGGTGCACAGAATGAGGGCTCGGACCCCTTATTTATAGACGGCGATCGGAACGTCCGATCCCTCATCGGAACGTCCGATCGCGAACGGAGCGTCCGATCGTGACATCGGAACGTCCGATGTCACCTCACGTGCGTAAGTAGTGACGTCATCTTGCTGACGTTGGTGATGACGCCAGCCCTATCCAGATCGGAACGTCCGATCCTCCAACAGAACGTCCGATCCCGATCGGAGCTTCCGATCCGTGCTTCGGAGCTTCCGATCCACTTCGGATAATTTTAGACAAAATTTAGTAATTAATTTCCTTAATTACCTTGATTAATTGCGGGTCACTACATTCTCCCCCACTTAAAAAATTTTGTCCTCGAAATTACATTTTAAGGAAAACATATTATGCAAAAATCAATGCTCTTATTACAACTGAACAATATACATTCGATACAACAGAGTACAAAATCTTAAAACAACTCGGGGTGCTCGGCTAACATCCGACTCTCCAACTCCCAAGTAGCTATCTCTGTACCTCTGCGTTTCCACTGTACCATAACCAATGGTATTCGCTTGTTACGAAGTACCTTGTCCTTCCTGTCAAGAATCCGCAGGGGTTTCTCCACATACGATAGATCCCGATCTACCTTTACCTCGGTCGGATGCAAAATATGCGACTCGTCCGCCACATACTGCCTCAACAAGGACACGTGGAACACAACGTGGATCTCTGAAAGATTTGGTGGCAAGGCTAGACGATAAGCCACGTCTCCAACTTTCTCGAGAATCTCTAAAGGACCAATAAATCTTGGTGACAACTTACCCTTGAGACCGAACCTCATCACCTTCCGGAAAGGTGATACACGCAAGAATACATACTCTCCTTCTTCAAAATGAAGTGGCCTGCGGTGAGTGTTCGCGTAGCTAGCCTGTCGATCCTGGGATGCCTTAATCCTGCGTCGGATCAATTCTACTGCATGCGGCATCTGCTAAATCATCTGAGGACCCTCCACCTGCTGCTCACGAACCTCGTCCCAAAACAAAGGTGTACGACAACGACGTCCATAAAGAGCCTCAAATGGTGCCATACCAATGCTGCTATGGTAGATATTGTTATAAGCGAACTCCACCAATGGCAAATGATCGTGCCATGCTGGGCCAAAATCCATTACGGTAGCTCGAAGCATGTCCTCGAGAGTACGGATAGTCCTCTCCGATTGTCCATCAGTCTCTGGATGATACGTTGTGCTCAAACTCAAAGTGGTACCAAGAGCACGCTGAAAACTCCCCCAAAATCTTGAGGTGAAACGAGTATCTCTGTCGCTCACAATACTCAGTGGAATAACATGCAAACGGACAATTTCTTGCACATACAGACGTGCCTTCCTGTCGAAGGTGAAATCCCGATTATATGGTAAGAAATGCGCGGATTTCGACAATCGGTCAACAACAACCCAAATCGCGTCGCAATTCCTGGAAGACATAGGCAAGTGGGTGACAAAGTCCATCGTCACATGCTCCCACTTCCACTCAGGAATATCGAGATTGTGAAGTAGACCTCCGGGTCGACGATACTCTGCCTTGACCTGCTGACACACAAGGCATCGGGACACGAACTGATAAATGCTGCGCTTCATTCCTTTCCACCAAAATCGAGTACATAGATCCTTGTACATCTTCATGCTGCCAGGATGTACTGAGAACCTACTATGATGAGCTTGCGATAAGATCTCGTCTCTAAGTGTGGAATCATCAGGCACAACCACACGGCCAGAAAGACACAACAAACCATCCGCCTGAAAATGGAAACCAGCTGAATTCTCACCCTCAGTGAATCGGGCTAATCTCTGCATCTTGGGATCAACACCCTGTGCCTTACGAATACATCTATACAAGGCTGGCTTGGCAAGCACAGACGCAACACGAACTCCCTGTTTTTCCTTCTTATGACGGAAAGTGAAACCCAAGGAACAACACTCTTCGACCATTCGTGACACTGCACTGGTACGAAGGGAACTCAAATAAATCTTGCGACTAAGCGCATCAGCAACCGGATTAGAAGATCCTGGATGGTAATTGATTTCGCAATCATAGTCCTTCAGCAAGTCCATCCAACGGCGCTGTCGCATGTTCAACTCTGCCTGAGTGAATAGGTACTTCAAACTCTTATGATCAGTAAAAATCTGGAATCGTTCACCGTACAAATAATGACGTCATATCTTCAGAGCAAAGACAATGGCTGCAAGCTCTAGATCATGTACGGGATAATTTCCCTCGTGAGTCTTTAGTTGCCTGGAGGCATAGGCAATCACATGCCCATTTTGAGTCAACACACACCCCAAACCCTGAAGAGAAGCATCTATGTGGACTACGAAACCACCAGATCCAGTCGGCAAGGATAGTACTGGAGCAGTCGTCAATCGACATCTCAACTCATGAAAACTGTCTTCACACGCGGAAGACCACTCAAAAGAAACATCCTTTCGCGTCAACTATGTCAAAGGCCTGGCTATCTGAGAGAAATTCTCCACGAATCGACGGTAGTATCCGGCCAAACCCAAGAAACTACGAATCTCAGATGCTATCATCGGGCGCGACCAATTAAGAATAGCCTTTGTCTTGCTAGGATCCACTGATACTCCATCTGTAGAAATGACATGACCAAGGAACACAACTCGGTCAATCCAGAAGTCACACTTGCTGAGCTTAGCATACAACTGATGCTCTCGCAAGGTCTGTAAAACAGTACGAAGATGAAAGGCATGCTCATCCATGCTACGAGAATACACAAGGATGTCATTGATGAACACTACAACGAACATATCCAAGAGCTCTCGGAAAACCCTGTTCATCAAATCCATGAAAATAGCTGGAGCATTCGTCAGACCAAATGACATCACTAAGAACTCATAGTGCCCATATCGAGTACGAAATGCTGTCTTTGAAACATCCTCTTCTCTAACTCGCAACTGATGATACCCAGAACGTAAGTCGATCTTGGAATAGACAGAAGTACCTTGCAATTGATCAAACAGATCGTCAATCCGCGGGAGAGGATACTTGTTCTTTACTGTCACTTTGTTCAACTGACGATAGTCAATTCACAAACGCATCGAACCATCCTTCTTCTTGACGAATAGAACCGGGGCTCCCCAAGGTGAAACACTGGGTCGAATTTAGCCCTTATCAAGAAGATCCTGCAACTGCTGCTGCAACTCTCGCATCTCAGATGGAGCTAATCGGTACGGTGCTCGGGAAATCAGCGCTGTCCCTGGCAACAAGTCAATGCCAAACTCGATCTCTCGCACAGGTGGTAATCCTGGAATCTCATCGGGAAACACATCCGAGAACTCACTGACTACTGGTATCTCCTCCATGTCCGGACCCTCTAAGGATGCATCAATCGCATAGATCAGGTAGCCTTCCCCGCTAGACTCTAAAACACGTCGGGCTTTCAGAGCAGAAACCACTGGCATCGGGGGTCGCGCTCCCTCACCATAGAAATACCAAGCATCCTCAGCCTCGGGGCAAAACTGGACAAATCTCTGGTAGCAATCCACTACCGCTCGATACGAAGTCAGAAGATCAATCCCGATGATACCATCAAAGTCATCCATCGCTAAAACCATCAGGTTAGCGCTCAACAGATGTCCCTCAAATCCCAAAATACAACCCAAAACAAGACGCTTAGCTAAGACTTCCTGACCCATCAGAGTCAAAACCGCTAACAAGACGTCTAAGGAAACAAAAGGTAATCTATGCCTCTTAACAAACCGAGCTGATATGAATGAATGCGAAGCACCGGTATCTATCAAAAGATAAGCAGGAAAATCGCACAAACTAAAAGTACCTGCAATCATGTTCTCACTATCTGCCTGAGCCTGCTCCTGGGTCAGCGCAAACACCTGCCCCTAAGCACGCGGGCGCGATGACTGTCCTCTTGATGAAGACTGAGAATGATGTCGCTGCGATGGCTGCGACTGCTGACCCTGTTGCTGCGAAGGCTGCTGCTGATACTGCGGTGGCTGATAGATAGTGGTCTGAGAACCACCAACATTCCCCGAACCACTCACTGTACCGGCCAAAGTGGGATAATCTCTTTTCATGTGACCCTCCTGGCCGCACTGAAAACAAACACCAGTGATATGAGGACACGGTCCTGGGTGATGCTTCCGTTTGCACTGACGACAACGTCGTGAATCACCAAAACAATGAACACCGCCAGATCCGGAAGAAGAAGAAGAAGTACCATCCTGTCTCTTAAAAGACTGGGCCCTTGGACCCAAAGAGCTAGATGGTCTGGATGAAGAAGATCCGAAAGTCCTATTCCTCTGCAGACTGTCCTCTGCCTGGTGACAATTTTTCACCAAATTCTCGAAGTTCCTCTCTCTGCCCACGGCAACCAACTAATGAATGTCAGCGTTAAGGCCCTGAAGAAATAGATCGTGCATCGTCTCTGAGCTACTCGCAATATGGGGACTGAAAGAAAGAAGCTCAAAGAATTTCTGCTGGTACTCATCAATGGTCATAGTACCCTGTCGCAAACTCAGCAACTCGCTCGCCTTTGTCTGACGCAAAGCTAGAGGAAAGTAATGCTTCTCAAAGGAAGACTTAAACTCAGCCCAAGTAGCGGTACCCCTGGCGGCAATAAACGGAGTAGAAGTAGCTCTCCACCACCTCTTTGCATTTCCCTCTAGAACAAAAGCTAAAGTCTCCATCTTCTGGGCTTCAGTACACTGATACTCCCGAAAACAACTCTCCATACGCTCCAACCAGCCCTCAGCAACTGCAGGAGCCTTGCCACCCACCAATGGCTTAGGAGCCATCTGAAGAAAACGGTTCATTCTAAAACGCCTATGATCCTCATGATGATGTCTATGGTGATGTCTCCTTGGTGGAACACCCCAACGACCACCGCTAGCCTGACTTTCGTAATCATCATCTACCATCTGTCAATAACAACAAACAACTCTTAAAATCCGCTTTACTAATTCCCAGTTGCAATGCGCTCTGATACCAATAAATGTAGCGACCCTACCCGGATCCACTACCTAATCAGAGTGATTAGCGCAAGCAACAATAATTAAACCGTTAAATAGCGGATAATTCCAAAGTACAACAAATCCAATCGGCAGAATACAACCGACGATAGAAACAGTGTATAATTCTTCATACAACCAAATCAAAAATAGGGTATCAGAATCCCTAACAAACTACCTCTGCAAGGTAGCAACCTCAACCCTGCTGGGAACCACCGGGACCGTCCATCCTCTGACCTGACTCGCCACAAGGTGTCCCAAAACACGAAACATAAAGGGCATGAGCGACTACGCTCAATACGGAAGCAATGATATAAATACAAATATGAGCATGCACATGACTTAAAAAATCAGGGTTAAATCACTTTACTCATGGCGCCTGGAATACACAGTACCGGGCAAGAGAGCGACTCCGCGTGGTACTCGTATATTCCCAAGACACGAATCCTTAGGAAGAATTGCCTCGACTGATGGAAACTGTCATGACTCACATCATACCCGATGCAGTCTCCGTAAAAACATATGCATGTGCTAAAAACAGTAAAACATAGCCAATACAGCACATACATCATGCATCACACACATATGTATAAATATCATGCCGGCTATCTCGGTCAGTACTTACGTACCTCTAACACTGCAAGTCAACTCCTAGCACACCCATCTAGGTCCAAAGCCTACAAGTCTGCTCTACTGCGTCTACACATGCAAAATTCCATGCATCACTATAAACGCTCTAAAAGCCTTAACTAAGCTATTGCATACTCCTAAATATTTTTAGGAAGCCAAATTATACCTTCGTCCTTCGTCAGCCCGCTGGTGTAGAATCGCCTCAAAACTTAGGCACACCTCCGCTACGACGCCGGGATCGCTAGGCAACTTCCGGATTCCCAATAGGATGCCTAGAACTCGGTAGATCTAAGTAATAAGGTTCGAAAACCAGAGGAAAGAAGGGGAAATAGGTGCACAGAATGAGGGCTTGGACCCCTTATTTATAGAAGGCGATCGGAATGTCCGATCCCTCATCGGAACGTCCGATCGCGAACGGAGCATCCGATCGTGACATCGGAACGTCCGATGTCACCTCACGTGCGTAAGCAGTGACGTCATCTTGCTGACGTCGGTGATGACGCCAGCCCTATCCAGATCGGAATCTCCGATCCCGATCGGAGCTTCCGATCTGTGTTTCGGAGCTTCCGATCTATGCTTCGGAGCTTCCGATCCACTTCGGATAATTTTAGGCAAAATTTAGTAATTAATTTTCTTAATTACCTTGATTAATTGCGGGTCACTACAATACACATCCATGGAAAGCGAGCATAAGGTATGCAAGCTTCAGAGATCAATTTATGGTCTCAAACAAGAATCAAGAAGTTGGAACCAGAAATTTGATGAAACAATAAAGGATTTTGGTTTCATCAAGAACCCGAAGGAACCGTGCGTGTACAAGAAAGTAGTTAAGGATTCTGTGACATTCTTGGTACTTTATGTTGTTGACATCTTACTCATTGGGAATTATGTAGGGATGTAGCAGTCAACAAAGATATGGTTGTCAGGTAGATTCTTGATAAAAGATTTGGGTGAGGCGTCCTATATTTTAGGGATACAGATCTATAGAGATAGATCTAAGAGAATGATATGACTTACTCAAGCTACCTACATCAACACTATATTGAAAAGGTTTTCAATGGATGAGTCCAAGAGAGGACATCTACCTACGTGTCATGGAGTCTCTCTATCCAAGTCTATGTGTCCCAAGACTGACGAAGAGATAGAGAAAATGACACACATACCATATGCGTCAGCCATAGGGAGTATCATGTATGTGATGATATCTACCAGACCGGATGTGGCATTTGCTCTGAGTGTCACGAGCAGATATCAAGCCAATCTCGGTCAAATGCATTGGAAAGCCGTGAAGGATATTCTTAAGTACTTGAGAAGAACTAAGAATGTATTCATGGTTTATGGAGGAAGAGAACTGAAATTGGAAGGCTATACCGACTCTAGCTTCCAAAGTGACGTGGATGACTCGAAGTCAACCTCTGGATTTGTGTTCATGCTCAATGGCGGTGCTGTCTCTTGGAAGAGTTCCAAGCAGGGCACTACAGCGGATTCCACCACTGAGGCAGAATACATTGCGGCATCAGCTGCTGCTAAAGAGGCCGTTTGGATGAGGAATTTCGTCCAAGAGTTGGGCATTATTCCTGAAGCTGTTGGTCCAGTCCCGGTGTACTGTGACAACACGGGTGCCATTGCTCAGGCAAAGGAACCAAGGTCTCATCAAAGATCCAAACACGTACTGAGAAAATACCACATCATCCGGGAGATCGTGGAAAGAGGAGACATCACTGTCGAGAGAGTGGCCTCTGCAGACAATATCGCTGATCCACTTACTAAGCCCTTGCCAGGACCATTATTTGACAAACATCGCGAAGCAATGGGACTACGTAGTATGACTAGTTGGCTTTAGGGCAAGTGGGAGATTGAAAGAGTTGATGCCCCGTTAGCCAACTTGTGGCTAAGGGCTTTGAGAGTCTCTTTTTGTAAACAATCTTTGTTTAATATAATATACGTTCTTTAAATGGCGTTCACTTTATCTTATTATTATATAATGATATACTATTGCTATTTTGATAAAGACCTTGAATATACTAAAGTAAGATGTGGTAGAACATGGGGTTGGCTATCATGAAACACATCTTATAGTAACTGTATATTCTAAACAGTTCCTAGTCGATTGAGCCGTCCGTTAATAAGGATAAGGATCGCTCGAGATTGAGATTAGCATTTGCGATGCCGAGTACCATGTTTCATTGGTATGGAACATAGAGATGTTCAAAGCATGCAAATGGATATTCATATGATGAATGATCAAACTACCCTATCCGGACTTTCCAAGTGGTTATCACTTATCGAGTGGATAAATTCCGCGGTTTTGGTTGTACACCATTAGTCCTTACTACTTGAAACATCATTGAGACTCTATATGCTAGTACTGTACTTTGACTCATTTATCGACTCTATTGGGGTCATCAGGTGTTGGGATTGGGTACAGTTACGACACATATAGGAGTCGATGCTTTGTTGTCAAGGATTCACCACATACTTGCGAGTGTGGATATCCTATACGATATGAGGAGATATTAGTGTGACGAATCTCTGGCCAGAGTACATGATGTGTTTTAGGTTACTCGGTGTGAAAGAGTGGGTGCCCGGTGAGCCAACTTGTGGCTAAGGGCTTTGATGACTCTTTGTATAAACAATCTTTTGTTTAATATAATTTACACTTTTATTAATGGCAATGACTTTATCTTTCTTCATATTGTTATATTGTGATATACTATTGTTGTTTTGATAAAGACCTTGAATATACTATAGTGTATGTAAGATGTGGTAGAACATGGGGATGTCTATCATGAAACACATCTTATAGTCACTGTATATTCTAAATCGTTCCTAGTCGATTGAGCCGTCCGATAATAAGGATAAGGATCGCTCGAGTTTGAGACTAGCATTTGCGATGCAGAGTACCACGTTTCATTGGTAAGGAACATAGAGATGTTCGAAGCATGCAAATGGATATTCATACTATGAATGATCGAACTACCCTATCCGGACTTTCCAAGTGGTTATCACTTATCGAGTGGATAAAGTCCGCGGTCTTGGTTGTACACCATTAGTCCTTACTACTTGAAACATCATTGAGACTCTATATGCTAGTACTGTGCTTTGACTCATTTACCGACTCTATTGGGGTCATCAGGTGTCGGGATTGGGTACAGTTACAATACATATAGGAGTCGATGCTTTGTTGTCAAGGATTCACCACATACTTGCGAGTGTGGATATCCTATGCGATTTGAGGAGATATTAGTGTGACGAATCTCTGGCCAGAGTACATGATGTGTTTTAAGAAATGGTTTCTTAGTAGCACATGCGATGTCACTATTTGATCTTCAAGATGTATTGCATAGTTATCGAATCTAGAACGACTCTCGATTTACCAATGGTTGTTGATTCGATCGGGATATATGGATGAAGGGACCGTACTGTACGCTAACCAAAATCTATTGGTTCTTGTAGGCACTATCAGTGATACCTAGGGAATCATGGGGCGATGTTGCTAGGCGCTCTTACCATGATTCGATGGGCAAGTCGGAAATTGTTGTTCCGAGTCACAAGGAGTTGTGGGCCCACGGCTAGCTGTATCCCTGAACCATTGAGGGTCACATAGAGTAATGGATTTTTAATCCCCGTTGAGATAGTTAAATTTAAAGAGTTAAATTTAATGAACAAAGAAGTTGGACTTCTTATTTAAGAGTAGAGGAGTAAGATTTTCTAAAATGACATAGGGATGGGCATTTTTGGAAATCACTGAATTCGGATTCAGAAAAATTTATCTTGACTTTAAAAGGTGCAGAAATGGTTTCTGTGAACATTGGTAAAATCGGTTTATCAATCTGAGTCACGATGAATTTTATATTAATTTCTGAACATGCGGGCTTTGCTTGTCAGGCTTGAACTTATGACTAAAGGGCCCTAAGCTGTTAGCAGCCCACATTATAAATAAGTTATTGCAGTACAGAAATTACAAGACAGAGGTCACAAAATAATTTTCGAAAACCCTGTTTTTCTTAAGTGTGGCCGCCGCCCCCTCCCCTCTGCTCGGGAAAAATCTAGCCTGTGAATTTTGAATTTGCAGTCTGGTTTAACGGATCAAATTCGTTAATTCTCTTCGTAGAAACTTCTGATAGATTTTCTAGTGCAATCTATCAGAGGGATTAAATCTCTGTTCGTGGACCTGATTGAAGAACAGTTCGTCCATCAGTTCCTGGGAGATACAACAAGAGCAGAGATCTGTTGGTGTCCATAATCTCGATTCGAGATCGGAGGTAAAAATTTATAATTGTTATTTAATTTTTACACACACAATTTAATCGTAAAGTTTTGATACCCAATATGGAATCGTTCCATATAAAATTTTTAAACTTCCGCTGCATCGGGTATCAATTCTGATTGAGCTGATCGCCGTTCTCCAACAGTGGTATCAGAGACAGGTTGCTCAGATCAAGCGATTAAATTAGTCGATTGTACAAAAATTTTTAAGCCTCGGTTTTTGAAACAAAATAAATTTTTTAATTAAAAATTTTCCGGGCAAAAACACGGGCAGCGATTGGATCGCTGCCCGGGGGGCTGCGAGAGTCGCCGCCCCGGGCAGCGCTGAGCGCTGCGCAGGGCAGCGACGTGATCGCTGCCCAGGGCAGCGCACGTCGCTTCCCTAGGGGCAGCCAGGCTGCCCGGCCCGAGCTCCTTTGGGGCGCGGGCAGCCCGGGAGCGTCCCGGGCGGCCCGCGAAAAAATTAATTTTTAATTTTTAAAATTAAAATATTAATATGTTAAAATTCTATTTTTGGTCCGATCGAAAATTGTTTTTGATTGGTCCACGAGGCGTCGGATCGAATTGTTCGAGTCCGAAAATTTTAAAATTGATTTTTGGATAAATTTAAATTTTTGGAAAATTTATATATTTTATCCGTTAAATCAGATTTTATGAAATTAATTATTTTTGGTACAATTGATGATAAGATATGATCTTATGGAAATATTGAGTAAAATATGATTTTATGTATAAAATTGGATTTTATATGTAAAATATGATTTTATTTGATAAAAATATAAAATATGATTTTGTATGTAAAATAAGATTTTATATATGGAATATGATTTAATCCTTTTAATTTAAATTGCCATTGCATGTTATCCAATAAATTAATTTTGAATTAAATGTTATTGGATAAGGATGATCGATTGCCATGACCAATTTTGTAGGTGTATGTTAGGAATTTACATTTGTTTTTATTGTTGTTGTATTTATTAATGGGCCTGGTTTATGGCCCAATATGAATTGTCATATGTAATAAAAGTGTGCCTGGTTTATGGCCCATTCCCACCCCTTAAAATGTATCCCCTACTTGTCATGGTTATTTATTGTAAATACATTAGACTTAGTGGAAGATGAAGATTTGAAGACGGAGGTGGGCCCAGCAGACAATAAAGACAGAAGAAATGTAAATTGGAAGCACAATGTAATAGGATTGCATTGCATACCTGCATATTACCTAGGATTGGACTAAGACTCATGATTGGCAACCACGGGTCGATTAGAAATGGAATCGATCATCCTATATAATATATGATATTATTGTTGTATGCATGTTTTAGACAAAATTGTGTGAATCCGGCAAGCATACAAAATTTTAAAATGATGAGACAAATTTTCAAAATTAAAATCCCTCATTTTAAATATGATTTAAAATTGATATCAAGATAAATAAAGGAAATTTAAAATTGTTTAAATGTTCCTACCTTCCATCAACGATCAATGTATGAGATGCTACCCGCGGATACGTTCCGGCTCATATTATTGGGGGGGCCCGTTCGTCGGAAAGCTGTACATTGGATCGACAAATAGTGGGAGTGAGATTCATAAAATAAATTTTGCCTATTTTATGTCTTAGTAAATTAATTAAACAATCACTGATAATTGTCTGTTTCTTTTCAGTATTTCATAAAGATGAATTCGCGTAATCCACTATTCTCTATCCTCGAACAAAATAAACTGACTGGCGCAAACTATACGGAATGGTTCCGTAAGTTGAAGATTGTCTTGACTTCGGAGAAGATACTCTACGTGTTAGAAAAATCTCCTCCGAAGGAAGCACCAGCTGACATAAGTCCGGAAGAGTTGGCCAAACTTGATACATGGTGGGACCATGATATCAAGGTCAAATGCTATATGCAAGCCTCGATGTCTGATGAAGGAAAAAGGCGATTTGAGGACACCGTGAATGCTGCTGACATTCACGTACTGTAAAGGAGCTAATGACGTGTCGCATGCGTGAAGGGAGCTAATGACGTGTCGCATGCGTGAAGGGATTTTGGTCCGTGATCATGGGGTACGAGTGATTTGGCTCATACAAAAGTTGGTAACGCTTGATTTGGTGTTGGAGCATGAACTCAATGTGGACTTATTACTTCTATCTCTTCCTTCTTCGTTTGACGGATTTGTGGTGAATTTCAATATGAACAAGATAGAGGCCTCCCTTGAAGAGATGGTCAATATGCTTGTAACATATGAATCCACATTAAAGAAGGATAAACCGGCTTTCTTGGTGGGCTCCTCTTCTTCTGCTAAGAAGGGGCCAAGTACAAAGGGTAAGAAACGTTCTGCCCCACCCAAGAAAACCGAACCCGAGAAGAAGTACAAGACAAAGGCTTCAAACATGGAAAAGTCCAAGGATGTTTGCCATTACTGCAAGAAACCCGGTCATTGGAAACGTAACTGCAAGGAATATCTAGAGCAGTTGCGAACTGCGAAGGGTATGTTCTATATTGAAATAAATGTTTCACTTAATACTACTTCTTGGGTAATGGATACCGGATGTGGATCTCACATTTGCAATGATTTGCAGGTGATGACAAGAAGTCGCAGGCTTAGAATGGGTGAGACCCAGTTGAGGCTCGGAAATGGTTCCAGAGTTGAAGCTAAAGCTGTGGGAGATGTTTATTTAATTTTGCAGAACGGTTTTAAGTTACTTTTGAGAGATGTTTTATTTGTTCCAGATTTGATTAAAAACATTATTTCTGTTTCTATGCTTGATAGAGATGGTTTTTCTTGCAATTTTGTGAATGGGATTTGCAATATTTACAAGAATGAATGTTTGATTGGAAATGGACAACTTGAAAACGATCTATATAACTTAAAATTAAAAAACGTTCCAATAAATTATGTTGATAAACCGGTAACAACAAACAAAAGGAAAATTGATAGTCAAAACCCAGCAAACCTTTGGCATGCTAGTCTAGGTCATATTTCCTCAAGGAGGATGAACAAGCTAGTGGGAGAGGGCATGTTTGATATGTCTGATATTAACTCTCTACCTACTTGTGAGTCCTTCCTGAAAGGAAAAATGACTAAATCTCCTTTTAAGGGAAAACCTGAGCGTAGTCAAAATCTATTGGATTTGATCCATACAGATGTTTGTGGTCCATTTAGAATTGGTACTCAATATGGCCACACCTACTTCATTACCTTTACTGATAATTATTCTAGGTATGGGTATTTATATTTAATGAAATATAAGTCTGAAGCATTTGAAAAGGTCAAAGAATTCAAGGCTGAAGTAGAAAATAAGCTAGGTAAAAGTATTAAAGCACTTTGATCGGATCGAGGTGGAGAATACTTAAGTACCGAGTTTTTGGACTATCTGAAAGAGAATGAGATTCTCTCTCAGTGGACTCCTCCTATGACACCTCAGTTGAATGGTGTATCGGAGCGTCGTAATCGAACTTTGTTGGACATGGTTCGATCCATGATGAGCTTCACTGATCTTACACCTTCGTTTTGGGGCTACGCACTTGAAACGGCGGTGTTGTTGTTGAACAACGTCCACACCAAAGCAGTGGACAAAACACCATACGAGTTATGGAATGGCAAAACTCCTAAGTATTCGTACTTGAGGATTTGGGGATGTCCTGCTTACGTGAAGCAGACAGTGGGAGATAAGTTGGATAGTCGATCCACCTTATGTTATTTTGTAGGGTATCCGAAGAATTCAATCGGATATTATTTCTATCATCCTGCTGAAACAAAGGTGTTTGTTTCAAGGAATTC
The DNA here is from genome assembly GCF_033568475.1 of Henckelia pumila. Lineage (NCBI taxonomy): Eukaryota > Viridiplantae > Streptophyta > Magnoliopsida > Lamiales > Gesneriaceae > Henckelia > Henckelia pumila. Next base: position 45,882,713 of record NC_133121.1, read on the forward strand.
CACCTTCTTGGAGAAGGAGTTCTTATTGGATAAGAAAGGCGAGATGATGGTGTTGGAAAAACTGGCTCTCAGATCAATCACGATTGATACCCGGTGCAGCGGAAGTTTAAAAATTTTTGTCATGGAACAATTCCATGGTGTGGGTATCAACCGTTCAACGATTAAATTATAGTGTGTGTGTAAAATTCAAATAACAATTATTAAATTTTACCTTCAATCTCGAAGCGAGATTATTGGACACCACACAGATTTCTCTGCGCTTCTTGTATCTCCCTGGAACTGATGAACAAGCTGTTCTTCAATCAGGTCCACGAATAGAGGTTTAATCCCTCTGATAGATTGCACTAGAAAATCTATCAGAAGTTTTCTACGAAGAGAATAAACGAATTTGATTCGCTATTCCAGACTGCAATTCAAAATCACAGACCGGAATTTCTCATGCAGAGAAGGGAGGGGGCGGCCGAATTATGAGAGGGAGGCTAGGGTTTTTTTTCGAAAAATCCAGTCTCTCAAATTATGACCTGTTGTGTCTAATTTCTGTACTGCAATAACTTATTTATAATGCAGGCCACTAACACCTTAGGGCCCATTAGTCATAAGTTGAGGCCCGACAAGCAAAGCCCGCTCGTTCAGAAATTAATATAAAATTCATCGTGACTCCGATTGATAAACCGATTTTACCAATGCGCACAGAAACCATTTCTGCACATTTTAAAGTCAAAATAAATTTTCTTGAATCCGAATTCAGTGGTTTCCTAAAATGTCCATCCCTATGTCATTTTAGGAAATCCTACTCCCTTACTCTTATTTAAGAAGTCCAACTCCTTAGTTCATTAAATTTAACTCTTTAAATTTAACTATCTCAACGGGGATTAAAACTCCATTACACTGTGTGACCCTCAATGGTTCAGGGATACAGCTAGCCGTGGGCTCACAACTCCTTGTGACTCGGAACAACACTTTCCGACTTGCCCAACGAATCATGGTAAAGCGCCTAGCAACATCGCCCCATGATTCCCTAGGTATCACTGATAGTGCCTACAAGAACCAGTAGATTTTGGTTAGCGTACAGTACGGTCCCTTCATCCATATATCCCGATCGAATCAACAACCATTGGTATATCGAGAGTCGCTCAAGATTCGATAACTATGCAATACATCTTGAAGATCAAATTAGTGACATCGCATGTGCTACTAAGAAACCATTTCTTAAATCACATCAAGTACTCTGGCCAGAGATTTGTCACACTAATATCACCTCAGATCGCATAGGATATCCACACTCGCAAGTATGTGGTGAATCCTTGACAACAATGCATTGACTCCTATATGTGTCGTAACTGTACCCAATCTCGACACCTGATGACCCCCATAGAGTCGGTAAATGAGTCAAAGCACAGCACTAGCATATAGAGTCTCCATGATGTTTCAAGTCGTAAGGACTAATGGTGTACAACCAAAACCGCGGACTTTATCCACTCGATAAGTGATAACCACTTGGAAAGTCCGGATAGGGTAGTTCGATTATTCATCCTATGAATATCCATTTGCATGCTTCGAACATCTCCATGTTCCCTACCAATGAAACGTGGTACTCCGCATCGCAAATGCTAGTCTCAAACTCGAGCGATCCTTATCCTTATTATCGGACGGCTCAATCGACTAGGAACGGTTTTTAGAATATACAGTGACTATAAGATGTATTTCATGATAGACATCTCCATGTTCTACCACATCTTACATACACTATAGTATATTCAAGGTCTTTATCAAAACAACAATAGTATATCACAATATAACAATATGAAGTAATATAAAGTCATTGCCATAAAAGTGTAAATAATATTAAACAAAAGATTGTTTATACAAAGAGTCATCAAAGCCCATAGCCACACAGTTGGCTCACTGGGCACCCACTCTTACAATCTCCCACTTGCCCTATAGCCAACTAGTCATACTACGTAGACCCATTGCTTCGTGATGTTTGTCAAACAATGGTCCTGGCAAGGGCTTAGTAAGCGGATCAGCGATATTGTCTGCAGAGGCCACTCGTTCGACAATGATGTCTCCTCTTTCCACAATCTCCCGGATTATGTGGTATTTCCTCAGTACGTGTTTGGATCTTTGATGAGACCTTGGTTCCTTTGCTTGAGCAACGGCACCCGTGTTGTCACAGTACACCGGGACTGGACCAACAAATTCAGGAATAACGCCCAACTCTTGGACGAACTTCCTCATCCAAACGGCCTCTTTAGCAGCAGCTGATGCTGCAATGTATTCAGCCTCAGTGGTGGAATCCGCTGTGGTGTCCTGCTTGGAACTCTTCCAAGAGACAGCACCGCCATTGAGCATGAACACAAATCCAGAGGTTGACTTCGAGTCATCCACATCACTTTGGAAGCTAGAGTCGGTATAGCCTTCCAATTTGAGATCTCGTCCTCCATACACCATGAACATATTCTTAGTCCTTCGCAAGTACTTAAGAATGTCCTTCACGGCTTTCCAATGCATTTGACCAGGATTAGACTGATATCTGCTCGTGACACTCAGAGCAAATGCTACATCCGGTCTGGTAGATATCATCCCATACATGATACTACCTATAGCTGACGCATATGGTACATGTGTCATATTCTCTATCTCTGCATCAGTCTTGGGACTCATAGACTTGGATAGAGAAACTCCATGACATATGGGTAGATGTCCTCTTTTGGACCCATCCATTGAAAACCGTTTCAATATGGTATCGATGTAGGTTGATTGAGTGAGTCCTATCATTCTCTTAGACCTATCTCTATAGATCTGTATCCCAAGAATGTAGGATGCCTCTCCCAAATCCTTCATCGAAAATCTACCTGATAACCATATCTTTGTTGACTGCAACATCCCTACATCATTCCCAATGAGTAGGATGTCATCAACATAAAGTACTAAGAATGTCACCGCATCCTTAACTACTTTCTTGTACACGCAAGGTTCCTCCGGGTTCTTGATGAAACCAAAATCTTTTATTGTTTCATCAAATTTCTGGTTCCAACTTCTTGATGCTTGTTTTAGACCATAAATTGATCTCTGAAGCTTGCATACCTTATGCTCGCTTCCCATGGATGTGTACCCCTCAGGCTGCTTCATATAGATTTCTTCCTTAATGTCTCCATTAAGAAAAGCAGTCTTCACATCCATTTGCCATATCTCATAGTCATACCATGCAGCTATGGCAATCAGGATTCTTATGGACTTGAACATTGTAACTGGTGAAAAGGTTTCATCATAGTCAACTCCTTGCCTTTGAGTATAACCTTTCGCCACCAATCGCGCCTTGTAGGTCAATACCTTACCATCAGGCCCAAGCTTTCTCTTGTAGATCCATTTACACCCTATTGGAACAATTCCATCGGGAGGATCTACTAAAGACCAAACTTGGTTTGTATGCATCGAATCCAATTCTGACTGCATAGCTTCAAGCCATAAATTCGAATCCGCATCAGAAATTGCTTCCTTGAAGTTTCTTGGATCACATCCAATGTCGGGTTCATCTTGACCCCCTTCAAGAAGAAGACCATATCGAACTGGAGGTCTAGAAGTCCTTTCGGATCTTCTAGGTGCAGGCGTGTCCAGCAATGGTTCCTGAGGTGTAGGATCGTTATTTTGTATTTCGGGTTCTTCTCGAACTTCTTCGAGTTCCATCATCTCGCCTTTCTTATCCAATAAGAACTCCTTCTCCAAGAAGGTGGCATTCCTAGAAACAAACACCTTTGTTTCAGCAGGATAATAGAAATAATATCCGATTGAATTCTTCGGATACCCTACAAAATAACATAAGCTGGATCGACTATCCAACTTATCTCCCACTGTCCGCTTCACGTAAGCAGGACATCCCCAAATCCTCAAGTACGAATACTTAGGAGCTTTGCCATTCCATAACTCGTATGGTGTTTTGTCCACTGCTTTAGTGTGGACGTTGTTCAACAACAATACCGCCGTTTCAAGCGCATAGCCCCAAAACGAAGGTGGAAGCTCAGTGAAGCTCATCATAGATCGAACCATGTCCAACAAAGTTCGATTACGACGCTCCGATACACCATTAAGCTGTGGTGTCATAGGAGGAGTCCACTGAGAGAGAATCTCATTCTCTTTCAGATAGTCCAAAAACTCGGTACTCAAGTATTCTCCACCTCGATCCGATCGAAGTGCTTTAATACTTTTACCTAGCTTGTTTTCTACTTCAGCCCTGAATTCTTTGAACTTTTCAAATGCTTCAGACTTATATTTCATTAAATATAAATACCCATACCTTGAATAATCATCAGTAAAGGTAATGAAGTAGGTGTGGCCATGTTGAGTCCCTACTCTAAATGGACCACAAACATCTGTATGGATCAAATCCAACAGATTCTGACTACGCTCAGGTTTCCCCTTAAAAGGAGATTTAGTCATTTTTTCCTTTTAGGCAGGATTCACAAGTAGGTAGAGAATTAATATCAGACATATCAAACATGCCCTCTCCCACTAGCTTGTTCATCCTCCTTGAGGAAATATGACCTAGCCTAGCATGCCAAAGGTTTGCCGGGTTTTGACTATCGATTTTCCTTTTGTTTGTTGTCGCCGGTTTATCAACATAATTCACTGGAACGTCTTTTAGTTTTAAGTTGTATAGATCGTTTTCAAGTTGTCCATTTCCAATTAAACATTCATTCTTGTAAATATTGCAAATCCCATTCACAAAATTGCAAGAATAACCATCTCTATCAAGCATAGAAATATAAATAATGTTTTTAATTAAATCTGGCACAAATAAAACATCTCTTAACAATAATTTAAAACCGTTCTGCAAAGTCAAACAAACATCTCCAATGGCCGTAGCTTCAACTCTGGAACCATTCCCGAGCCTCAGCTGGGTATCACCCATTCTAAGCCTGCGACTTCTTGTCATCACCTGCAAATCATTGCAAATGTGAGATCCACATCCGGTATCCAATACCCAAGAAGTTGTATTAAGTGACATGTTTATTTCAATATAGAACATACCCTTTGCAGTTCCCAACTGCTCAAGATATTCCTTGCAGTTGCGCTTCCAATGACCCGGCTTCTTGCAGTAATGGCAAACATCCTTGGATTTTCCATTGTTTGAAGCCTTTGTCTTTTGCTTCTTCTCGGGCTCGACTTTCTTGGGTGGGGTAGAACGTTTCTTGCCCTTCATACTTGGCCCCTTCTTAGCAGAAGATGAGGAGCCCACCAAGAAAGCTGACTTATCCTTCTTAAGTGTGGATTCATATGTAACGAGCATATTGACCATCTCTTCTAGGGTGGCCTCTATCTTGTTCATATTAAAATTTATCACAAATCCATCAAATGAAGAAGGAAGAGACAGAAGCAATAAATCCACATTGAGTTCATGCTCCAACACCAAATCTAGGGTCGCCAACTTCTGTATGAGCCAAATCACTCGTACCCCATGATCACGGACCGAAGTCCCTTCACGCATGCGGCACGTCATCAACTCCTTAACAGTAGCGAACCTTTCAGCCCTCGACTGAGCCCCAAAAAGTTCCTTGAGTTGCGCGTGAATGTCAGCAGCATTCACCGTGTCCTCAAATCGTCTCTGGAGTTCATCAGACATCGAGGCTTGCATATAGCATTTGGTCTTGATGTCATGGTCACACCATGCATCAAGTTTGGCCAATTCCTCCGGACTTATGTCAGCTGGTGCTTCCTTCGGAGGTGCTTTCTCTAACACGTAGAGCATTTTCTCCGAAGTTAAGACAATCTTCAACTTCCGGAACCATTCCGTATAGTTGGCGCCAGTCAACTTGTTTTGTTCGAGGATCGAGAATAATGGATTTCGCGAATTCATTGTATGAAATACTGAAAAGAAAAACAGACATATATCAATGATTGTTTAACAATTTACTAAGACATAAAATAGGCGAATTTAATTTTATGAATCTCACTCCCACTATTTTAACGATTTCACCACCCTCTAGTGAAAACGGGAAACTTTTTCCTTAGTGAGAACATGGAGTCCAATTGACAAACTTATGGTCCCGAATAATATCAGCCAACCATAATTCTCAAAAGGTAGAGCCCAATTGCTTCCAAAGCAACCCCCATGTGTTTACATCATGTCCAATAAGGGCCCAATAATATGACGCCGTTTAAAGTGATATGTCAAGATGACCCATCAATATTAAGTTGTGATGGACGGTCGCCATGTGGATCCCCCAATAATATGAGCCGATCCCATGGGAGTTCCACCCAACTTACAACATTTGTCGATCCAATGTACAGCTTTCCGACGGACGGGCCCCCCCAATAATATGAGCCGGACCGTATCCGCGGGTAGCATCACATACATTGACCGTTGATGGAAGGTGGGAACATTTAAACAAATTTAAATTTCCTTTATTTATCTTGATATAAATTTTAAATCATATTTAAAATGAGGGATTTTTAATTATAAAAATATTTGTCTCATCATATTCATTTTATTGCATGCTTGCCGGATTCACGCAATTTATGTCTAAACATGCATACAATCATAATATCAAATATTATATAGGATGATCGATTCCATTTCTAATTGACCCGTGGTTGCCAATCACGGGTCTTAGTCCAATCCTAGGTAATATGCAGTATGCAATGCAATCCTATTACATGTGCTTCCAATTTACATTTCTTCAGTCTTTATTGTCTGCTGGGCCCACCATCTTCAAATCTTGATCTCCCACTAAATCTAATGCATTTACAATAAATAACAATGACAAGTAGGGGATACATTTTTAGGGGTGGGAACGGGCTATAAACCAAGCCCACTTTTATTACATATGACATTCATATCGGGCCATAAACCAGGCCCATTAATAAAACCAACAACAATAAAAACAAAATGTAAATTCCTAACATACACCTACAAAATTGGTCATGGCAATCGATCATCCTTATCCAATAACATTTAATTCAAAATTAATTTATTGGATAACATGCAGTGGCAATTCAAATTTAAACAAGATAAAATCATATTTTATATATAAAATCTCATTTCACATATAAAATCATATTTTATCTCTATATCAAATAAAATCATATTTTATCTATAAAATCCAATTTTACAAATAAAATCATATTTTACTCAATATATCATAAGATCATATCTTATCATCAATTGTACCAAAATAATTGATTTCAAAATTCAATTTACGGATAAAACATTAAAATTTTCCAAAAATTCAAATTTATCCAAAATCAATTTTAAAATTTACGGACTCGAACAATTCGATCCGAAATCTCGTGAACCAATCAAAAACAATTTTTGACCGGACCAAAAATAAAATTTTATCACATTAAAATTAATTTTAAATAATAATTTAATTTTTCCCGCGGGCCGCCCGGGACACTCCCGGGCCGGCCCGCACCCGGGGCGCGGGTCGGGGGCAGCCCGGCTGCCCCCTTAGGGCAGCGACTCTTGCTGCCCTGGCGGCGCCTGGTGCCGCCGCTGGGCGGCGCCGAGCGCCGCCCCTGGGCAGCGCCGAGCTGGGCAGCGCACAGCGCTGCCCTGGGCGGCGCCGTGCGCCCCCTTTGGGCGGCGACGGTCGCCGCCCTGGGCGGCGCCGTGCGCCCCCTTTGGGCGGCGCCGTGCGCCTCCCCCGGGGGCAGCGACCATCGCCGCCCCCTCCGGGCAGCGATCCAATCGCTGCCCGGGTTTTGCCCCGAAAAAAAAAAAAATTTTTATTTAAAAATATTTATTTTGTTTCAAAAATCGAGACTCAAAAATTTTGTACAATTGATTAATTCAATCGTTTGATCTGAGCAACCTGGCTTTGATACCACTGTTGGAAAAACTGGCTCTCAGATCAATCACGATTGATACCCGGTGCAGCGGAAGTTTAAAAATTTTTGTCATGGAACAATTCCATGGTGTGGGTATCAACCGTTCAACGATTAAATTATAGTGTGTGTGTAAAATTCAAATAACAATTATTAAATTTTACCTTCAATCTCGAAGCGAGATTATTGGACACCACACAGATTTCTCTGCGCTTCTTGTATCTCCCTGGAACTGATGAACAAGCTGTTCTTCAATCAGGTCCACGAATAGAGGTTTAATCCCTCTGATAGATTGCACTAGAAAATCTATCAGAAGTTTTCTACGAAGAGAATAAACGAATTTGATTCGCTATTCCAGACTGCAATTCAAAATCACAGACCGGAATTTCTCATGCAGAGAAGGGAGGGGGCGGCCGAATTATGAGAGGGAGGCTAGGGTTTTTTTCGAAAAATCCAGTCTCTCAAATTATGACCTGTTGTGTCTAATTTCTGTACTGCAATAACTTATTTATAATGCAGGCCACTAACTGTAAGAGTGGGTGCCCAGTGAGCCAACTGTGTGGCTATGGGCTTTGTTGACTCTTTGTATAAACAATCTTTTGTTTAATATTATTTACACTTTTATGGCAATGACTTTATATTACTTCATATTGTTATATTGTGATATACTATTGTTGTTTTGATAAAGACCTTGAATATACTATAGTGTATGTAAGATGTGGTAGAACATGGAGATGTCTATCATGAAATACATCTTATAGTCACTGTATATTCTAAAACCGTTCCTAGTCGATTGAGCCGTCCGATAATAAGGATAAGGATCGCTCGAGTTTGAGACTAGCATTTGCGATGCGGAGTACCACGTTTCATTGGTAGGGAACATGGAGATGTTCGAAGCATGCAAATGGATATTCATAGGATGAATAGTCGAACTACCCTATCCGGACTTTCCAAGTGGTTATCACTTATCGAGTGGATAAAGTCCGCGGTTTTTGTTGTACACCATTAGTCCTTACGACTTGAAACATCATGGAGACTCTATATGCTAGTACTGTGCTTTGACTCGTTTACCGACTCTGAGGGGGTCATCAGGTGTCGAGATTGGGTACAGTTACGACACATATAGGAGTCAATGCATTGTTGTCAAGGATTCACCACATACTTGCGAGTGTGGATATCCTATGCGATCTGAGGAGATATTAGTGTGACAAATCTCTGGCCAGAGTACTTGATGTGATTTAAGAAATGGTTTCTTAGTAGCACATGCGATGTCACTAATTTGATCTTCAAGATGTATTGCATAGTTATCGAATCTTGAGCGACTCTCGATATACCAATGGTTGTTGATTCGATCGGGATATATGGATGAAGGGACCGTACTGTACGTTAACCAAAATCTACTGGTTCTTGTAGGCACTATCAGTGATACCTAGGGAATCATGGGGCGATGTTGCTAGGCGCTTTACCATGATTCGTTGGGCAAGTCGGAAAGTGTTGTTCCGAGTCACAAGGAGTTGTGAGCCCACGGCTAGCTGTATCCCTGAACCATTGAGGGTCACACAGTGTAATGGAGTTTTAATCCCCGTTGAGATAGTTAAATTTAAAGAGTTAAATTTAATGAACTAAGGAGTTGGACTTCTTAAATAAGAGTAAGGGAGTAGGATTTCCTAAAATGACATAGGGATGGACATTTTGGAAACCACTGAATTCGGATTCAGGAAAATTTATTTTGACTTTAAAACGTGCAGAAATAGTTTCTGTGCACATTGGTGAAATCGTTTCATCAATCGGAGTCACGATGAATTTTATATTAATTTCTGAACGAGCGGGCTTTGCTTGTCGGGCCCCAGCTTATGACTAATGGGCCCTAAGGTGTTAGTGGCCTGCATTATAAATAAGTTATTTCAGTACAGAAATTACACACAACAGGTCATTATTTTTGAGAGCAATTTTCGAAAACCCTACCCTCTCAAAACCGATCGGCCGTCCCCTCCCTTTGCTCTGCCCGAGAAAATTCCGGTCTGTGATTTTGAATCGCAGTAAGGAATAACGAATCAGATTCGTGTAATCTCTTCGCAGAAAACTTCTGATAGATTTTCTAGTGCAATCTATCAGAGGGATTAAACCTCTGTTCGTGGACCTGTTTGAAGGCGTTCATCGGTTCCAGGGAGAGACAACAAGAGCAGAATTGTTCTGTTGGTGTCCATTAATCTCGTTGCGAGATTTGAGGTAAAATTTATTTAATTGTTATTTAAATTTTACACATACAATAATTCAATCGTTGTATGGTTGATACCCACACCATGGAATCGTTCCATGAGAAAATTTTTAAACTTCCGCTGCACCGGGTATCAATCGTAATTGGTCTGGGAACTCGCCAGTTTTCCAACAGTGGTATCAGAGCCAGGTTGCTCAGATCAATCGATTGAATTAATCAATTGTACAAAATTTTTGAGTCTCGGTTTTTGAAACAAAATAAATATTTTTAATAAAAAAAAAATTTTTTTTTCCGGGGGGCGAAACCCGGGCAGCGATTGGATCGCTGCCCGGAGGGGGCAGCGATGGTCGCTGCCCCCAGGGGCGGCGCACGGCGCCGCCCAAAGGGGGCGCACGGCGCCGCCCAGGGCGGCGACCGTCGCCGCCCAGGGCGGCGCACGGCGCTGCCCAGGGCAGCGCTGTGCGCTGCCCAGCGCAGCGCTGGGCGCTGCGCAGGGCAGCGCCGGCGCACAGCGCCGCCCAGGGGCGGCGCTCGGCGCCGCCCAGGGCGACGCACGGCGCCGCCCAGCGGCGGCGCCAGGCGCCGCCAGGGCAGCAAACGTTGCTGCCCTAAGGGGGCAGCCGGGCTGCCCCGGCCCGCGCCCCGGTGCGGGCCGGCCCGGGAGTGTCCCGGGCGGCCCGCGGGAAAAATTATATTTTTAATTAATTTTAATATTTAAAATTTTATTTTTGGTCCGGTCAAAAATTGTTTTTGATTGGTTCACGAGATTTCGGATCGAATTGTTCGAGTCCGTAAATTTTAAAATTGATTTTGGATAAATTTGAATTTTTGGAAAATTTTAATATTTTATCCGTAAATTGAATTTTGAAATCAATTATTTTGTTACAATTGATGATAAGATATGATCTTATGATATATTAGATAAAATATGATTTTATTTGTAAAATTGGATTTTATAGATAAAATATGATTTTATTTGATATGGAGATAAAATATGATTTTATATGTGAAATGTGATTTTATATATAAAATATGATTTTATCTTGTTTAAATTTGAATTGCCACAGCATGTTATCCAATAAATTAATTTTGAATTAAATGTTATTGGATAAGGATGATCGATTGCCATGACCAATTTTGTAGGTGTATGTTAGGAATTTACATTTTGTCTTTATTGTTGTTGGTTTTATTAATGGGCCTGGTTTATGGCCCGATATGAATGTCATATGTAATAAAAGTGGGCTTGGTTTATAGCCCGTTCCCAACCCCTAAAATGTATCCCCTACTTGTCATTGTTATTTAATTGTAAATACATTAGATTTAGTGGGAGATCAAGATTTGAAGATGGTGGGCCCAGCAGACAATGAAGACTGAAGAAATGTAAATTGGAAGCATATGTAATAGGATTGCATTTGCATACTGCATATTACCTAGGATTGGACTAAGACCCGTGATTGGCAACCACGGGTCAATTAGAAATGGAATCGATCATCCTATATAATATGTGATATTATGATTGTATGCATGTTTAGACATAAATTGCGTGAATCCGGCAATGCATGCAATAAATTAAATATGATGAGACAAATATTTTTATAAATAAAATCCCTCATTTTAAATATGATTTAAAATTTATATCAAGATAAATAAAGGAAATTTAAATATTGTTTAAATGTTCCTACCTTCCATCAACGGTCAATGTATGTGATGCTACCCGCGGATACGGTCCGGCTCATATTATTGGGGGGGCCCGTCCGTCGGAAAGCTGTACATTGGATCGACAAATGTTGTAAGTTGGGTGGAACTCCCATGGGATCGGCTCATATTATTGGGGGATCCACATGGCGACCGTCCATCACAACTTAATATTGATGGGTCATCTTGACATGTCACTTTAAACGGCGTCATATTATTGGGCCCTTATTGGACATGAGGTAAATACATGGGGGTTGCTTTGGAAGCAATTGGGCTCTACCTTTTGAGAATTATGGTTGGCTGATATTATTCGGGACCATAAGTTTGTCAATTGGACTCCATGTTCTCACTAAGGAAAAAGTTTCCCGTTTTCACTAGAGGGTGGTGAAATCGTTAAAATAGTGGGAGTGAGATTCATAAAATTAAATTCGCCTATTTTATGTCTTAGTAAATTGTTAAACAATCATTGATATATGTCTGTTTTTCCTTTTCAGTATTTCATACAATGAATTCGCGAAATCCTTTATTCTCGATCCTCGAACAAAACAAGCTGACTGGCGCCAACTATACGGAATGGTTCCGGAAGTTGAAGATTGTCTTAACTTCGGAGAAAATGCTCTACGTGTTAGAGAAAGCACCTCCGAAGGAAGCACCAGCTGACATAAGTCCGGAGGAATTGGCCAAACTTGATGCATGGTGTGACCATGACATCAAGACCAAATGCTATATGCAAGCCTCGATGTCTGATGAACTCCAGAGGCGATTTGAGGACACGGTGAATGCTGCTGACATTCACACGCAACTCAAGGAACTTTTTGGGGCTCAGTCGAGGGCTGAAAGGTTCTCTACTGTTAAGGAGTTGATGACGTGCCGCATGCGTGAAGGGACTTCGGTCCGTGATCATGGGGTACGAGTGATTTGGCTCATACAGAAGTTAGCGACCCTTGATTTGGTGTTGGAGCATGAACTCAATGTGGACTTGCTGCTTCTATCTCTTCCTTCTTCATTTGATGGATTCGTGATAAATTTTAATATGAACAAGATAGAGGCCACCCTTGAAGAGATGGTCAATATGCTCGTTACATATGAATCCACACTTAAGAAGGATAAGCCAGCTTTCTTGGTGGGCTCCTCATCTTCTGCAAAGAAGGGGCCAAGTATGAAGGGCAAGAAACGTTCTGCCCCACCCAAGAAAGTGGAACCCGAGAAGAAGCAAAAGACAAAGGCTTCAAACGATGGAAAATCCAAGGATGTTTGCCATTACTGCAAGAAGCCGGGTCATTGGAAGCGCAACTGCAAGGAGTATCTTGAGCAGTTGGGAACTGCAAAGGGTATGTTCTATATCGAAATAAACATGTCACTTAATACAACTTCTTGGGTATTGGATACCGGATGTGATTCTCACATTTGCAATGATTTGCAGGTGATGACAAGAAGTCGCAGGCTTAGAATGGGTGAGACCCAGCTGAGGCTCGGGAATGGTTCCAGAGTTGAAGCTACGGCCATTGGAGATGTTTGTTTGATTTTGCAGAATGGTTTTAAATTATTGTTGAGAGATGTTTTATTTGTGCCAGATTTAATTAAAAACATTATTTCTATTTCTATGCTTGATAGAGATGGTTATTCTTGTAATTTTGTGAATGGGATTTGCAGTATTTACAAGAATGAATGTTTAATTGGAAATGGACAACTTGAAAACGATCTATATAATTTAAAACTAAAAGACGTTCCAGTGAATTGTATTGACAAACCGGCAACAACAAACAAAAGGAAAATCGATAGTCAAAACCCGGCAAACCTTTGGCACGCTAGACTAGGTCATATTTCCTCAAGGAGGATGAACAAGCTAGTGGGAGAGGGCATGTTTGATATGTCTGATATTAACTCTCTACCTACTTGTGAATCCTGCCTAAAAGGGAAAATGACTAAATCTCCTTTTAAGGGGAAGCCTGAACGTAGTCAAAATCTGTTGGATTTGATCCATACAGATGTTTGTGGTCCATTTAGAGTAGGGACTCAACATGGCCACACCTACTTCATTACCTTTACTGATGATTATTCTAGGTATGGGTATTTATATTTAATGAAATATAAGTCTGAAGCATTTGAAAAGTTCAAAGAATTCAAGGCTGAAGTAGAAAACAAGCTAGGTAAAAGTATTAAAGCACTTCGATCGGATCGAGGTGGAGAATACTTGAGTACCGAGTTTTTGGACTATCTAAAAGAGAATGGGATTCTCTCTCAGTGGACTCCTCCTATGACACCACAGCTTAATGGTGTATCGGAGCGTCGTAATCGAACTTTGTTGGACATGGTTCGATCCATGATGAGCTTCACTGAACTTCCACCTTCGTTTTGGGGCTATGCGCTTGAAACGGCGGTATTGTTGTTGAATAACGTCCACACTAAAGCAGTGGACAAAACACCATACGAGTTATGGAATGGCAAAGCTCCTAAGTATTCATACTTGAGGATTTGGGGATGTCCTGCTTACGTGAAGCGGACAGTGGGAGATAAGTTGGATAGTCGATCCAGCTTGTGTTATTTTGTGGGGTATCCGAAGAATTCAATCGGATATTATTTCTATTATCCTGCTGAAACAAAGGTGTTTGTTTCACGGAATGCCACCTTCTTAGAGAAGGAGTTCTTATTGGATAAGAAAGGCGAGATGATGGAACTCGAAGAAGTTCGAGAAGAACCCGAAATACAAAATAACGATCCCACACCTCAGGAACCATTGCTGGACACGCCTGCACCTAGAAGATCCGAGAGGACTTCTAGACCTCCAGTTCGATATGGTCTTCTTCTTGAAGAGGGTCAAGATGAACCCGACATTGGATGTGATCCAAGAAGCTTCAAGGAAGCAATTTCTGATGCGGATTCGAATTTATGGCTTGAAGCTATGCAATCAGAATTGGATTCGATGCATACTAACCAAGTCTGGACTTTAGTGGATCCTCCCGATGGAATTGTTCCAATAGGGTGTAAATGGATCTACAAAAGAAAGCTTGGGCCTGATGGTAAGGTATTGACCTACAAGGCGCGATTGGTGGCTAAAGGTTATACTCAAAGGCAAGGAGTTGACTATGACGAAACCTTTTCACCAGTTGCAATGTTCAAGTCCATAAGAATCCTTATTGCCATAGCTGCATGGTATGACTATGAGATATGGCAAATGGATGTGAAGACTGCTTTTCTTAATGGAGACATTAAGGAAGAAATCTATATGAAGCAGCCTGAGGGGTACACATCCATGGGAAGCGAGCATAAGGTATGCAAGCTTCAGAGATCAATTTATGGTCTAAAACAAGCATCAAGAAGTTGGAACCAGAAATTTGATGAAACAATTAAAGACTTTGGTTTCATCAAGAACCCGGAGGAACCTTGCGTGTACAAGAAAGTAGTTAAGGATGCGGTGACATTCTTAGTACTTTATGTTGATGACATCCTACTCATTGGGAATGATGTAGGGATGTTGCAGTCAACAAAGATATGGTTATCAGGTAGATTTTCGATGAAGGATTTGGGTGAGGCATCCTACATTCTTGGGATACAGATCTATAGGGATAGATCTAAGAGAATGATAGGACTCACTCAATCAACCTACATCGATACCATATTGAAACGGTTTTCAATGGATGGGTCCAAGAGAGGACATCTACCCATGAGTCATGGAGTTTCTCTATCCAAGTCTATGTGTCCCAAGACTGATGCAGAGATAGAGAATATGACACATGTACCATATGCGTCAGCTATAGGTAGTATCATGTATGGGATGATATCTACCAGACCGGATGTAGCATTTGCTCTGAGTGTCACGAGCAGATATCAGTCTAATCCTGGTCAGATGCATTGGAAAGCCGTGAAGGACATTCTTAAGTACTTGCGAAGGACTAAGAATATGTTCATGGTTTATGGAGGACGAGAACTCAAACTGGAAGGCTATACCGACTCTAGCTTCCAAAGTGATGTGGATGACTCGAAGTCAACCTCTGGATTTGTGTTCATGCTCAATGGCGGTGCTGTCTCTTGGAAGAGTTCCAAGCAGGACACCACAGCGGATTCCACCACTGAGGCTGAATACATTGCAGCATCAGCTGCTGCTAAAGAGGCCGTTTGGATGAGGAATTTCGTCCAAGAGTTGGGCGTCATTCCTGAATTTGTTGGTCCAGTCCCGGTGTACTGCGACAACACGGGTGCCGTTGCTCAAGCAAAGGAACCAAGGTCTCATCAAAGATCCAAACACGTACTGAGGAAATACCACATAATCCGGGAGATTGTGGAAAGAGGAGACATCAGTGTCGAACGAGTGGCCTCTGCAGACAATATCGCTGATCCACTTACTAAGCCTTTGCCAGGACCATTGTTTGACAAACATCGCGAAGCAATGGGTCTACGTAGTATGACTAGTTGGCTATAGGGCAAGTGGGAGATTGTAAGAGTGGGTGCCCAGTGAGCCAACTGTGTGGCTATGGGCTTTGTTGACTCTTTGTATAAACAATCTTTTGTTTAATATTATTTACACTTTTATGGCAATGACTTTATATTACTTCATATTGTTATATTGTGATATACTATTGTTGTTTTGATAAAGACCTTGAATATACTATAGTGTATGTAAGATGTGGTAGAACATGGAGATGTCTATCATGAAATACATCTTATAGTCACTGTATATTCTAAAACCGTTCCTAGTCGATTGAGCCGTCCGATAATAAGGATAAGGATCGCTCGAGTTTGAGACTAGCATTTGCGATGCGGAGTACCACGTTTCATTGGTAGGGAACATGGAGATGTTCGAAGCATGCAAATGGATATTCATAGGATGAATAGTCGAACTACCCTATCCGGACTTTCCAAGTGGTTATCACTTATCGAGTGGATAAAGTCCGCGGTTTTGGTTGTACACCATTAGTCCTTACGACTTGAAACATCATGGAGACTCTATATGCTAGTACTGTGCTTTGACTCGTTTACCGACTCTGAGGGGGTCATCAGGTGTCGAGATTGGGTACAGTTACGACACATATAGGAGTCAATGCATTGTTGTCAAGGATTCACCACATACTTGCGAGTGTGGATATCCTATGCGATCTGAGGAGATATTAGTGTGACAAATCTCTGGCCAGAGTACTTGATGTGATTTAAGAAATGGTTTCTTAGTAGCACATGCGATGTCACTAATTTGATCTTCAAGATGTATTGCATAGTTATCGAATCTTGAGCGACTCTCGATATACCAATGGTTGTTGATTCGATCGGGATATATGGATGAAGGGACCGTACTGTACGTTAACCAAAATCTACTGGTTCTTGTAGGCACTATCAGTGATACCTAGGGAATCATGGGGCGATGTTGCTAGGCGCTTTACCATGATTCGTTGGGCAAGTCGGAAAGTGTTGTTCCGAGTCACAAGGAGTTGTGAGCCCACGGCTAGCTGTATCCCTGAACCATTGAGGGTCACACAGTGTAATGGAGTTTTAATCCCCGTTGAGATAGTTAAATTTAAAGAGTTAAATTTAATGAACTAAGGAGTTGGACTTCTTAAATAAGAGTAAGGGAGTAGGATTTCCTAAAATGACATAGGGATGGACATTTTTGGAAACCACTGAATTCGGATTCAGGAAAATTTATTTTGACTTTAAAACGTGCAGAAATAGTTTCTGTGCACATTGGTGAAATCGTTTCATCAATCGGAGTCACGATGAATTTTATATTAATTTCTGAACGAGCGGGCTTTGCTTGTCGGGCCCCAGCTTATGACTAATGGGCCCTAAGGTGTTAGTGGCCTGCATTATAAATAAGTTATTTCAGTACAGAAATTACACACAACAGGTCATTATTTTTGAGAGCAATTTTCGAAAACCCTACCCTCTCAAAACCGATCGGCCGTCCCCTCCCTTTGCTCTGCCCGAGAAAATTCCGGTCTGTGATTTTGAATCGCAGTAAGGAATAACGAATCAGATTCGTGTAATCTCTTCGCAGAAAACTTCTGATAGATTTTCTAGTGCAATATATCAGAGGGATTAAACCTCTGTTCGTGGACCTGTTTGAAGGCGTTCATCGGTTCCAGGGAGAGACAACAAGAGCAGAATTGTTCTGTTGGTGTCCATTAATCTCGTTGCGAGATTTGAGGTAAAATTTATTTAATTGTTATTTAAATTTTACACATACAATAATTCAATCGTTGTATGGTTGATACCCACACCATGGAATCGTTCCATGAGAAAATTTTTAAACTTCCGCTGCACCGGGTATCAATCGTAATTGGTCTGGGAACTCGCCAGTTTTCCAACACTAACACCTTAGGGCCCATTAGTCATAAGTTGAGGCCCGACAAGCAAAGCCCGCTCGTTCAGAAATTAATATAAAATTCATCGTGACTCCGATTGATAAACCGATTTTACCAATGCGCACAGAAACCATTTTTGCACATTTTAAAGTCAAAATAAATTTTCCTGAATCCGAATTCAGTGGTTTCCTAAAATGTCCATCCCTATGTCATTTTAGGAAATCCTACTCCCTTACTCTTATTTAAGAAGTCCAACTCCTTAGTTCATTAAATTTAACTCTTTAAATTTAACTATCTCAACGGGGATTAAAACTCCATTACACTGTGTGACCCTCAATGGTTCAGGGATACAGCTAGCCGTGGGCTCACAACTCCTTGTGACTCGGAACAACACTTTCCGACTTGCCCAACGAATCATGGTAAAGCGCCTAGAAACATCGCCCCATGATTCCCTAGGTATCACTGATAGTGCCTACAAGAACCAGTAGATTTTGGTTAGCGTACAGTACGGTCCCTTCATCCATATATCCCGATCGAATCAACAACCATTGGTATATCGAGAGTCGCTCAAGATTCGATAACTATGCAATACATCTTGAAGATCAAATTAGTGACATCGCATGTGCTACTAAGAAACCATTTCTTAAATCACATCAAGTACTCTGGCCAGAGATTTGTCACACTAATATCTCCTCAGATCGCATAGGATATCCACACTCGCAAGTATGTGGTGAATCCTTGACAACAATGCATTGACTCCTATATGTGTCGTAACTGTACCCAATCTCGACACCTGATGACCCCCATAGAGTCGGTAAACGAGTCAAAGCACAGCACTAGCATATAGAGTCTCCATGATGTTTCAAGTCGTAAGGACTAATGGTGTACAACCAAAACCGCGGACTTTATCCACTCGATAAGTGATAACCACTTGGAAAGTCCGGATAGGGTAGTTCGATTATTCATCCTATGAATATCCATTTGCATGCTTCGAACATCTCCATGTTCCCTACCAATGAAACGTGGTACTCCGCATCGCAAATGCTAGTCTCAAACTCGAGCGATCCTTATCCTTATTATCGGACGGCTCAATCGACTAGGAACGGTTTTTAGAATATACAGTGACTATAAGATGTATTTCATGATAGACATCTCCATGTTCTACCACATCTTACATACACTATAGTATATTCAAGGTCTTTATCAAAACAACAATAGTATATCACAATATAACAATATGAAGTAATATAAAGTCATTGCCATAAAAGTGTAAATAATATTAAACAAAAGATTGTTTATACAAAGAGTCATCAAAGCCCATAGCCACACAGTTGGCTCACTGGGCACCCACTCTTACAGATGGAACTCGAAGAAATTCAAGAAGAACCCGAAATACAAAATAATGATCCTACACCTCAGGAACCATTGATGGAAACGCCTATACCTAGAAGATCCGAGAGGACCTCTAGACCTCCTATTCGATATGGTCTTCTTCTTGAAGGGGATCAAGATGAACCCGATGTTGGATGTGATCCAAGAAACTTCAAGGAAGCAATTTCTGATGCGGATTCAAATTTATGGCTTGAAGCTATGCAGTCGGAAATAGATTCGATGCATACAAACCAAGTTTGGTCTTTAGTAGATCCTCCCGATGGAATTGTTCCAATAGGGTGTAAATGGATCTACAAGAGAAAGCTTGGGTCTGATGGTAAGGTATTGACCTACAAGGCACGATTGGTGGCGAAAGGTTATACTCAAAGACAAGGAGTTGACTATGATGAAACTTTTTCACCAGTTGCAATGTTCAAGTCCATAAGAATCCTTATTGCCATAGCTGCTTGGTATGACTATGAGATATGGCAAATGGATGTGAAGACTGCATTTCTTAATAGAAACATTAAGGAAGAGATCTATATGACGCAGCCTGAGGGATACACATCCATGGGAAGCGAGCATAAGGTATGCAAGCTTCAGAGATCAATCTATGGTCTCAAACAAGCATCAAGAAGTTGGAACCAGAAATTTGATGAAACAATAAAGGACTTTGGTTTCATCAAAAACCCGAAGGAACCGTGCGTGTACAAGAAAGTAGTGAAGGATGCTGTGACGTTCTTAGTGCTTTATGTTGATGACATCCTACTCATTGGGAATGACGTAGAGATGTTGCAGTCAACAAAGATATGGTTAGCAGGTAGATTCTCGATGAAGGATTTAGGTGAGGCCTCCTATATTCTAGGGATACAGATCTATAGAGATAGATCTAAGAGAATGATAGGACTCACTCAAGCAACCTACATCGACACCATATTGAAAAGGTTTTCTATGGATGAGTCCAAGAGAGGACATCTACCTATGTGTCATGGAGTTTCTCTATCCAAGTCTATGTGTCCCAAGAGTGAAAAAGAGATAGAGAAAATGACACACATACAATATGCGTCAGCCATAGGTAGTATTATGTATGGGATGATATCTACCAGACCGGATGTAGCCTTTGCTCTGAGTGTCACGAGCAGATATCAAGCTAATCCCGGTCAAATGCATTGGAAAGCCGTGAAGGACATTCTTAAGTACTTACGAAGGACTAAGAATATGTTCATGGTATATGGAGGAAGAGAACTAAAATTGGAAGGCTATACCGACTCTAGCTTCCAAAGTGACGTGGATGACTCGAAGTCAACATCTAGATTTGTGTTCATGCTCAATGGCAGTGCTGTCTCTTGGAAGAGTTCCAAGCAGGACACCACAGCGGATTCCACCACTGAGGCAGAATACATTGCAGCATCAGCTGCTGCTAAAGAGGCCGTTTGGATGAGGAATTTCGTCCAAGAGTTGGGAGTTATTCCTGAAGTTGTTGGTCCAGTCCCGGTGTACTGTGACAACACCGGTGCCGTTGCTCAGGCAAAGGAACCTAGGTCTCATCAAAGATCCAAACACGTACTGAGGAAATACCACATCATCCGGGAGATCGTGGAAAGAGGAGACATCACTGTCGAAAGAGTGGCCTCTGCAGACAATATCGCTGATCCACTTACTAAGCCCTTGCCAGGACCATTATTTGACAAACATCGCGAAGCAATGGGTCTACGTAGTATGACTAGTTGGCTTTAGGGCAAGTGGGAGATTGAAAGAGTGGGTGCCCGGTGAGCCAACTTGTGGCTAAGGGCTTTGATGACTCTTTGTATAAACAATCTTTTGTTTAATATAATTTACACTTTTATTAATGGCAATGACTTTATCTTTCTTCATATTGTTATATTGTGATATACTATTGTTGTTTTGATAAAGACCTTGAATATACTATAGTGTATGTAAGATGTGGTAGAACATGGGGATGTCTATCATGAAACACATCTTATAGTCACTGTATATTCTAAATCGTTCCTTGTCGATTGAGCCATCCGATAATAAGGATAAGGATCGCTCGAGTTTGAGACTAGCATTTGCGATGCAGAGTACCACGTTTCATTGGTAAGAAACATAGAGATGTTCGAAGCATGCAAATGGATATTCATACGATGAATGATCAAACTGCCCTATCCGGACTTTCCTAGTGGTTATCACTTATCGAGTGGATAAAGTCCGCGGTCTTGGTTGTACACCATTAGTCCTTACTACTTGAAACATCATTGAGACTCTATATTCTAGTACTATGCTTTGACTCATTTACCGACTCTATTGGGGTCATCAGGTGTCGGGATTGGGTACAGTTACAACACATATAGGAGTCGATGCTTTGTTGTCAAGGATTCACCACATACTTGCGAGTGTGGATATCCTATGCGATCTTAGGAGATATTAGTGTGACGAATCTCTGGCCAGAGTACATGATGTGTTTTAAGAAATGGTTTCTTAGTAGCACATGCGATGTCACTATTTGATCTTCAAGATGTATTGCATAGTTATCGAATCTAGAACGACTCTCGATTTACCAATGGTTGTTGATTTGATCGGGATATATGGATGAAGGGACCGTACTGTACGCTAACCAAAATCTATTGGTTCTTGTAGGCACTATCAGTGATACCTAAGGAATCATGGGGCGATGTTGCTAGGCGCTCTTACCATGATTCGATGGGCAAGTCGGAAATTGTTGTTCCGATTCACAAGGAGTTGTGGGCCCACGGCTAGCTGTATCCATGAACCATTGAGGGTCACACAGAGTAATGGATTTTTAATACCCGTTGAGATAGTTAAATTTAAAGAGTTAAATTTAATGAACAAAGAAGTTGGACTTCTTATTTAAGAGTAGAGGAGTAAGATTTCCTAAAATGACATAGGGATGGGCATTTTTGGAAATCACTGAATTCGGATTCAGAAAAATTTATCTTGACTTTAAAAGGTGCAGAAATGGTTTCTGTGAACATTGGTAAAATCGGTTTATCAATCTGAGTCACGATGAATTTTATATTAATTTCTGAACATGCGGGCTTTGCTTCTCAGGTTTGAACTTATGACTAATGGGCCCTAAGCTGTTAGCAGCCCACATTATAAATAAGTTATTGCAGTACAGAAATTACAAGACAGAGGTCACAAAATAATTTTAGAAAACCCTGTTTTTCTTAAGTGTGGCCGCCGCCCCCTCCCCTCTGCTCGGGAAAAATCCAGCCTGTGAATTTTGAATTTGCAGTCTGGTTTAACGGATCAAATTCGTTAATTCTTTTCGTAGAAACTTCTGATAGATTTTCTAGTGCAATCTATCAGAGGGATTAAATCTCTGTTCGTGGACCTGATTGAAGAACAGTTCGTCCATCAGTTCCTGGGAGATACAACAAGAGCAGAGCAATCTGTTGGTGTCCATAATCTCGATTCGAGATTGGAGGTAAAAATTTATAATTGTTATTTAATTTTTACACACACAATTTAATCGTAAAGTTTTGATACCCAATATGGAATCGTTCCATATAAAATTTTTAAACTTCCGCTGCACCGGGTATCAATTCTGATTGATCTGATCGCCGTTCTCCAACACGGTGTTCCTAGTAACACATGCGATGTCACTATTTGATCTCCAAGATGTAATGCATAGTTATCGAATCTCGAACGGCTCTCTATTTACCAATGGTTGTTGATTCGATCGGGATATATGGATGAAGGGACCGTACTGTACGCTAACCAAAATCTATTGGTTCTTTCAGGCACTATCAGTGATACCTAGGGAATCATGGGGCGATGTTGCTAGGCGCTCTTACCATGATTCGTTGGGTAAGTCGGGAATTGTTGTTCCGAGTTACAAGGAGTTGTGAGCCCACGGCTAGCTGTATCCCTGAACCATTGAGGGTAACACAAGTAATGGATTTTTAATCCCCGTTGAGATAATTAAATTTAAAGAGTTAAATTTAGTGAATAAAGAAGTGGGACTTCTTATTTAAGAGAAGAGGGAGTAAGATTTCCTAAAAATGACATAGTGATGGACATTTTTGGAAACCACTGAATTCGGATTCAAAAAATTTGTCTTGACTTTAAAAGATGCAGAAATGGTTTCTGTGCACATTGGTGAAATTGGTTTATCAATCTGAGTCACGATGAATTTTATATTAATTTCTGAACATGCGGGCTTTGCTTGTCAGACTTGAACTTATGACTAATGGGCCCTAAGCTGTTAGCAGCCCACATTATAAATAAGTTATAGCAGTGCAGAAATTACACAACACAGGCATAATTTTTGAAAACCTAGAGCCTCCTCTCTTAGGGTTTTCGGCCGCCCACCTCCCTACTGTGTTCGAGAATTTCAGTCTGCAAATTTCGAATTTGCAGTCTGAATTAGCAGATCAAATCTGTTATTTCTCTTCGTAGAAACTTCTGATAGACTTTCTAGTGCAGTCTATCAGAGGGATTAAACTTCTGTTCGTGGACCTGATTGAAGAAACGTTCGTTCATCAGTTCCTGGGATATACAACAAGAGCAGTTTAATCTGTTGGTGTCCATAATCTCGTTTCAAGATTTTAAGGTAAAATTTACATTGTTTAAATTTTATGTTATCAATTTTAATCGTAGGAATTTGATACCCATATGGAATCGTTCCATATAAAATTTTAAAACTTCCGCTGCAACGGGTATCAGCTTTTTTTGATCCGGAGAACGACCATGTTCCAACAAGAACTGAGTCTTGCCTTGACAGCTTAGAGACACATGTGGTCAACATGGGCGTTGTGATTCAATCCATAAAGACTAGCATTGGGTAGTTGGCGAATGCAATGAAAGATCACAACAAAGGTCAATTCCCAAGAAATACTGAGGTGAATCCCATAGAACAGTGTAAAGCCATAGATTTGAGGAGTGGAAAAGAAGTTGGAGTCCAAGAACCTATTGTTGAAGAGGAGAAATTTGAGGAAAAAGTCGAGGAGAAGCAGATTGAACCTGAGCAGAAATCGATGTATAAGCCTCCACTTCCATATCCCCAAAGGTTCAAGAAGAAGGTATTGGATGAGCAGTTCTCCAAGTTCTTGAAGATTTTTAAGAAGATTCATATCAACATTCCATTTGCGGATGCTTTGGAACAATTGCCGAATTATGCAAAGTTCATCAAAGAGTTGATGTCCAAGAAAAGGAGGCTGCATGAGAATGAAATGGTCAATCTAACTGAAGAATGCAGTGCCGTGCTACAAAAGAAGATTCCACAAAAGCTTAAGGATCCAGGGAGTTTTCCTATTCCTTGTTCAATTGGTGGATTTCATATTACTAATGCATTATCTGATTTAGGGGCCAGTATTAATTTAATGTCATTTTCTATTTATAGGGCATTGGAATTTGGAGAGATGAAGCCGACATCGATCACTCTGCAGTTGGCAGATAGAAGCATCAAGTATCCATGAGGTTTCGTAGAAGATGTACTTATCATGGTGGATAAATTCATCTTTCCGGAGGATTTTGTGATCTTGGACATGGAAGAAGAGCACGCCACGCCATTGATTTTTGGGAGACCCTTTTTGGATACTGCGGATGCGAAGATTGAAGTAAAGAAAGGTGAATTTTTGATGGGTGTGGAAGGCGAACAAGTAATTTTCAACATATTTATGAAGACACCTAATCCACCCATTGAGGAATTATGTATGATTGAGCCTGTTGTGAAGCTTAAGGGTTGTCAAAAGGCTGTTATTGTGGTTGAATCATCAAAGAATAAAGAACCAAGTTCGCCAAAGAAGAAAACCACGAAGAAGAAACCGAAATTTAAAAAGCATTTCGTGGAATATATTTGGCGTGTGAAAGAGAAGGGGAAGGCTGCATAAGACCGGTGAAAGTCGGGCTGACGACTATAAACCAAGCGCTACTTGGGAGGCAACCCAAGCTCTTTCCTTTAGTTTATTTCCTTTTGTTTCTATTTTATTTAATTTTATTTAATTAATTATTTTTAGTGCATTATGGTCAATTTTTGAAGCCTAATTTTTGTCAATTTTCTAAAATTTTTCAGGCTTTGGAACATGCAATTCGAAAGTATTGCGCGCCCATGCTAGGTCTGTGGTGCGCCCATGCTAGGTCTGTGGCGCGCCTGCGCTAGGTCTATGGCGCACCCGCGCAATGTCTGGAAGAAATTAAATATGTTTTGCGAACAAGCCGCGCGCCCGCTCCTTTCCCGTGAGCGCCCGCGCGATTGATGCCTCAGAAAATTATTTGAAAGGCGAAGTTGATGCGTGCCCGCGCTACCTGTACTGCGCGCCCGCACGACTCATGAAGGTTTTTTACCCTGATATGCAAACCTGCTGCGCGCCCGCCTCTTCTCCCATGCGCGCCCGCATGATGTCTGGAACGAAATTATTTTGAAGTGCGATACTGTGGCGCGCCTGCCCTACCCAACTTGAGCGCCCATGCGACATCGTTTAAAGTCTTGAAACAGATCTTCACCTCACATATTTTTATTACCCTTTTCTCCTAATTCTCTTAAATCCCTAATCTTCCACTCTCATGCCTCACGTTCTTTGTCTGATTCTCCTTCAAGATTCTCCTGACCCATATATCTCTCCCATACATATCTTCTCTTCTTCCGTATACCATAATTTTCAATCCGGGTTGGTTTCACAGGTTCAAAAGGGGCGCTCGTCATTTTTGTTTGTTCAAAGGTTGGAACATTGCTTGGTACAAATTCACAATCCGGAGTAAGTTTCTTCGTTGTGGTAATTTCCAATTCCATGTTTTGTAGTGATTGAACGGGGGTTGAGTTATTGACGTTGGAGTGTTGTGAAGTGTTTTTTTGATTGCACATTGTGGAGTGGTATTTTTATTTGGAGTTTGTGGAATGTTCTTCTGATTAAAGAGCAAGTTTGGGGGAATTTGTGTGGAGTTTAAATTGTCAAAATTTTGTATTGTGTTGTGCTTGGAAGGTTTTTGTCAAATGGCCCCTAAAAGAAAAAAAACATGAGGCATCTTCTTCATCTGCTCCGGCCTATGACGATCATCATTTTTGGGACGAGAAAGCGGCCGAACACTATCAAAAACTCTTGTCTAAGAGTATGCTGGCCGAGAGAGAATTTGATATGATGAGTGGTTTTGATCCCGACCATCTTTTTTGTGCGGTTGGGAGGACGGTATTTGCTATACATTGGGATACTTTTTTCAAACCACCTATGGATGTTGTGATGTCTCTGGTCAGAAAATTCTACGCCAATATGAAAGTGCGAAATGATGGGATGCGGGTGTTAGTGAGAGGTAAATTGGTACCTTTCGATGCACACATCATAAACACTGTTTATGATATTCTTCCTCTAATGCATGATGAATATGCTGAGTTCAAGGGTGAGGTAGTTGATCATGATGCTGTTTTGAGGCTTTTGTGCATACCGGGAGCTGAGTGGCACTTGGTTCAAGAGAATTTGCCACACATTTTGAAGAAAACTGATTTGGTGGACGATGCAAAACTGTGGTACACCTTTGTTTGTGCGAGATTGAAGCCCACTGATCATGACCATGAAGTTACACACGAGAGGGCGCTTTTTGTTTATTGTATTCTTGTGGGCAAGACCATCAATTTGGGCCAGATTTGTCATGATACGATGTCTAAGGTGGTGGCCGGGTGAACCATCGGTGGTCTTGCTTTACCGTCTCTGATCACTGATTTATGTGTTGCTGCGGGGGTGTAATGGCTTGATAATGAGGAATTATTGAAATGTCGTAATCCGATTCCTTGTGTACATTCGAGGAGATTTGTGCCAGAGCCTGGAGGCGTGCCCGTGCTGAAAGAAGGGAGTTTACTGCTCGAGCAGCTGCTTGCCTAGAAGCATCACCCCGTCTTGCTGCACATCCTACTTTGACTGATCGAGTTACTTATCTAGAGGAGGCGATGCGTCCGCAACTTACATTTCAGCAGGATTCCAGAGTCTTTATGCACTACATGATGGATTTTACATCGACACTGGCTCATCAGTTTCTGGGTGCTGCGAGTTCTTCATATCCATTCCCTCCACCACCACAGTGGCAGCCCACACATGGTCCTGTTGAGCAGCCCCTCCTTTTGATGATGAGGATGGTGGCGACCACTGATGGTCGTTACCTGAGGTACATGTCCTTTAATTTTTCTTGTCATATCATTGAGGACAATGAATGTACCTAAGTTTGGGGGGTGTTTTATATTTGATAAAAGTTTTTTGTTGTTGTTGTTGGTGTTTTGAGTAGTTTGCTTTTGATTTTTAAGTGGTTTTGTCTTTGTTTGGTGTTATTTGAAGTGAGTATTGTTGTCAAGTTGTTGAGTTGTTTTGTTCATTTGAATTAATTTATTTGATGAGTGAATGTTGCAAGAAATCAAGAATGAAGTGGAGAGATGGCCAATGATGAAAAATTTGTGTTTTGTAATGGAAATCAATGAATATCTGCCTATTTGACCAAAATTTTGAACTAATGGAACCAATTAAACTATTGAACTCTTATATATTCTGTGATTTGTGTTTTAATTTGAATTTTGAAACATACAGACATAGAAATGATTGAGGCGTTGTTTGGATATTTTGGGCCTGTTTTTATTGAAAAAAATTATCTAGTTGCCCATTTGAGCTTTCACAGAATTATATGCCTACTTGAGGTACATGCTGAAATTTTCTGAAAATCATCGTTTAATGTTGATGATTGTTATTTTTGCACTGATTGAATTTTGTATGATTTAATTGTAGATTGAGATTGGTCTAGAATTAGTTCGGACACCCCTCGAGGTGAAATACGGGCATAATTGTGATTAGAATTGATTTAGGAAATTTTTCTAAAAAGTTGTTTTTGCCTTTCAAGCTACCTATTGATGCATGTTGTCCCTAGTACCTTGTTTGAGCCTGATTGAAAAATGAATGTCATGCGTGCAAACGTGTGATAAGCCCCCATTCGGCATCATTTCAAAGTCCTATATTTACTACCTATGAATAGCCTAAACACTATTTCCTACCTTTGAGGGAGTAATTTGAATGTTAGAATTTTGTATGCTCCTAGTTTATATTTGTGCATATGAAATGGTGTAGTGGAAGAATTTAAAAGAAAAAAAAAGTATTAGTGAAAAGAAAAAAAAGTGATGAAAAGGGGATTGAAAAAGTTGTGAAAAGAAAAAATATTGGTGGAAAAAGAAAAGATGAAAAATCAATGGGGTGAAGAAAAAATGAGAAGTGTGAATGAAAAGGAGTGGAAATTAGAGATAGAGCATAATTTACTCCTTCTTTTGAATTCTTATTCCTTCGTTTGTAGCCATGAGCCAGGTCTGACACTATAAGCCGATTAAGTCCTATTGACTGAGTCACAGTCGCCCAATATACTAGTGGAGATGGGTTGTGAGAGTCTAGACTATGGACTCTCGATTGACACTTTTAATGAGTGTGAATTTTTTTTTATCAAAACACGCACACACTATTATTCTTTGAATTACCTTGATTGTGAGTGTTTTTGATTTAATATCTTTAACTTTGATCCTGTGCTACCTTGAAAATTCCTCATGATCTATGAATGTGTGAATTAAATTTGGATAAGGGTGTTTTGAAATGTGAGTTGCGGAGATTGTAAGTTTTTGCGGTTATCTAGTTATGATTAAAATTTTCAAGTTTTAGTAGTTTGGATGAGATTGAATTTGAATTTTTAAAATTATTGCTGAGGTCAGTGCTCCATAATATTTCTTGACTATTTTTGTTGATGTATGGGTGTTGGTTTGGTGATATGAGTTTTTGGAATTTTTGTGTTGATTAAGTTTTGCTCGAAACTAGCAAATATTTAAGTTTATGAGTATTTGATAAGTATATTTTATAAACTTAATTTGATTATGATTTTAATTATTAATTGTTTGTTTCGAGCATATTTATGCGTAAGTTTTGTTGTTTGTGTGGATTTAGGGAACTATTGAATTGTTGTGGAAATAATGAAGAAAAATAAGAATTGAGAGGAGAAAAGAAAAAAGATGAGAAAAGAAAGTTGTGAAGAAAAGGAAAAAGAAGGAAAGAATAAAAGAAGAGGAAATAAAGTAAGAGCTGTAGAAGAAGAGGAGAAGCGCTAAACACATTTTAAGCGCTTATGTAGAGCGCTAATGAAGAATGAAGGAAGTTCTATCGCGCTTAAAGAAGAGCTATTGCGCTATTTTTTTCAAGGCGTGGAAACTAAAATGCGAAGCTTGTGCGCGCCCGCCTGGGTATAATGAGCGCCCGCCCCGACGCGATATAGTTTTTTTAATTAAATCGGAAAGGAAATTTTTTGGGATTTTATTGGGCTTTTGCGTGCAACGTATAAAAGGAAATCTGGAATCAAAATTTGGAGATCATCCGCCACACACATCAGAGATAATTTGGAGAGCTTGAACGTGATTTTGGAGAGAAGAACATCAATCAACAAAGACGGACGTTGATCGACTGGATACAGAAGACCGACTACAAATTTGTTTTTTTCCTTTAACTATATATTTATTGATTTGATGTTTGGATTTATAAACATGTCTTGTATTTATTTAAATTCGATTATTAACTAAATTTTTAGAGTCTAGAGGTCAGATGGAACCTGGTGTAGACACTTTCATGAGTTTTTGATTTTATTGAATTGAGTTCTTCTATATTAATTATTTTTTTTAGAATTGATTGTTTTTTAAATTACTTGATCAATAATTGATTTGTTATATTTATTTGAAATCTGACACTAAGGAGAGGGAATTTTAAATAAGGCCAATAAAAATTACATTGTTAATTGTTTATAAAACTCGGGAGAGTATATAATTTTAACAGAGCTTTAAAAAGAACATTGTTTTGCATAGATCACTACAAGTAGATTCCTAATAGGGATTTTGGAATTGAACTGTAGTTGATATAATCTATTTGTTGCTCGGAAGGGGGAAATAGAATAATCTAAGTGTTCTTGGCTATTGATTGAACATAATTCATGAAAATAAATCATTTAGGAGTGATTGTTGTTGAAAATAGGTGAAATCTAAACCTCTAAACCATTTTTCCTCTGATTGATATTTCTTTGAGAATTGTGAGCGTGCTAAAAATTCCTTTGCTTATTTTTATTTTGCTGCAAATCTTCTGAAAATTAATTTTCTAAATAAAATTAGGACTATTTTAATTACTAGCATTGAATATTTCACTTTAATCCAAGTGGGAACGATACTATATTCACTATTATATTAAAACTTGACACCGTGCACTTGCGATCACAAATTTTGCTACACTTATAGCTCTTAACAAATCTCGCTGAAATGAAAGAATGCGATGCACTAGTGTTGATGAGAAAAAATTCAGGAATGCCGCATTAAAGAAATGTACCTGCTATAACGTCATCATTCTCCTGCTGAATCTGATCCTGACTCAGCGCAAACACCTGTCCGGAAACATGAGGTCTCTGATTGGTGCTCCCAATAGATTGTCCCTGCGACCTCTGTGGAACGGAAGGATGAGAACCAGAACCAGAACCTGACACTGATCCTCCGGTAGCCTGTGGACAATCCCTCTTCATGTGGTCAATCTCACCACATCGAAAACAAGCTCCTGACCTGCGGCATTTATCAGTCGGGTAAAGGCCTTCACAATTAGTACACTGTCCTTGGGCCTTCTTTTTCCCAAAGTGGTGAACTCCACTTGAATCGGAGCAAGAAGAAGAAGAAGACATGCCCTGCTTTTGAATGATTTGGTTCTCGGACCCAAAGAGCTAGCTGGTCTGGAAGAAGAGATAAAGGACCTATTACGCTGAAGGCTGTCCTCCACCTGATGACATCGCCTCACCAAAACCTCGTAAGTCACATCATCACCAACCGCAACACGATCATGGATCTCCGGACTGAGACCCTGGAGGAACAGGTTATACTTCATCTAGGTGCTGGCGGAGATCTCAAGGAAATACGACAATAGCTCAAAAATCTTCTGCTGATATTTGTCAATAATCATCGTACCCTGATGCAAACTCAGCAACTCACTGGCCTTCGCCTGATGAATAGCAGGAGGAAAATATAGCTTCTGGAAATGAAGCGACCCTACCCGGATCCGCTACCTAATCAGAGTTAAGAGCATAATTAAACATGCATTAAATAAATCACTGCGGAAGACTTAAATAAAAACAGACCGAAAGAATACAACCGATTAAATAAATTCAATTTATACAACCAAATGGAATAAATAGCCTAAAGGCAAAACCTACAGCTAATCTTGCTGTCTTCACTGGTCACTGGCTACTCCAAGCTCCTGGTGCTCAATCCTGCACCTACACCTGCCCCGTCGAATGGGGTGTCCAGATACACAGAAAATACTGGACGTGAGCTCTAAGCTCAATACGAAAGTACTGGGTAAAACATACAAATATGATGCATGCAAATGATAGGGTATCCATATCTGGGATAACTGTATACAACTGCTCAGTAATGACGCCTAGGACATGAGTGGTACAACCAGGGGAGCAAACCCTGTGTACACTGCTCATTCCTATAGGACGTGGATTGTGTCCCCAGATGCTAATTACCCATGACCCGTCAGTCACTAGGCACTAGACATCACCCGTCCAGACAGGGCTGAGCGGCCCTACATGGCTCATCTCACAAGATGGACAGGCACAATATGATATGCATATGCTGCATAATAATATGACACACAAATGCAACATATAAGTATGAAAAACCCGCTGGCTATCTCAGCTTGTACTTACGTACCTTACTACAGGCAGTCCTAGCAATCCCACTCTAGGTTTCTAGCCTATCATCAACTCTACAATGCAAATATCCATGCATCATTATTTAAGCTCTAAAAGCCTTAACTAAGCTATTGCATACTCCTAAATAATTTAAGGAGACCATAGCTATACCTGCGTCCGTCGTCAGCCCGCTGATGACAATTGTCTCAAAACTAGGCCACAGCTCCGCTACGACGCCTAGATTGCTATGCCACTTCCGGATTCCCAATAGGATGCCTAGAACTCCCTAGATCTGAGTTAGAAGGCCTAGGAATTGAGAGAGGAAAAAGGAGAGGTGCGAGTTGAAAACAAAATTTCGGACCTCTATTTATAGGCGAAGTTCGGGCCGTCCGAACTCGACTTCGGAGCCTCCGTTCCTGTTCGGAGCCTCCGATCCTGACTTCGGATCCTTCGAAGTCCCATCAATGATGTCACCCATGACGCATTATCTTCGGAGCCTCCGATCCGAGTTCGGATCCTACGAACCCAATCGGATCCTCTGATCCAGTTCGGAGCCTCCTAACCCGGTTCGAAGCCTCCGAACCATCCGAATCCTCGGAACCTTCCCGACCATTTTCGAGTGTCCTAAATCCATTTCTGGACTCCGTTAACACATTTGGAATTTCCTTAATCATGTTTTACTTAATCTAAACATGATTAAATTATTAGTTATTCATTAATCGTTAATTCTGGATACGGGTCACTACATTCTCCCCCCCTTAGAAGATTTCGTCCTCGAAATCTTGGGTAAAACCTCGAGAACGTAAAAGAAACCCTTGCTTGAGTGTCTGGTCGAAATATCCTCCGACATACTCAGACTTTCGTCGAATTCCCTATAAACTCCATTAATGCTTAACCGCATTAATATTCTTTCACTGAAGATTACTGCGCTACTGGTTGACAGTCAAACTTCCCCAGTGTTAGCGTATCGTAACACTGATACATCTTTCACTCGGACCACGATCTTCCTGACCACGAAGGATACAATACCCATTTGATCAAGATTATCGTCTCAAAGGAAATCTTATACTGACGAAGACCAAGTCATAACCTGACTGGTTTACGACATTCGTCAAATTACTCATTGAATCTAACCATCTAATGGTTTTAGAATTTCTCGGTGCTCAACACCTTTAGTTAGGAAACACTTTTCCCAACACTGTGCTGACACATTCTAACATGAATCTTGCTTAAGATAATTCAGTTGACTCAAGTCTATACTTCAACGTAACTGCTCACAATGTTCCCTAGACTGGTTACCCTCCCCACTCTCCCTAAAGCACAACCGGCTTCCCATGGAATGCTGGGAACATAAACCATCATGTCTAGTACATTCTGTTGTCCACATTTCTTAGTATAACCTCAACACTGTTCCCTTATGATAACTATCATCACTTGAAATTCATGATGCTACGTCATCTCCTAGCCATTGGCCTGCGAAATCACGCATACATTGCAATGGAAGTCATCACGCCTCTGATGATCTACATTATCTCGATCATAGGTTATTCACCTCATGAATTTCAATCGATAGACATCCTCTGGTTAGTTATACATACTCGCAATCACTGTACACACATCAAGACTAAGGCAAGCTCCCACCAATATGCTCAACTGGAACATTCCACAGTACACAGACATATGGAAACGCTTCCTATTCTGTCTCAAATTTCGACAGTTATTGCACCTGGTATAACTCAACTCAGAGTCTTTGATAATACCATCAGCTCATACCAACCTCCCAAAGTTGAACATACTGATCCTGGAACTAAATCCCAACAGATTCTCAATAGTCAAATCGCTCCCTTGCCAAACGCATTAGTCTCAGCACTGAACGATCTAATTCGTCGATTCCCTAGTCAATCCTGGGAAATACTTGTGATCGAAGTAACTTGCCACTCAATGCGTCTCTGATCGTCGTTTATTGCTACAACGCAATATCTTTGACAAACAGTCTGCATAGATGTGATTCACTGACTCGAAAGAACAACTCGATCCGTCATGATCTTGCGAAATCTTCGACCCCAAAGGCAAACCTCGTTGGCTACTAAGTCGATCCTTGACTATCTCAGTCACATATCGCACATCACTCGCTGGAAGATTAGTGACACAACCTGCTAGATCTCAAGGATCAGATCCTAGCTAATGTCACACAGATCAGACAACTGATGTCTCCTTGCTAATGTCCATTAGCATTCCTAACTACTCATCGGATCCAACCACAACGGTACACATAGATTCCCTCACTTAACCGAAATGTTCGGTCAACAATATTCACTATTGTTGTGTTGGAACATGCGTTCTCTGATCACACGGATGTGATACCCGGAGCAGCGGAAGTTTAAAAAATTTATTTTTTCGATATGGAACGATTCCATATCATGGGTATCAAATCCTAACGATTAAAATTGTTGCAAGTAAAATAATAAACACAGTTAAATATTTTACCTCTTCAAGCTAAGGCTTGATTATGGACTCCAACAAAATTCAATCTGCTCTTCTTGTAAATCCCGGGAACCGATGACTAT
This sequence comes from Henckelia pumila, assembly GCF_033568475.1. Lineage (NCBI taxonomy): Eukaryota > Viridiplantae > Streptophyta > Magnoliopsida > Lamiales > Gesneriaceae > Henckelia > Henckelia pumila. Next base: position 45,917,365 of record NC_133121.1, read on the forward strand.
CACGATCAACCTCCAGAATTAAGTCCACGAATAGAAAACTAAAACCCTCTGATTGATTGCACTAGAAATCAATCAGATGTTTATCGAAGAGAATAAACAGATTTGATCTGTCAATTCAGAATGTAATTTTTCACAAAAATTACAGACTGAATTATCTCAAAAAGGAGCAGAGGAATTCGAAAATTCCCCTTGAAATATTATGCAGTATTTTCGAAATTTGCAAGAGTGAATGCTATGTAATTTTTGAATACTACACATGTATTTATAGAAAATTTCTAGACTAAATTAAGTTATAATTGTATTAGAACACTAACTCCTTAGGGCCCATAATCCATAACTTAAGCCCAACAAGCCAAGCCTATTATTATAGAAATTAATATAAAATTCATCGTGGCTCCAATTGATAAACTGATTTTACCAATGTGCACAGAAACCATTTTTGCATCTTTTAAAGTCAAGATAATTTTTTTGAATCCGAATTCAGTGATTTCAAAAAATGTCCATCCCTATGTCATTTTAGGAAATTCCACTCCCTTTTAGTTAAGAAGTCCAACTTCTCTTTCATTAAATTTAACTCTTTAAATTTAACTGTCTTAACGGGGTTTAGTAATCCATTACTTGTGTGACCCTCAATGGTTCAGGGATACACCTAGTCATGGGCTCACAACTCCTTGTGACTCGGAACAACAATTTCCGACTTACCCATTGAATCATGGTAAGAGCGCCTAGCAACATCGCCCCATGATTCCCTAGGTATCACTGATAGTGCCTGCAAGAACCAGTAGATTTTGGTTAGCATACAGTACGGTCCCTTCATCCATATATCCCGATCGAATCAACAACCATTGGTGCATCGAGAGTCGTTCGAGATTCGATAACTATGCATTACATCTTGGAGATCAAATAGTGACATCGCATGTGCTACTAGGAAACCCGAGTAACCTAAAACACATCATGTACTCTGGCTAGAGATTCGTCACACTAATATCTCCTCAGATCGCATAGGATATCCACACTCGCAAGTATGTGGTGAATCCTTGACAACAAAGCATCGACTCCGATATGTGTCGTAACTTTACCCAATCCCGACACCTGATGACCCAAATAGAGTCGGTAAACGAGTCAAAGTACAGTACTAGCATATAGAGTCTCAATAATGTTTCAAGTAGTAAGGACTAATGGTGTACAACAAAATTCGCGGACTTATCCACTCAAATAATAATAACCACTTGGAAAGTCCGAATAGGGTAGTTCGATCATTCATCATTTGAATATCCATTTGCATGCTTTGAACATCTCCATGTCCATTACCAATGAAACGTGGTAATTGGCATCACAAATGCTAGTCTCAATCTCGAGCGATTCTTATCCTTATTAGCGGACGGCTCAATTGACTAGGAACTATTTATAATATACAGTGACTATAAGATGTGTTTCATAATAGTGATCTCTTTTTATTCACTATCTCATCTTACTTACACTATAGTATATTCAAGGTCTTTATCAAAACAACAATAGTATATCACAATATAACAATATGAAGAAAGACAAAGAAAATGCCATATAATGAATGTAAATTATATTAAACAAAGATTTTTTATACATAGAGTCATAAAAGCTCTTATCCACAAGTTGGCTAACCGGGCACCCACTCTTTCAATCTCCCACTTGCCCTAAAGCCAACTAGTCATACTACGTAATCCCATTGCTTCGCGATGTTTGTCAAACAATGGTCCTGGCAAGGGCTTAGTATGCGGATCAGCGATATTGTCTGTAGAGGCCACTCTCTCGACAGTGATGTCTCCTCTTTCCACAATCTCCCGGATGATGTGGTATTTCCTCAGTACGTGTTTGGATCTTTGATGAGACCTTGGTTCCTTTGCCTGAGCAACGGCACCAGTGTTGTCGCAGTACGGCGGAACTGGACCAACAGCTTCAGGAATTACGCCCAACTCTTGGAAGAAATTCCTTATCCAAACGGCCTCTTTAGCTGCAGCTGATGCTGCAATGTATTCTGCCTCAGTGGTGGAATCCGCTGTGGTGTCCTGCTTGGAACTCTTCCAAGAGACAGCACTGCCATTGAGCATGAATAAAAATCCAGAGGTTGACTTTGAGTCATCCACGTCGCTTTGGAAGCTAGAGTCGGTATATCCTTCCAATTTCAATTCTCTTCCTCCATAATCCATGAATATATTCTTAGTCCTTCTCAAGTACTTAAGAATATCCTTCACGGCTTTTCAATGCATTTGACCGGGGTTGGCCTGATATCTGCTCGTGACACTCAGAGCAAAGGCTACATCCGGTCTGGTAGATATCATCCCATACATAATACTACCTATGGCTGACGCATATTGTATGTGTGTCATTTTCTCTATCTCTTTGTCAGTCTTGGGACACATAGACTTGGATAGAGAAACTCCATGACACATAGGTAGATGTCCTCTCTTGGACTCATCCATAGAAAACCTTTTCAATATGGTGTCGATATAGGTTGCTTGAGTGAGTCCTATCATTCTCTTAGATCTATCTCTATAGATCTGTATCCCTAGAATATAGGAGGCCTCACCTAAATCCTTCATCGAGAATCTACCTGCTAACCATATCTTTGTTGACTGCAACATCCCTACGTCATTCCCAATGAGTAGGATGTCATCAACATAAAGCACTAAGAACGTCACCGCATCCTTAACTACTTTCTTGTACACGCACGGTTCCTTCGGGTTTTTGATGAAACCAAAGTCCTTTATTGTTTCATCAAATTTCTGGTTCCAACTTCTTGATGCTTGTTTGAGACCATAAATTGATCTCTGAAGCTTGCATACCTTATGCTCGCTTCCCATGGATGTGAATCCCTCGGGCTGCGTCATATAGATTTCTTCCTTAATGTTTCCATTAAGAAATGCAGTCTTCACATCCATTTGCCATATCTCATAGTCATACCATGCTGCTATGGCAATAAGGATTCTTATGGACTTGAACATTACGACTGATGAAAAGGTTTCATCATAGTCAAATCCTTGTCTTTGAGTATAACCTTTTGCTACCAATCGTGCCTTGTAGGATATTACCTTGCCATCAGGCCCAAGTTTTCTCTTGTAGATCCATTTACACCCTATTGGAACAATTCCATCGGGAGGATCTACTAAAGACCAAACTTGGTTTGTATGCATCGACTCTATTTCCGACTGCATAGAATCAAGCCATAAATTCGAATCCGCATCAGAAATTTCTTCCTTGAAGTTTCTTGGATCACATCCAATGTCGGGTTCACTTTGATCCCCTTCGAGAAGAAGACCATATCGAATAGGAGGTCTAGAAGTCCTCTCGGATCTCCTAGGTGTAGGCGTGTCCACTGAAGGTTCTTGAGGTGTAGGATCGTTATATTGTATCTTGGGTTCTTCTCGAATTTCTTCGAGTTCCATAATCTTGCCTTTCTTATCTAATAAAAACTTCTTCTCCATGAAGGTGGCATTCCTCGAAACAAACACTTTTGTTTCAGTAGGATGATAGAAATAATATCCGATTGAATTCTTTGGATATCCTACAAAATAACATAAGGTGGATCGACTATCCAACTTATCTCCCACTGTCTGCTTCATGTAAGCAGGACTTCCCCAAATCCTCAAGTACGAATACTTATGAGATTTGCCATTTCATAACTCGTATGGAGTTTTATTCACTGCTTTGGTGTGAACATTGTTCAACAACAACACTGCCGTTTCAAGTGCATAGCCCCAAAACTAAGGAGGGAGCTCAGTGAAGCTCATCATAGATCGAACCATGTCCAAAAAAGTTCGATTGCGACGCTCCGAGACACCATTTAGCTGAGGTGTCATAGGAGGAGTTCACTGAGAGAGAATCCCATTCTCTTTTAGATAGCTCAAAAACTCGGTACTTAAGTATTCTCTACCTCGATCCGATCGAAGTTCTTTAATACTTCTACCTTGTTTGTTTTCTACTTCAGCCTTGAATTCTTTGAACTTTTCAAATGATTCAGACTAATATTTCATTAAATATAAATACCCATACCTAGAATAATCATCAGTAAAGGTAATGAAGTAGGTGTGACCAAATTTATTACTGATACTAAATGGTCCGCAAACATCTGTATGGATCAAATCCAACAGATTTTGACTACGCTCAGGCTTTCCTTTGAAAGGAGATTTAGTCATTTTTCCTTTTAGGCAGGACTCACAAGTATGTAGAGAGTTAATATCAGACATATCAAACATGCCCTCTCCCACTAGCTTGTTCATCCTCCTTGAGGAAATATGACCTAGCCTAGCATGCCAAAGGTTTGCCGGGTTTTGACTATCGTTTTTCCTTTTAGTTGTTGTTGCCGGTTTATCAACATAATCAATTGGAACGTCTTTTAATTTTAAGTTATATAGATTGTTTTTAAATTGTCCATTTCAAATCAAACATTCATTATTGTAAATGTTGCAAATCTCATTCGCAAAATTGCAAGAAAGATCTTCTCTATCAAGAATAGAAATAGAAATAATGTTTTAATGAAATCTTGGTACAAATAAAAAACATCTCTCTCAAAATATAGCTTAAAATCGTTTTGCAAAATTAAACGAATGTTTCCCATAGCTTTGGATTCAACTCTGGAACCATTCCCGAGCCTTAACTGGGTCTCACCCATCCTTAGCCTATTACTTCTTTTCATCATCTGCAACTCATTGCAAATGTGAGATCTACATCTGGTATCCAATACCCAAGAAGTATTATTAAGTGAAACATTTATAAAATATATCCTCTGCAGTTCGTAACTACTCGATATATATTCTTTGCAGTTGCGCTTCCAGTAACCGGGTTTCTTGCAGTGATGGCAAACTTATTTAGACTTGTCCATCTTTGCATGTAACGTTTGGCCTTGAGATCATGGTCCTACCATTTCTCTAGTTCGGCAACCTTTCCAAAGTTACATCAGCCGGGGCTGTTTTCGGAGGAGCCTTTTTCTAACACTTAGAAAATCTTTTTCGAGCTCAGGACAATCTTAACATATGGAACCATTCCTTATAGTTTGCGCCAGAAAGTTTGTTTTGTTCGAGAATTGAAACATGTGGATTACGAATATTCATCATAATGATATACTGAGATGAAACAGACAATAACTGATGATTGTTTAATTAATTTACTAAGACATAAAATATGGCGAAATTTATTTTATGAATTTCACTCCCACTATTTTAACGGTTTCATTACCCTCTAGTGAAAACGGAAAACTAGTTTCCTTAGTGGGGGGAACATGGAGTTCAATTGACAAACTATAGTCCCGAATAATATCAACCAACCATAATTTTCAAAAGGTAGAGCTCAATTGCTTCCAAAGCAAACCCCATGTTTTTACCTCATGTCCAATAAGGGCCCAATAATATGACACCGTTTATTGTGACATGTCAAGATAACCCATCAATATTAAGTTGTGATGGATGGTCGCCATGTGGATCCCCAATAATATGAGTCAATCCCATGGGAGTTCCACCCAACTTACAACATGCGTCGATCCAATGTACAGCTTTTCGACGAACGGTCCCCCCCAATAATATGAGCCGGACCGTGCCCGCGGGTAGCATCTCATACATTGATCGTTGATGGAAGGTAGGAACATTTAAACAATATTTAAATTCCCTTTTATAAATCTTGATATCAATTTTAAATCATATTTAAAATGAGGGATTTTTAATTTTGAAAATTCATCACATCTTTTAAAGTTTGTATGCTTGCGGGATTCATACAATTTAGTCTAAACATGCATACAACAATAATATCATATATTATTTAAAGGATGATCGAACCCAATCACTAATCCACCCGTGGTTGCCAGTCACGAGTCTAAGTCCAATCCTAGGTGATATGCAAGTATGCAATGCAATCCTATTACATTGAGCTTCCAATTTACATTTCTTCGGTCTTTATTGTCTGCTGGGCCCACCATTGTCTTCAAATCTTTATCTCCCACTACGTCTAATAAATTTACAATAAATTTCGATGACAAGTAGGGGAAACATATTTAAGGGTGGGAACGGGCCATAAACTAGGCCCACTTTTTATTACAAATGTAGTAATCCGTATCCAGAATTAGCGATTAATGAGTATATTAATCATGTAATCATGTTTAGATTAAGTAAAACATGATTAAGGAAATTCCAAATGGGTTAACGGAGTCCAAAAATGGATTCAGGACACTCGAAAGTAGCCGGAAAGGTCCGGAGGGTTCGGAAGTTCCGAACCAAGTCAGGAGGCTCCGAACTGGATCGGAGGATCCGAACTCAGGATCGGAGGCTCCGATCGAGATCGGAAGCTCCGTCGGCAAGATCGGACGTTCCGATCGGGACCAGGGCACACATCATCGCTTACGTCAGTAAGGTGACGTCATGGCTGACATAATATTGGGTGATCGGACGCTCCAAAGGTGGGATCGGAGGTTTCGATCGTGTTCGGACGTTCCAAACCGGGTTCGGAGGCTCCGAACTCCGTCTATAAATAGGGGGCCGAGATTTCATTTCAAAGTGCACCTTTTCCTCTCTTCTCTCTGATTCCTAAGCCTTCTAACTCAGATCTAAGGAGTTCTAGGCATCCTATTGGGAATCCGGAATGGGAATAGCGATCCAGGCATCGAGGCGGAGCTGTGGCCTAGTTTTGAGGCAATTGTCATCAGCGGGTTGACAACGGACGCAGGTATAGCTATGGTCTCCTTAAATTATTTAGGAGTATGCAATAGCTTAGTTAAGGCTTTTAGAGCTTAATTATTAATGCATGGGTATTTGCATTGTAGAGCTGATATAGGCTTGGAACCTAGAGTGGGACTGCTAAGAACTGCCTGTAGTAAGGTACGCAAGTACAGACTGAGATTTCCAGCGGGTTTTGCATGCTTATATGTTGCATTTTGTATATCATTTATTATGCAGCATATGCATATCATATTGTGCCTGTCCATCTTGTGAGATGAGCCACGTAGGGTCGCTCAGCCCTGTCTGGACGGTTGATGTCTAGGGCCTATTGACTGACGGGTCATGGGTGGCTAGCATCGGGGGACACGTTCCACGTCCTGTAGGAATGAGCAGTGTACGCAGGGTTTGCTCCCCGGGTTGTACCACTCATGTCCTAGGCACCATTACTGAGAAGTTATATACAGTTATCCCAGATATGGATACCCTATCATTTGCATGCATCATATTTGTATGTTTTACCCAGTGCTTTCGTATTGAGCTTAGAGCTCACGTCCAGTCTTTTCTGTATATTTGGACACCCCATTCGACGGGGCAGGTGTAGTTGCAGGATTGAGCACCAGGAGCTTGGAGTAGCCAGTGATCAGTGAAGACAGCAATATTAGCTGTAGGTTTTGCCTTTAGGCTATTTATTCGATTTGGTTGTATAAATCGAATTTATTTAACCGGTTGTATTCTGCCGGTATGTTTTTATTTAAGTCTTCCGCAGCGATTTATTTAATGCATGTTTAATTATGCTCTTAACTCTGATTAGGTAGCGGATCCGGGTAGGGTCGTTACATTTATTGGTATCAGAGCATATACATGCAAGAGACTTGGGAGATAGTATTGAGACTTTGGGTTATCCTTATAGGATGGATGAGACCTTGGAAGAAGTGATGATGCGGCAATTAGTTTGCCCAGAGACTATCATCATTGGCAGGATTTCTGAAGATTTGGCTTATGGGATTCCAACAAGTGCGGATAGGAGTGATGGATCGTGTTCGAGTTTTCAAGATTTTTACTCATATGGATCCTAGCTTTGGATCAAGTACCGGATGCCAGAGGCAGTGGCAGAGCATTGGATGGGACGCACTTGACGCTTGCATCTGTACAGTCCATACCATGAAGACACTACTCTGAAGATTCTCCACTAGTAGTTGAAGAGATTGTCAGATAGAGCTTCACCAAAGAATGTCTCGAGTGCCTAAAGCATGATAGGTTTCGAGAGTGAGGTCTTTAACCTCATGCAGTACATGTTTTTGCCGGTATGTTGATATCGATACGTTCGGTAGGCACACGGGAAACTTCATGTTCAAAAGCATGATATGAATACAAGAAGAACGCTGATGGTAGATCGTGAGCAAGAAGGGTCAACTGACATGCACTGACGCAGAGCATAGCTGATTAGCTATCACGAGCCATTTCTCCGGAGTTCTTCGAAGGAGGACATGTAGAGAGACTTGGTCGGGAGTATGCTTGTATCGATGCGTGTGTCAATTAGAAGCTTCATGCTCAAGAAACAAAGACTAGTACGATGATTTTAATACTATATCGTTGTAGTTGTAAACAGTATTTCAGTTGTAATGAATAATCATACTTTAGTTGTATCATTTCAAGTTCGATTGTACATTTCACTGTATTTTGAATACTGTATGTATTACATTGGATTGTAATTGAGAAATTGTACATAAATGGAAGCAATGATACATGTTTTATTTATCCAGCAATTTGTGAATGATTGCGAGTGATTTTGTTAGGATTGGCATTATTTTAGTTGATTAGTGTTCAACTGTGGTAAACTCATGGGATTTGAGTGGGCCGACTGTGACAGTGTGATTTGTGGTTAGTCTGGGCATTTTCCTAGGATTGACCTAGTTGGTCGGTGGACTAAGTTAGTGCCAGCGATGAGTGGACTCATCTGGAGGCATTATGGGTATTTTTCGGTTTAGAACATTTGGACTTTGTTCTAGGTTATTTCCTTGAGAACAGTAGGCTGTCTAACCTTTGGTAGGTTGAGGCTTGTGATGATGGATTTTCATCGGGATACCAGGTCCGGTATGTGCTGAGAGTTGTGGACTATGACCAGGACTAGACGTGATGGGGCGTGACCCTATTCCAGTGCTACTCTGGGAGTCCTTGTACTTCAGAGGTTATCTGGGAGCCTTGGTGCTTCAGGATTGGCGGTGGGAAGGCTATTCAGTATAGGGATTTGGTGACAGTCATGACGAGGTATGACATTGGATTAGATATCAGGTTTGATATTGATTGTTTGATGTCGTCTGGTGTGCCAGAGCTATAGTTTGAGTGTTCTGCTATGGGAACCAGTCATGGAGGGATTTTCTTGACAAGTGTGTACTCTGAGCATATAGGTTTTAACCTTTGAGTTACTGCTAGACGTGTGGATCTAGTAGGTGGACGGATTTCTATCAGCGACGACTAGGGGTTGTCATCAGAGTTGTGGTTAGAATTTTCCTGTGATAGGAATCATCCAAAAACTTGGATGGGATGCTGTTTTAAAACTTAGACTCGAAATATGAGAATTACTTCATGATGATGGACTTCATCTGTGATGGTTTATACCGTATGCTAAGGATTGTATAAGCATTAATTGAGATGTGAGGGAAGCATGGCCTATGACTGTGAAACCTTGGTGGTTGTCCAGGTGGGTTATTGAGGTAAGCTACCTTAGTCTTGAACTATTGCACAATCTTAACAAGGGATATGATCAGGAGAGTGTCCGAAGATTGTGGAAATCTTGGAGATTCTTTAGTTATTCTTCTTGGACTTGACGAGCCGTGGTGTTCATTCTGAATGAACGAGGTAAGGATAGTGAGTCCAGTGGTTGCACTAAGTACTGTCTGATATTTTCAGAGGTTGAGCGTAGGATTCTCCATGGGATGGAAATGGGCTTAGTTTATCTTGATGTTTGCCTTGGGTGAAAAAGACAACGATTAGTAGTGCTAAGATGGCACGGGATCTGTGCTAGTGACTACTAGTGGTTATTGGGTAACTCTGTCAGAGTTAGGATGATTAAGTTCAGAATACGAAGCAGCAGTTAGTAGTGCTGAAAAGGCGCAGGACTTGTTCCAAGTAAACTACTTATGTACTGTGATCTGACGCCGTTTGGAAATGGTTCTTTGTGGCAGCTGAGTCATGGTTATTGACCGAGCCATGTAGGTTGGATGATCAGTGGTGATATGGTTTGATCTGATAAGTGCGTTCTTGTTAAGAAGGAAGCTGATATTGATTCAATCAATTGCTTAGATAGCAATAGGTCATGAAAGGATCATGTTGTTGTTTCATGTGAGAAGTTTTCCATTGAACAAACAATAGTGAAGATTGTTGACCGGACATTTCGATTAAGTGAGGGCATCTATGTGTACCGTTGTGTTTGGATCCGACGAATAGTTGGGAATGCTAATGGACATTAGCAAGGAAATATCAGTTGTCTGATCTGTGTGACATTAGCTAGGATCTGATCCTCGAGATCTAGCAGGTTGTGTCACTAATCTTCCAGCTAGTGATGTGCGATGTGTGACTGAGATAGTTAAGGATCGACTTAGTAGCCAACGAGGTTTGCCTTTGGGGTCGAAGATTTCACAAGATCGTAACGGATCAAAATTGTTCTTTCGAATTAGTGAGTCACATCTATACAGACTGTTGGTCAAAGAATATTGCGTTGTATCAATAAACGACAATCAGAGATGCATTGTGTGGCAAGTTACTTCGAGCACAAATATTTCTCAAAATTAACTAGGGAATCGACGAGTTAGATCGTACAGTGCTGAGACTAATGCATTCGGCAAGGGAGCGATTTGACTATTGAGAATCTATTGGGATTTAGTTCCAGGATCAGTATGTTCAACCTTGGGAGATTGGTTTGAGCTGATGGTATTATCAGAGACTCTGAGTTGAGTTATACCAGATGCAATGACTATCGAAGTTCGAGATGGAATAGGAAACGTTTCCATATGTCTGTGCACTGTGGAATGTCCCAGTCGAGCATATTGGTGGGAGCTTGCCTTAGTCTTGATGTGTGTACAGTGATTGCGAGTATGTATAACTAACCAGAGGATGTTCATCGATTAAATCCATGAGGTGAATAACCTATGATCGAGATGATGTAAATCATCAGAGGCGTAGTGACTTCTATTACAATGTATGCGTGACTTCGTAGGCCAATGGCTAGGAGATGACGTAGCGTCATGAATTGCAAGTGATGATAGTTATCATCAGGGCACAGTGTTGAGGTTATACTAAGAAACGTGGACAACAGAATGTACTAGACATGATGGTTTAAGTTCCCAGTATTCCATGGAAAGCCGGTTGTGTTCAGGGAAAGTGGGGAGGGTAACCAGTCTAGGGAACATTGCGAGCAGTTACGTTGAAGTATAGACTTGAATCCATTGGATTATCTTCAAGCGAGATTCATGTTAGAATGTGTCAGCACAATATTGGGATTAGTGTTTTCCTAACTAGAGGTGTTGAGCACCGAGATCTTTTGGAACCATTAGATGGTTAGTTTTGATTAGTGATTCGACGAATGCAGTAAAACCGGTCAGGTTATGACTTGGTCTTCGTCAGTATAAGATTTCCTTTGAGACGATGATCTTGATCAAGCGGGTATTGTATCCTTCGTGGTCAGGAAGATCGTGGTCCGAGTGAAAGAAGTGTCGGTGTTACGATACGCTAGCGCAAGGGAAGTTCGATTGTCGACTAGTAGCGCAGAAATTTTCAGCTAGGAAAATGTTAATGCAGTTCAGCATTAATGAAGCTTGCAGAGAATTCGACGGGAGTCTGAGTGTGTCGGAGGATATTTCGACCAAACACTCGAGCAAGGGTTTCTGGTATGTTCTCGAGGTATTACCTTAGATTTCGAGGATGAAATCTTTTAAGGGGGGGAGAATGTAGTAACCCGTATCCAAAATTAGCGATTAATGAGTATATTAATCGTGTAATCATGTATATATTAATTAAAAAATGATTAAGGAAATTCCAAATGGGTTAACGGAGTCCAGAAATGGATTCAGGACACTCGAAAGTAGCCGGAAAGGTCCCAAAGGTCCGGAGGGTTCGGAAGTTCCAAACCAAGTCAAGAGGCTCCGAACTGGATCGGAGGATCCGAACTCAGGATCGGAGGCTCCGATCGAGATCGGAAGCTCCGTCGGCAAGATCGGACATTCCGATTGGGACCAGGGCACACGTCATCACTTACGTCAGCAAGGTGACGTCATTGCTGACGTAATATTGGGCGATCGGACGCTCCGAAGGTGGGATCAGAGGTTCCGATCGTGTTCGGACGTTCCGAACCGGGTTCGGAGGCTCCGAACTCCGTCTATAAATAGGGGGCCGAGATTTCAATTCAAAGTGCACCTTTTCCTCTCTTCTCTCTGATACCTAAGCCTTCTAACTCAGATCTAAGGAGTTCTAGGCATCCTATTGGGAATCCGGAAGTGGCATAGCGATCTATGCGTCGAGGCGGAGCTGTGGCCTAGTTTTGAGGAAATTGTCATCAGCGGGCTGACGACGAACGCAGGTATAGCTATGGTCTCCTTCAATTATTTAGGAGTATGCAATAGCTTAGTTAAGGCTTTTAGAGCTTAATTATTGATGCATGGGTATTTGCATTGTAGAGCTGATATAGGCTTGGAACCTAGAGTGGGACTGCTAGGAACTGCCTGTAGTAAGGTACGCAATTACAGACTGAGATTGCCAGCGGGTTTTGCATGCTTATATGTTGCATTTTGTATGTCATTTATTATGCAGCATATGCATATCATATTGTGCCTGTCCATATTGTGAGATGAGCCACGTAGGGTCGCTCAGCCCTGTCTGGATGGTTGATGTCTAGGGCCTATTGACTGACGGGTCATGGGTGGCTAGCATCGGGGGACACGGTCCACGTCCTGTAGGAATGAGCAGTGTACGCAGGGTTTGCTCCCCGAGTTGTACCACTCATGTCCTAGGCGCCATTACTGAGCAGTTATATACAGTTATCCCAGATATGGATACCCTATCATTTGCATGCATCATATTTGTATGTTTTACCCAGTGCTTTCGTATTGAGATTAGAGCTCACGTCCAGTCTTTTCTGTATATTTGGACACCCCATTCGACGGGGCAGGTGTAGGTGCAGGATTGAGCACTAGGAGCTTGGAGTAGCCAGTGATCAGTGAAGACAGCAGTATTAGCTGTAGGTTTTGCCTTTAGGCTATTTATTCGATTTGGTTGTATAAATTGAATTTATTTAACCGGTTGTACTCTGCCGGTCTGTTTTTATTTAAGTCTTCCGCAGCGATTTATTTAATGGATGTTTAATTATGCTCTTAACTCTGATTAGGTAGCGGATTCGGGTAAGGTCGCTACAACAAATGACAATTCAAATTGGGCCATAAACCAAGCCCATTACTAAAACCCAACAACAATAAAACCAAATGTAAACAACCTAACATACACCTATAATATTGGTCATGGCAATCGATCATCCTTTTATCCAATAATTAATTCAATAATTAAATAATTGGATAACATGTAATGGCATCATAATAAAAAAGATAAAATCAAATTTTATCTTATCCTTTCATAAGATCATATCTTATCATCAATTGTACCAAAATAATTAATTTTATAAAATCTAATTTAACGGATAAAATTTATAAATTTTCCAAAAATTCAAATTTATCCAAAAATCTATTTTAAAAATTTTGGACTCAAACAATTTGATCCGACGCCTCGCGGACCAATCAAAAACAATTTTCGATCGGACCAAAAACTAAAATTTCAAAAATTTAAAATTCTGGAAAAAAAATAAAAAATTTAATTTTCCGGGCTGTCCGGGACGTTCCCGGGCAGCCCCGTCCCCACGTGGGGCAGGGCAGCCCCCACGTGGGGTGTAGGGCAGCCCCTTGGCTGCCCTGGGAAGCGATCTCGCTGCCCCTGGGCAGCAACGATTGCTGCCCTTGGGCAGCGATCATACTGCCCTGGGCAGCAACGATTGCTGCCCTTTTGGGCAGCGATCTCGCTGCCCCTGGGCAGCAACGATTGCTGCCCCGTTGCCCTGTTCAAATTTAATTTTAAAAATTTTTAGTTTTGTTTCAAAAATCGAGGCTAAAAATTTTGTACAATCGATTAATTTTAATCGTTTGATCAAAGTTTACGACCTGGCTCTGATACCACTGTTGGAACATGCGTTCTCTGATCACACGAATGTGATACCCGGAGCAGCGAAAGTTTAATATGGAACGATTCCATATCGTGGGTATCAAATCCTAACGATTAAAATTGTTGCAAGTAAAATAATAAACACAATTAAATATTTTACCTCTTCAAGCTAAGGCTTGATTTTGGACTCCAACAAAATTCAATCTGCTCTTCTTGTAAATCCCGGGAACCGATGACTATCACGATCAACCTCCGGAATTAAGTCCACAATAGAAAACTAAAACCCTCTGATTGATTGCACTAGAAATCAATCAGATGTTTATCGAAGAGAATAAACAGATTTGATCTGTCAATTCAGAATGTAATTTTTCACAAAAATTACAGACTGAATTATCTCAAAAAGGAGCAGAGGAATTCGAAAATTCCCCTTGAAATATTATGCAGTATTTTCAAAATTTGCAAGAGTGAATGCTATGTAATTTTTGAACACTACACATGTATTTATATATAATTTCTAGACTAGATTAGGTTATAATTGTATTAGGACACTAACTTCTTAGGGCCCACAATCCATAACTTAAGCCCAACAAGCCAAGCCTGTTATTATAGAAATTAATATAAAATTCATCGTGACTCCGATTGATAAACTGATTTTACCAATGTGCACAGAAACCATTTCTGCATCTTTTAAAGTCAAGATAATTTTTCTGAATCTGAATTCTGTGATTTCCAAAAATGCTCATCTCTATGTCATTTTAGAAAATTTCACTCCCTTTTAGTTAAGAAGTCCAACTTCTCTTTCATTAAATTTAACTCTTTAAATTTAACTATCTCAACGGGGTTTAGTAATCCATTACTTGTGTGACCCTCAATGGTTCAGGGATACAAGTAGCCGTGGGCTCACAACTCCTTGTGACTCGGAACAACAATTTCCGACTTACCCATCGAATCATGGTAAGAGCGCCTAGCAACATCGCCCCATGATTCCCTAGGTATCACTGATAGTGCCTGCAAGAACCAGTAGATTTTTGTTAGCGTACAGTATGGTCCCTTCATCCATATATCCCGATCGAATCAACAACCATTGGTGCATCGAGATTCGTTCGAGATTCGATAACTATGCATTACATCTTGGAGATCAAATAGTGACATCGCATGTGTTACTAGGAAAACCGAGTAACCTAAAACACATCATGTACTCTGGCCAAATATTCGTCACACTAATATCTCCTCAGATCGCATAGGATATCCACACTCGCAAGTATGTGGTGAATCCTTGACAACAAAGCATCGACTCCTATATGTGTCGTAACTGTACCCAATCCCGACACCTGATGACCCCAATAGAGTCGGTAAACGAGTCAAAGTACAGTACTAGCATATAGAGTTTCAATGATGTTTCAAGTAGTAAGGACTAATGGTGTACAACCAAAACCGCGGACTTATCCACTCAAATAATAATAACAACTTGGAAAGTCCGAATAGGGTAGTTTGATCATTCATCAAATGAATATCCATTTGCATGCTTTGAACATCTCCATGTCCATTACCAATGAAACGTGGTACTTGGCATCACAAATGCTAGTTTCAATCTCGAGTGATCCTTATCCTTATTAGCGGACGGCTCAATTGACTAGGAACTGTTTAGAATATACAGTGACTATAAGATGTGTTTCATAATAGTGATCTCTCTTTATTCACTATCTCATCTTACTTACACTATAGTATATTCAAGGTCTTTATCAAAACAACAATAGTATATCACAATATAACAATATGAAGAAAGACAAAGAAAATGCCATTAATGAATGTAAATTATATTAAACAAAGATTGTTTATTAAAAGCCCTTAGCCACAAGTTGGCTAACCAGACACCCACTCTTTCATGTTGTTCAATGGAAAAAAGTCTCACATGAAACAACAACATGATCCTTTCCTGACCTATTGCTATCACTAAGCAATTGATTGGATCAATATCATCTTCCTTCTTAACAAGAATGCACTATACTGGAAACTACCAACTCCCTTGCTTGTTCCTCCTGTCAAGTTAACATCTAACTCGACCATACAAGTCAATCATAATCTTTCGGTAGATTAGTCCCTGGAAACCTAGAGACCCTAGATCATCCAAATTGTCAAATGCTCTGAGATGGTATCCAGTACTCATCCCATAAGCACTACTCGAAAAATACTACTCCAAGTATTTCTTAATTGCTACATCCTGATCAACCCTGATTGGCTCAACCAATCGAATTCGTCGATCTACTTAAGCTCGCACTTATCAGATCAAACCACCACTGATCATCCAACCTATATGGCTCGGTCAATAACCATGACTCAGCTGCTACAAAGAACCATTTCCAAACGGTTTCAGATCACGGTACATAAGTAGTTTACTTGGCACAAGTCATGTGCCTTTTCAGCACTACTAACCGCTGCTTCGTATTCTGAACTTAATCATCCCAACTTTGACAGAGTTAGCCAATAACCACTAGTAGTCACTAGCACAGATCCCGTGCCACCTTAGCACTACTAATCGTTGTCTTGTTCACCCAAGGCAAACATCAAGATAAACTAAGCCCATTTCCATCCCATGGAAAATCCTGCGCTCAACCTCTGAAAGTATCAGACAGTACTTAGCGCAACCACTGGACTCACTATCCTTACCTCGTTCATTCAGAATGAACACCACGGCTCGTCAAGTCCAAGAAGAATAACTAAAGAATTCCAAAGATTTCCACAATCTTCGAACACTCTCCTGATCATATCCCTTGTTAAGATTGTGCAACAGTTCAAGACTAAGGTAGCTTACCTCAATAACCCACCTAGACAACCACCAAGGCTTCACGGGTATAGGCCACGCTTCCCTCACATCTCAGATAGCTCTTGTACAATCCTTAGCGTCTGACATAATCTATCACAGATGAAGTCAATCATCAAGGAGTAGTCCTCGTATTCGAGTCTAAGTCTTAAAGCAACATTCCATCCAGTATCTTGGATAATTCCTATCACAAGGAAATTCTAACCACAACTCTGATGACAACCCCTAGTCATCGCTGGTAGAAATCCGTCCACCTACTAGATCCGCACGTCTAGCAGTAACCCAAAGGATAAAACCTATTTGCTCAGAGTATACACTTTTCAAGAAAATCCCTCCATGACTGGTTCCTACAGAAGAATACTCAAACTATATCTCTGGCACACCAGACGATATCGAACCATCGATATCAAACCTGATATCTTAATCCAAGGTCATACCCTGTCGTGACTGCTACCAAATCCCTAGACTGAGTAGCCTTCCCACTGCCAATCCTGAAGCACAAAGGCTCCCAGGTATCCTTTGGAGTACAAGGACTCCCAGAGTAACACTGGCATAGGGTCGCGCTCCATCACGTCTAGTCATGGTCATAGTCCACAAATCTCGGCATATACTGGACCTGGTATCCCGATGAAAACCCATCATCACAAGTCTCAACCTAACGAAGGTCAGACAGCCTGTTCTAAGGAAACAACCTAGAACAAAGCCCAAATGTTCTAAACCGAACAATACCCTTAATGCCTCTAGATGAGTCCACCCATCACTGGCACTAACATAGTCCACTAACTAACTAGGTCAAACCTAGGAAAACGCCTAGACTAACCGCAAGTCACACTGTCACAGTTGGCCCACTCAAATCCCATGAGCTGCAATAGTTGAACGCTAATCAACTAAACCCAATCCAAACTTCCGCACAATCATGCAATCATCCACGAATTACTGGATAAATAATACATGTATCACTTATTTCAAGTTATGTACAATTCTCTTTATTAAAATCTCATGTAATACATACAGCATTCAAAATACAATGAAATGTACAATCGAACTTGAAATGATACAACCAAAGTAAGATGATTCATTACAACTGAAATACTGTTTACAATTACATCAATACAATATTTAAATCATCGTACTAGTCTTCGTTTCTTGAGCATGAAGCTTCTAATCGACACACGCATCGATACAAGCATACTCCCGACCAAGTCTCTCTACATGTCCTCCTACGAAGAACTCTAGAGAAATGGCTCGTGATAGCTAACCAGCTATGATCTGCGTCAGTGTATGTCAGTCAAACCCTTCTGCTTACGATCTACTGTCATCTTTCTTCTTGTAACCAAATCATGCTTCTGAACATGAAGTTTCTCGTGTGCCTACCGAAAGCATCGATATCAGCATACCGGCAAAACCATGTACTGCATAAGGTTAAAGACCTTACGCTCGAAACCTGTCATGCCTTAGGCACTCGAGGCATTCCCTAGTAAAGGTCTATCTGACAATCTCTCCAACTACTAGTGGAGAATCTTCAGAGTATTGTCATCATGGTAATGACTGTACAGATGCAAGCATCAAGTAAGTCCCCACCAATCCTCTGGCATCCAGTACTCGATCCAAAACTAGGATCCACCTTAGTAGAAATCTTGAAAACTCGGACACGATCCATCACTTCTGTCCGCACTTGCTGGAATCCCATAAGCCAAAGCTTTAGAAATCCTGCCGATGATGATAGTCTCTGGGCAAACTAATTGCCGCATCATCACCTCTTCCAAGGTCTCATCAATCCTATAAGGATAACCCAAAGTCTCTTTACTATATCCCAAGTCCCTTGCATGCATACGCTCTGATACCAATAAATGTAGCGACCCTACCCGGATCCGCTACCTAATCAGAGTTAAGAGTATAATTAAACATGCATTAAATAAATCGCTGCGGAAGACTTAAATAAAAACAGACCGGCAGAATACAACCGGTTAAATAAATTCGATTTATACAACCAAATCGAATAAATAGCCTAAAGGCAAAACCTACAGCTAATCCTGCTGTCTTCACTGGTCACTGGCTACTCCAAGCTCCTGGTGCTCAATCCTGCACCTACACCTGCCCCGTCGAATGGTGTGTCCAGATACACAGAAAAGACTGGACGTGAGCTCTAAGCTCAATACGAAATCACTGGGTAAAACATACAAATATGATGCATGCAAATGATAGGATATCCATATCTAGGATAACTGTATACAACTGCTCAGTAATGGCGCCTAGGACATGAGTGGTACAACCCGGGGAGCAAACCCTGTGTACACTGCTCATTCCTATAGGACGTGGACTATGTCCCTAGATGCTAATTACCCATGACCCATCAGTCACAGGGCACTAGACATCACCCGTCCAGACAGGGCTGAGCGGCCCTACATGGCTCATCTCACAAGATGGACAGACACAATATGATATGCACATGCTGCATAATAATATGACACACAAATGCAACATATAAGTATGCAAAACCCGCTGGCTATCTCAGTCTGTACTTATGTACCTTACTACAGGCAGTCCTAGCAATCCCACTCTAGGTTCCCAGCCTATCATCAACTCTACAATGCAAATATCCATGCATCATTATTTAAGCTCTAAAAGCCTTAACTAAGCTATTGCATACTCCTAAATAATTTAAGGAGACCATAGCTATACCTGCATCCGTCGTCAGCCCGCTGATGACAATTGTCTCAAAACTAGGCCACAGCTCCGCTACGACGCCTAGATCGCTATGCCACTTCCGGATTCCCAATAGGATGCCTAGAACTCCCTAGATCTGAGTTAGAAAGCCTAGGAATTGAGAGAGGAAAAAGGAGAGGTGCGAGTTGAAAATAAAATTTCAGACCTCTATTTATAGGCGAAGTTCGGGCCGTCAGAACTCGACTTCGGAGCCTCTGTTCCTGTTCGGAGCCTCCGATCCTGACTTCGGATCCTCCGAAGTCCCATCAATGATGTCACCCATGACGCATTATCTTCGGAGCCGCCGATCCGAGTTCGGATCCTCCAAACCCGTTCGGATCCTCCGATCTTTGGTTCGGATCCTTCGATCTAGTTCGGAGCCTCCGAACCATCCGAACCCTTGGAACCTTCCCGACCATTTTCGAGTGTCCTGAATCCATTTTTGGACTCCGTTAACCCATTTGGAATTTCCTTAATCATGTTTTACTTAATCTAAACATGATTACACGATTAGTTATTCATTAATCGTTAATTCTGGATACGGGTCACTACAGGAAACCTGTGCGAAACTCTCTCCATCTAGCGGTGCCTCGCGCAGGAACAAAAGGTACAGATGTGGACTTCCACCACTTCCGCGCATGCCCCTCTACAAGAAAGTCAAGAGTCTTCATCTTCTGCTCCTCAGTACACTAAAATTCTTGGAAGAAATTCTCCATGAGTTCCAGCCAATTCTCCGCATCCTCCAGTGATTCTCATCCAACCAATGGCTTAGGACCTATTTGCATATAACGATGCATACTAAAACGCCTAAGATCATCTCGACGATGATGATGGTGGTCCTGACGATTGCCGCGATCGTCCTCATCACCCTAGCGTCCGCCACCGCTGTCGTGGCTTTCATTGTAATCAGCCATCTAGTCAAAGGTAACAGAGGTTATCCCAAAATGATCTTAATAGATCCCAAAATTAATGCATGCTCTAATACCAATAAATATAGTGACCCAACCTGAAATCACTAACTAATCAGAGAATAAGAATGCAATTAAGTCTTAAATTGAAATTAACAAATCTAGCAAAAATTTAACCCATAAATACAACATACACCGACAGAACAACCGGGCTAAATAAAATATTATGCAACCCCATCAAAAGGAAGGTACTAAAGTCCAATCTAACAACCTGAACAGAAATATGATCCCCCACGCAACCACTGCTGTAACACCCGGTATTTTAATACGTAAATTCGCATGCATAATTATGAAATTTATTTATTTAAAATTTTAGATTTATGGGTTAAATTATGATGTGAATTATTTGTGCATGTTTTAAGATTTATTTTCAAGCATTTAACCCATAATTTGATATTTTTATGATTTTTAGTATAAAATTATTTTATCGCGTAGACGGGACCATGGACGGACGAGATGACAACTTTCTATCCAATTTATTTCATGAGAATTTTTAGCGCCCAAAAATATTATTTTGAGTTTTATTTCCTCAAAATTATCAGTATTTAATTTTATATATTTTTAGGATTCCGTTTTTATTCAAAATAAGCCAAAATAATGACTTTTTACTATCTTTAAAATTCCCTTAATTATATATTTCAGGATTTTATTAAAGTTATCAGATTTTAAATATTATTTAGAGATTTTAAGTTATATATTTCATATTTAAAATCCTTATTAATATTTTTAATTATTCCAAAACTCTATTTTAATTAATTACACCCTAATCTACCCAACCCTCACGCCTCCAAGCATCAGCCGAAGCCTCCTTTCATCTTCATCTTCTTCATCGGCTAGCATCTCTAAGGACTCCATGGACACGATTTTGAAGCTTCTAAGTTGTGTCATCGTCGCCCCGTCGTCCCGGAATCGTTATACACGTTTCTTTTCTCTTCAACTTCGGTGAAAGGCATGATTTTCTTCCCTATTTTTCGTACCTATCAGCTATTATAGTGTGTGTATTGTGTATGCATCGAAAACTTTAAAGATTTTTAAAAAAAGGTTTCGGCTTTCATGGAGTTTGTGACTTCGTGTGTTTTTGATTGTCATGCTCACGTTTCTTAGCCATGGTTGTGTATGACTGCTGGTAGGTGTTCAGAGGGTGTGTGTGAGTGTCCTGGACTCAAATGGCTCGAGTGGTTCGAGCCAAACGAGCCCAGGAAAGCCACAAAGTCGGACGGCCTCCCATGGATGCGCAGACTAGGGTTTGGGGAAGGGGGGTTCGGCTAAGGGCTCTAGGGTGCATGGGTCTGGGTCAAGGGCTAGGATCGAACCGCCCAGACATGGGCTATATCTGGGCGGCGGCGCTCCGACCAGGGGCGGCCGGCAGCAGCCAAGGAGCGGCTGCTGCTCACGGCCGCAGCAGATTAGGGCTTAGGGTGCGATCGGGCTAGGGTTCCAGAGTTGGTCCAGGTCGAGTTATGGGTCCGGGTTGGGTCTGGAAGTAAGTGGGTTAAGTTAGTTGGGTCCGGGTCTGGTTTAAGTTAGTTGGGCTCGGGTATTTTATTTTTAAGTTAATTAATGAGTTTAAGTGTTTAATTGGGCTAATTAGTTTAATTAAATTAATGGGCTATATTTAATTTTCTTAGTGGGCTTAAATAATTAATTTAAGTTAGTCCACTAATTTGTTATGGGCTTTAGAGCCTATGGAAATTATTGGGCCAGTTTTTGGGCTTTTGGGCCCATTGGGCCAGAATAGAGTGTTAATGGGCCAGAATTTAAGAAATTGGGCTTGAGTGTTAGGGCCAGCAGTTCAGTACAACCCATGAGAAATTGCATGTGTCCTGAATATATATTTAATTATTTTTATGCATGGAAGTTATTTTTAATATTTATATGTTAGTATGAAATTAAATTAAATATATATGAAGGACACACATTTTATTTAAGTACATGCATTCATGAAATAATTTTTATGCATGATTTAATGTCTAAGGTTGAGCATAAGAAAATAATTTTATGTTGGAAGTTGAAGTAGTGTGACAATTTAAGGGTGGATTCGTCCCCATATGTGAACTATTGAAGGACAGTTTACTACCAATTTAAGAGGTGATTCGTCACCGCCACGTACGTTGGTTTACCACGCTGATCAGTATTTAATTTATGTATGGTTACACTATGGATACGACCTTTCGAGGTTAGAAAATACTTTTCTCAACAATGTTTATGTATTATTATGATATTCAAGTCTAATTTAAGTTTATGTTATGTTCATGATATTTTTAAG
This sequence comes from Henckelia pumila, assembly GCF_033568475.1. NCBI lineage: Eukaryota > Viridiplantae > Streptophyta > Magnoliopsida > Lamiales > Gesneriaceae > Henckelia > Henckelia pumila. The sequence continues at coordinate 45,940,006 of NC_133121.1, forward strand.
CATGCTCATTCATGTATATGTTATGTATTAGTATTAAAGTGATTTAAATTATTTTAAACCCTTGTTATGTTAGCATGTTGGGCCTCTAGGCTCACTACACTGATATGGTGCAAGTGAGTACGTAGAGGAGGATGTAGTACCCACCGGCGGCGAGGACCTATGAGTGGACATGCAGTGACCCCGTGACCGTTGTCTGAGTCTATATGCATGTTTCGAATATTTTATCATGTTATACATTTTTATTTATTTTCAGTAATTGACACTATTGTATGTTTTTATTTAAATATTTTCAGTGCATGTAACCTTTAATTTATTTTGCTTTTGTCAGTATTTTATTAAATGCATGATTCAGATATTTAATTTATGCAATATTAAATTTTCGAATTGTTGCATTATTTTATTCATGTTATTTATTTTTAAAAACTACTTATTTTGTGCATATATGTATGGGCATGTATGTACATATTTTTACATAGTAAGTAAATAAAAAAAAAAATTCCGCATATATATATATATTTATTTATATTTATAGAGTTAGGGTCGTTTCAGTTGGTATCAGAGCACGGTCCTTGGATGGGTCATTACTGCTATATATGCGAGCTCAGAAATCCACGTTACCGGTCTGTAAGTTTTTAGTGTTTATAGCATGATTTACTTTTAAGAATTTAAGTTAGCATTAATGTTAAAGAACTTAGCTATGCATGGCGATTTACGTAGAGATATATGTGGTGGTTCAGAATGCCTCCCAGACCTGTGAACAGACGTGAGGGATCTCCACCTCCACCCCAGGGTCCACTTGCAGCATTGGAGCAGGCCAATGCTAATATGATGGCAGAGATTACTGCTCTGTTGGAGCAGCAGGCTGCACGTCCTAGACTGTCCCACGAGGAGGACGTAGCTGAGCGGTTCCAGAAGAAGGGACCGAAGGAGTTCACTGGTACCACCGATCCATTGGTGGCTGAGGGGTGGATTCGCTCTTTGGAGTCCATCTTTGCATACATGGGGATTACTGACGCCGACAGGGTGAACTGTGCGACTTATATGATGAAGGGAGATGCAGCTCTTTGGTGGGAGGGTGCTGCCAGAGGAGTACATCTTCCTACATTGACTTGGGCGGAGTTTAGGCATATCTTCTACGCCAAGTATTTCATGGAGGATGTGCGCAGTTGCATGATTCGGGAGTTTATGAGTCTCCGGCAGGGGGACAGGTCAGTGATTGAGTATGTGAGACAGTTCGAGAGGGGCTGTCATTTTGTGCCTCTGATTTCAGATAGTCCACCAGAGAAGATGAGGCAGTTTGTGGAGGGACTGAAGGTGGATATCAAGCATGACGTACGTATGATGGACGTCGCTACATATGAGGTGGCAGTTAGTAGAGCACTGAGGTCAGAGGAGGGTAGGAGAGAGATACAGCGAGAGCAGCAGGGGAACAGACATATTCAGTCTGGATTTCAGCGACCATCTTCGCAGCCTCCTACAAAGAAGCAGTATAATGGGCCGTCTAAGGGCCCGAACCAGCAGCAGAGGCCACAGCAGCCGAGGGGCGGGGCCCCTAATACTGGAGGTTTTCCTACTTGCCCGAAGTGTCGAAAGATGCATTCGGGACCTTGTATTCTGGGAGCAGGAGTTTGTTTCCACTGTAGAGAGCCAGGGCACCAGATAGCTAATTGCCCGAGGAAGAAGAACACCACTGGTAGAGTGTTCATTATGCAGGCAGAGGAGGCAGACCCAGATACCTCCTTGATCACCAGTATATCTTACCCTTAGTATTTTATGATTTCTTCCTTTGGTTAAGAATTTCGATTTTTTTTTTTCTTGTGGAATATTTGTTATTTGGGATTTCCTATCTGCATGTTAGAATAAGAAGCATGTTATACTTGTGATTAGAATTAAGGGTTATTAGTGACTCATCTTTGGGGGAAATTTTAGTAATGTTATGAAATTGTTGGGATTCTTCTGCGTGCAGGGAGAATTCTAGTTGGAGGCAACACCACGTTTGCGTTGCTAGATTCAGGGGCTACGCATTTGTTTATCTCCATGGAGTTTATCAGACGGATAGGCATCACACCTGAGATTGTTGACAGTGGTTATGATGTCACTATGCCATCAGGACAGATTATTTCTACCTCTAGTGTCATTCGAGAACTGGAGTTGGAGCTTCAGGGGAACTCCATTCGCGCAGATGTGGTGGTTTTGCCATTGAGTGGATTTGATTTGATATTGGGTATGGACTGGTTGACAGTCAATGGAGCTTCGATTGACTTTCGTCGGAGATCAGTGTCAGTGAAACCATCAGAAGGCGACCCGTTTACCTTCCATGCATCTCAGAGCAGTGATATTCCTCAGGTGATATCTCTTATTCAGGCGAGGAAGCTGTTGAAACGGGGTTGCCAAGGTTTTCTAGCAAGTATTGTCACGGCCTCAGGACCATCTAGCAGATCATTATCAGAGATAGAGGTGGTTCGTGACTTTCCGGACGTCTTTCCGGAGGATGTTGCAGGAATTCCACCAGTGAGAGATGTGGAGTTCAGCATCGACTTAGTGTCAGATACCGTGCCTATCTCTAAGGCACCATACAGACTTGCTCCTACCGAGATGAAAGAGTTGAAGGAGCAGATACAGGAGTTATTAGAGAAAGGCTTTGTTTGTCCTAGCTTTTCTCCATGGGGAGCTCCAGTATTATTTGTGAAGAAGAAGGATGGCAGTATGAGATTGTGCATCGATTATCGAGAGCTCAAAAGGGTCATAGTGAAGAATAAGTACCCACTACCGAGAATAGAGGACCTATTTGATCAGTTACAGGGAGCTTCGATGTTCTCCAAGATCGACCTATGATCTAGTTATCATCAGCTGCGAGTTAGAGATGCAGATGTGTCCAAGACTGCTTTCTGGACATGTTATGGGCATTACGAGTTCTTAGTGATGCCATTTGGGATGACCAATTCTCCAGCGGTTTTCATGGATCTCATGAACCGGGTTTTTCAGCCGTATCTTGATCAGTTCATCATAGTCTTCATCGATGATATCTTGATCTACTCAAGGAGCGTTGAGGAGCATAGGCAGCATCTACAAACAGCCTTGCAGACTTTGAGGGAGCATCGTTTGTATGTCAAGTTCAGCAAGTGCGAGTTTTGGCTCAAGCAGGTGGCATTTCTTGGCCACATTATTTCGAGAGATGGGATTGCAGTGGATCAGTCGAAGGTTGAGGCAGTGCAGAAATGGGGTATTCCGAGGAATGCTTCGGAGATTCGCAGTTTCTTGGGTTTGGCAGGATATTATAGGAAGTTCATCAAGGGTTTTTCCTCTATTGCAGTACCCTTGACTTCCTTAACCAAGAAGAACGCGAAGTTTATTTGGAGTTCAGACTGTCAGAGGAGCTTCGATCAGCTGAAGGAAGCACTCACAACTGCACCGGTTTTAGCGATGACAGTACCACACGAGGAGTTAGTGGTGTACACTGACGCGTCTAAGCTAGGTTTAGGCGCAGTACTTATGCAGTGTGGTAAGGTTATTGCTTATGCGTCGAGGCAGTTGAAGATTCATGAGCAGAACTACCCGACACATGACTTGGAGTTAGCAGCAGTGGTCTTTGCTTTGAAAATCTGAAGGCACTATCTGTATGGTGAAAAGTGAAAGATTTTCACTGATCACAAGAGCCTCAAGTACTTCTTCACTCAGAAGGAGTTGAACATGAGGCAACGGAGATGGTTGGAGTTGGTGAAGGATTATGACTGTGACATTAGCTACCATCCAGGTAAAGCTAATGTAGTGGCCGATGTTTTGAGTCGGAAGTCATCAGTGGTATCGTGTTTTTCAGTGCAGTTAACACTGCAGAATGAGATTCAGAGGTTTGATTTGGAGTTTTACTCAAGTGGTCATGCACCGAGCTTGTCAGTGTTGACGGTGCAGCCGATTCTACGGGATCGGATCAGAGAGGGACAGTCTACAGATGAGGAGTTGCAGCGTTGGAGACAGAGAGATGAGGCCAAGGGTGGTCTTCTGTATACAGTTGTGGATGGCATTGTTCAGTACCATGGTAGGATGTGGGTACCGAACGTCGATCAGTTGAGAGCTGAGATTCTAGCAGAGGCTCACACATCTCCGTACTCCATTCACACCGAAAGTACGAAGATGTACCAAGATTTGCAGCTATTGTATTGGTGGCCCGGGATGAAGAGAGACGTCGGAAGAGTTGTGTCAGAATGCTTGACATGTCAGCAGGTCAAGGCTGAGCATCAGCGTCCAGCAGGACTTCTTAGACCTCTTCCTATTCCGAAATGGAAATGGGAGAACATTACGATGGACTTTGTAGTTGGTTTACCGAGGAGTGCCAGAGGTTGCACAGCTATTTGGGTGATCGTGGATAGACTCACCAAGTCAGCTCATTTCTTACCGGTGAGGACTACTTACTCGTAGACACAGTATGCAGAGCTTTACATAAAGGATATTGTTAGACTGCATGACATACCAGTGTCGATAGTATCAGACAGAGATCCGATATTTACGTCTGCGTTTTGGAAGAGTTTGCACACTTCATTGGGGACTAGACTTTTGTTCAGTACAACGTTCCATCCCCAGACAGATGGACAGTCTGAGAGGGTGATACAGATTCTTGAGGATTTACTGAGAGCCTGTGTCATCGATTTTCAGGGCTCATGGGAGACGAGATTGCCGTTAGTGGAGTTTACCTATAACAACAGTTTTCAGTCGTCTATAGGTATGGCTCCTTATGCAGCATTGTACGGGAGGAGATGCAGATCTCCTGTGCATTGGGATGAGGTTGGTGAGAGGATTTTACTTGGTCCTGAGATCGTGCAGCAGACAGCTGACATTGTGACTCAGATTCGGGATCGAATGAGGACTGCTCAGAGTCGTCAGAAGAGTTACGCAGATACTCGACGACGAGAGTTGGAGTTCGCAGTAGGTGATCACGTGTTTCTGAGAGTGTCACCTATGAAGGGAGTGGTACGATTTGGCCGGAGAGGGAAGCTTAATCTAAGGTATATAGGGCTATTCGAAATCTTGGAGAGATTTGGCACGTTAGCCTACCGTTTAGCTCTACCGCCAGGGCTTGCAGCAGTGCACAACGTCTTCCATGTATCCATGCTTCGGAGATATGTCTCTAACCCGTCGCATGTGTTGGATTTTGAGCCCTTGCAGTTGCCACCTGATCTAGTTTATGAGGAGAGGCCAGTACGGATCTTGGCTAGGGAGGAGCGGAGACTTAGGACGCGAGTCATATCGATGGTCAGAGTCCAGTGGCTGAATCTCTCGGAGGAGGAAGCTACTTGAGAGACCGAGGCAGACATGAGGACTCGCTACCCGGAGTTGTTCGGGTAAGTACTTTAATTTCGAGGACGAAATCCAATTTAAGGGGGGGAGAATTGTAACACCCGGTATTTTAATACGTAAATTCGCATGCATAATTAGAAAATTTATTTTTTTAAAATTTTAGATTTATGGGTTAAATTATGATGTGAATTATTTGTGCATGTTTTAAGATTTATTTTCAAGCATTTAACCCATAATTTGAGATTTTTATGATTTTTAGTATTTAAATTATTTTATCGCGTAGACGGGATCATGGACGGACGAGATGACAACTTTCTATCCAATTTATTTCATGAGCATTTTTAGAGCCCAAAAATATTATTTTGAGTTTTATTTCCTCAAAATTATCAGTATTTAATTTTATATATTTTTAGGAGTCCGTTTTTATTCAAAATAAGCCAAAATAATGACTTTTTACTATCTTTAAAATTCCCTTAATTATATATTTCAGGATTTTATTAAAGTTATCAGATTTTAAATATTATTTAGAGCTTTTAAGTTATATATTTCATATTTAAAATCCTTATTAATATTTTTAATTATTCCAAAACTCTATTTTAATTAATTACACCCTAATCTACCCAACCCTCACGCCTCCAAGCATCAGCCGACGCCTCCTTTCATCTTCATCTTCTTCATTGGCTAGCATCTCTAAGGACTCCATAGCCACGATTTTGAAGCTTCCAAGTTGTGTCATCGTCGCCCCGTCGTCCCGAAATCGTTATACACGTTTCTTTTCTCTTCAACTTCGGTGAAAGGCATGATTTTCTTCCCTATTTTTCGTACCTATCAGCTATTATAGTGTGTGTATTGTGTATGCATCGAAAACTTTAAAGATTTTCAGAAAAATGTTTCGGCTTTCATGGAGTTTGTGACTTGTCGTGTGTTTTTTATTGTCATGCTCACGTTTCTTAGCCATGGTTGCGTATGACTGCTGGTAGGTGTTCAGAGGGTGTGTGTGAGTGGCCTGGACTCGAATGGCTCGAGTGGTTCGAGCCAAACGAGCCCAAGAAAGCCACAAAGTCGGACGGCCTCCCATGGATGCGCAGACTAGGGTTTGGGGAAGGGGGGTTCGGCTAAGGGCTCTAGGGTGCATGGGGCTGGGTCAAGGGCTAGGTTCTAACCGCCCAGACATGGGCTACGTCTGGGCGGTGGCGCTCCAGCCAGGGGCGGCCAGAGCAGGCCGGCAGCAGCCAAGGAGCGGCTGCTGCTCACAGCTGCAGCAGATTAGGGCTTAGGGTGCGATCGGGATAGGGTTCCAGAGTTGGTCCGGGTTGAGTTATGGGTCCAGGTCGGGTCTGGAAGTATGTGGGTTAAGTTAGTTGGGTCCGGGTCCGGGTTAAGTTAGTTGGGCTCGGGTATTTTATTTTTAAGTTAATTAATGAGTTTAAGTGTTTAATTGGGCTAATTAGTTTAATTAAATTAATGGGCTATATTTAATTTTCTTAGTGGGCTTAAATAATTAATTTAAGTTAGTCCAGTAATTTTTTATGGGCTTTAGAGCCCATGGAAATTATTGGGTCAGTCTTTGAACTTTTGGGCCTATTGGGCCAGAATAGAGTGTTAATGGGCCAGAATTTATGAAATTGGGCTTGAGTGTTAGGGCCAGCAGTTCAGTACAACTCATGAGAAATTGCATGCGTCCTGATTATATATTTAATTATTTTTATGCATGGAAGTTATTTTTAATATTTATATGTTAGTATGAAATTAAATTAAATATATATGAAGGACACACATTTTATTTAAGTACATGCATTCATGAAATAATTTTTATGCATGATTTAATGTCTAAGGTTGAGCATAAGAAAATAATTTTATGTTGGAAGTTGAAGTAGTGTGACAATTTAAGGGGGATTCGTCCCCATATGTGAACTATTGAAGGGCAATTTACTGCCAATTTAAGAGGTGATTCGTCACCGCCACGTACGTTGGTTTACCACGCTGATCAGTATTTAATTTATGTATGGTTACACTATGGATACGACCTTTCGAGGTTACAAAATACTTTGCTCAACAATGTTTATGTATTATTATGATATTCAAGTCTAATTTAAGTTTATGTTATGTTCATGATATTTTTAAGCATTCTCATTCATGTATATGTTATGTATTAGTATTAAAGTGATTTAAAATATTTTAAACCCTTGTTATGTTAGCATGTTGGGCCTCTAGGCTCACTACACTGATATGGTGCAGGTGAGTACGTAGAGGAAGATGTAGTACCCACCGGCGGCGAGGACCTATGAGTGGACATGCAGTGACCCCGTGACCGTTGTCTGAGTCTATATGCATGTTTCGAATATTTTATCATGTTATACATTTTTATTTATTTTCAGTAATTGACACTATTGTATGTTTTTATTTAAATATTTTCAGTGCATGTAAACTTTAATTTATTTTGCTTTTGTCAGTATTTTATTAAATGCATGACTCAGATATTTAATTTATGCAATATTATATTTTTGAATTGTTGCATTATTTTATTCAAGTTATTTATTTTTAAAAACTACTTATTTTGTGCATATATGTATGGGCATGTATGTACATATTTTTACATAGTAATTAAATAAAAAAAAATAATATTTCCGCATATATAAATATATATATTTCTTTATATTTATAAAGTTAGGGTCGTTTCAACTGCAGCTCAACGACCGCTGCCACCGGGTCTGTCCAACCTAAGTCCTGCCCCATCAAATAGGGTGTCCAACACAAAACACTTGGACGTGAGCATAAACGCTCAGTATAGAAGTACGAATAAACATATACCATGCATACACATGCAATATGAAAGGTACTGGAAACTCTATCCAGAATACTTCTCAATCAAGGCGCCATAGTATGTAGCATGATGGGCCGTCGCATCAGGAGGTGACTCTCATACCATAAAACTCATGGATATAACCGGATCCAAATCCATGGAAATACATCCACTAAAATACAAGGCTGAGCGACCCCTACTACAGGCTATGCAAATCCAGGAATAAAGCTCAACGTGTGCATGCATGCTGCATAATAATGCCACACAAAACATGCAAACATAATACATGTATATTTAACCTGGTATCTCGGATAATACGTCTGATAGTCGTGTTTTGTTTGCATATTTTAGTGTTATTTTGTTAATAGTTTGCATGCATTGATTTGATTTTGTTCATGTTTTATCTTAGTTTTGTTTTATTTATGAATTTAGCTACATAACATACTCCCGGGTTTAATGTGTAGGAAGTATCAAGTTTTAAGAAGAAATCGGATTTTTGCATGCGCTTGATCGGACGTACTTAGAGGATAGAGCGCGACTTCTGAAGAATCAAAATAGTAGGCATCGCATTTTTCATGCGCTCGATCCAATGAACTCATGCGATTGAGCGCGGCCGAGGAAATTCAAAACAGTAGGTTGGCAACTTTTCATGCGCTCGATCCTGCGTACTCATAGGATCGAGCGAGCTAGTCTGTTCGGGAAAAGTTTTGTGATTTTGGAAACTCTTTTATTTTGGACTCTAGTTTTTATTAGGCTTTTATTCCGTTTTTGGGAGATAATTATCAAACTTTTACAATCTCTAAGGCGGCTAGGTTTTGTTCTTACAACTCTCTCTCAAGTTTTCTTCTTTTCTTTTGAATTTTTCTTGAGTTTTTGATGAATCATTGTAGCTAAACTTTTATACTTGGTTGAGGGAGACGAAACCTTGATATAATTTGTTCATAAGATTCGATTTTTCATGCTTTAATTCTTGTTGAATATCAATAGTTGATCTGTTTTATTTCATGTTTGTATGCGAGATTTTAGGATTGGCCATCTTAGGATTTTGCTATGCAAATTATAGCTAAATTAGAATTCAAATACGTAATTGTTTGAATCAACTAATTTGCGAAGCAACTACGTTTGATATTTTCTGCTGTTGAATTTATTAAATCGTAGGGTCAACTTTTGAATAGGCTAAATACAACCGCTGGTGTTTGTGTTGTCTAGATTTGTTAGTTTTACTCGTTTGTATGCTACCTTAGATTTAATTCTAGATTGCTGGAATCCGGGTTAATTTATTGGTAAGGGTTAATTTAGAACGCTGGTTTATAATTAACTGAAATTAAGGTGAAACAGGAATTTGATTTTCAATGATGAATATTTGATAGGATTTATTATTTTTAGGGAATCGACGATTGAATGAATGAATATCAAGGGTGTAGTCGACCGATACCAAACCTCGTCTCTTATTGATTTCTCCAGTTAAATTTTCATTCTTGCATGATAGTGATAATATTACTTTTTAATTGCTTAAATTTTTTAGTAGTTAATTCCAAAACTCAAAAATCCCCCTTTATTTTATTTAGAATACATCAAATTTACCTTTCCTCGTAGGAACGATCCCTACTCACACTACTGCATTATTTGTTTATTTGATTGAGTCGGGTAATTTGGGCATGACACGATTAAGCGCTACCAACGTCTGTACCTCTATTGAGAAAACCCAAGCACTCTAGTACTCTAGCAATCCAGGTACTCAAAATCCACGCTTAAAAGCAATAATCACTATATCACTTATTGTGCTCTAAAAGCCTTAACTAAGATATTACATACTCCCTAACCTCTATAAAGATCTAAAGTTATACCTGTGTCCGTAGTCAGCCCGCTGATGGCGATTGCCTCAAAACTTAGGTACAGCTCCGGTGTTATCCCCGAAGCGCTCTCGTGTCATGCCCAAATTAACCCAACTCAGATTAACTAAATAAACATGTAGTAGCAAGAGTAGGGATCGTTCCCACGAGGAAAGTGAAATTTATTTGTGTTATTAAAAATACTGGAAATAAATAAAAGGGGATTTGGAAATTTTATAATTAACTACTATGCATGAATTAAAATAAGAAAATCAATAAAATAACGAGACTTGGTATCGGTCGACTACACTCTTGAAATCATTCACTCGATCATTGATTCTCTAAAATAATTAATTCTCATTGAATATTCATTATTGAAAATTAAATTCCTGTTTCACCTTAATTTTAGTTAATTAGAAAACAGCATTCTAAATTAACCCTTACCAATAAATTAATCCGATAACAGCAATCTAGATTTAAATCTACGGTAGCATTTATATGAGTGAAACTGATGAATCTAGACAACACATGCACCAGCGGATGTATTTAGCCTAGTCAATTGTTGTTCCTACGAATTAATAAATTCAACAGCAGAAAATATCAAACGTAGTTGCTTCACAAATTAGATTATTCAAACAATTACGGATTTGAATTCTAATTTAGCGGTAGATTGTACGAAAGAATTATCAGGTGATCAATCTAATAATCAAACACACAAGCATGAAATAAACCAGAACAACTCTTGATACTCGATAAAAATCAAACAATAAAAATCTGAATCTCACAAGATAAATAAAATCAAGGGTTCGTCTTCCTCAACCAAGAATAAAAACTAGAAGAATTAAAATCTAAGAACAAGAAAGATAAAACCTAGCCGCCAGATTGTTCTTCGTGTTCCAAGCCGTCAAGATATCTTAAGAATGATTCCTAAGACTCTAAAATTCGAGATGTCTATTTTAATTAAGGCTAGAGTCCTTAAAAAGAAAAATTCCTAATTTATATATTTTTCCCGAACAGCCCATCTCGCTCGATCGGTTGAATTCTGCGGATCGAGCGAAACAAAATCTTGGCCCCTACTATTTTCATAATTCTTGGCACCGCTCGATCGGTTGTGGATTATGCGGATCGAGCGGGCATATTTTATCTCACAAATCTGTGCATCACAGCAACTGCGCAAACGAGTATTATTCAAGCGCAAATGCGTGGCCTTTTTCTCCATTTGCGCTTCAAGTAGCGCTAATGCCAAGCGCAAACGCGCTTCCTTCATATTTCTTCAATAGCGCATATGTGGTGCAAACAACTTGAGCAAATGCGCTTGATTCTTCCTTGTTTGGACTACTTGTTGTGCAAACAAATAGTGCGTTTTCACAACTCCTTGTGCAAACAAATCTTTCTCTTCTCTTCCCAAGCGCATCATCCTTACTTCTTCAACAATTCTATTTTTTCCAGTAAAATGCGACTTACTACACAATAAATCCGGGAGTATGTTATGCAGACATGAAAAATAAAATAAAAACAAAATTCTAAATTACAACATGTAAATGCATGCAAAACAACAACAAAACGATATTAAAATAAGCAACACAAACATGACTATCAAATACCCCCACACTTAATCCTTGCTCGCCCTCGAGCAAGTATGCAAAAACAAAATGAAAACACAACAAAAACATAAGCAAGGATGAATCATGCACAACATAGCATCATAGAAGTATTTCCAAAAAAAAACAAACAAACTCACAACGACTCTCGATTATCAATGATACACCTTCAGTCGAATGCGAACATGCGTGTGTGACATGTTACCCCAGCTGCATGCAACTTCAAAAGACAAAGCTTCAAGACTATTTGCCGACCTAGAACAATTCAGTGCAAGTCTCACAATCTAGAACCCTCCTCTCAACAATCCTTCAACACAACACAACTTCCTTGAGAATAATTACGCACCGTCGGATTTTGCACCCGATATTGCTTTAGCCCCAATAATTACCCGCATACTTAGCTATAACTAAGACAGGATTAGAATTTCATTCCCCTCGTCTATAGCCCAGATAGAGCATCAACCCCATTTAATCTGCATACTTAGCCTTGAATTTGATCTTTTAGGATTAGGATTTCAATCCTTTCTAGGCCTGGATGGAGTTGTATAAAAAAAAAGTTTTTTCTAGGTGCGCCCAAAAGAGTGTATGCCATATCAAAGAAATCATCAAGATTCAAGCACTATCAAGTTCCATAAACACCTATTGTCGTGCAATGGTCCAACAGACATCCACGATATCTAATACATCGCTACAATTCACCGGTTAAACAAGCGTGCTTAAAAATATTCAACAAATAACCTATGGTTTCTCATATCCAATAAAGAGTAAAATTACTCAAAAATTTCATTTTTTCACTTCCATCATCATAGGCTAACAATCATCTGTTGGAGAACGGCGATCAGATCAATCAGAATTGATACCTGGTGCAGCGAAAGTTTAAAAATTTTATATGGAACGATTCCATAATGGGTATCAGAACTTTACGATTAAATTGTGTGTGTAAAAATTAAATAACAATTATAAATTTTTACCTCCAATCTCGAATCGAGATTATGGACACCAACAGATTACTCTGCTCTTGTTGTATATCCCTGGAACTGATGGACGAACTGTTCTTCAATCAGGTCCACGAACAGAGATTTAATCCCTCTGATAGATTGCACTAGAAAATCTATCAGAAGTTTCTACGAAGAGAATTAACGAATTTGATCCGTTAAACCCGACTGCAATTCAAAATTCACAGGCTGGATTTTCCCGACAGAGAGAAGGAGGGGGCGGCCACTTTTGAGAGAAAAAACTAGGTTTTCGAAAATTGTGAGCCTCTGTTCTGTAATTTCTGTACTGCAATAACTTATTTATAATGTGGGCTGCTAACAGCTTAGGGCCCATTAGTCATAAGTTCAAGCCTGACAAGAAAAGCCCACATGTTCAGAAATTAATATAAAATTCATCGTGACTCAGATTGATAAACCAATTTCACCAATGTTCACAAAAACCATTTCTACATCTTTTAGAGTCAAGATAAATTTTCTGAATCCGAATTCAGTGATTTCCAAAAATGTCGATCCCTATGTCATTTTAGGAAATCTTACTCCTCTACTCTTATATAAGAAGTCCCACTTCTTTGTTCATTAAATTTAACTCTTTAAATTTAACTATCTCAACGGGGATTAAAAATCCATTACTCTGTGTGACCCTCAATGGTTCAGGGATACAGCTAGTCGTGGGCTCACAACTCCTTGTGACTCGGAACAACAATTTCCGACTTGCCCATCGAATTATGGTAAGAGCGCCTAGCAACATCGCCCCATGATTTCCTAGGTATCACTGATAGTGCCTGCAAGAACCAATAGATTTTGGTTAGCGTACAGTACGGTCCCTTCATCCATATATCCCGATCGAATCAACAACCATTGGTAAATCGAGAGTCGTTCTAGATTCGATAACTATGCAAAACATCTTGAAGATAAAATAGTGATATCGCATGTGCTACTAAGAAACCATTTCTTAAAACACATCATGTACTCTGGCCAGAGATTCGTCACACTAATATCTCCTCAGATTGCATAGGATATCCACACTCGCAAGTATGTGGTGAATCCTTGACAACAAAGCATCGACTCCTATATGTGTTGTAATTGTACCCAATCCCGACACCTGATGACCCCAATAGAGTCGGTAAACGAGTCAAAGCACAGTACTAGCATATAGAGTCTCAATGATGTTTCAAGTAGTAAGGACTAATGGTGTACAACCAAAACTGCGGACTTTATCCACTCGATAAGTGATAACCACTTGGAATGTCCGGATAGGGTAATTCGATCATTCATCGTATGAATATCCATTTGCATGCTTCGAACATCTCTATGTTCCTTACCAATGAAACGTGGTACTCTGCATCGCAAATGCTAGTCTCAAACTCGAGCGATCCTTATCCTTATTTTCGGACGGCTCAATCGACTAGGAACTGTTTAGAATATACAGTGACTATAAGATGTGTTTCATGATAGTCATCCCCATGCAATACCACATCTTACATACACTATAGTATATTCAAGGTCTTTATCAAAATAACAATAGTATATCACAATATAACAATATGAAGAAAGATAAAGTCATTGTCATTAATAAAAGTGTAAATTATATTAAACAAAAGATTGTTTATACAAAGAGTCATCAAAGCTCTTAGCCACAAGTTGGCTCACCTGGCACCCACTTTTTCAATCTCCCACTTGCCCTAAAGCCAACTAGTCATACTACGTAGACCCATTGCTTCGCGATGTTTGTCAAATAATGGTCCTGGCAAGGGCTTAGTAAGTGGATCAGCGATATTGTCTGCAGAGGCCACTCTTTGGACAGTGATGTCTCCTCTTTCCACGATCTCCCGGATGATGTGGTATTTCCTCAGTACGTGTTTGGATCTTTGATGAGACCTTGGTTCCTTTGCCTGAGCAATGGCACCCGTGTTGTCACAGTACACCGGGACTGGACCAACAACTTCCGAAATAACGCCCAACTCTTGGACGAAATTCCTCATCCAAACGGCCTCTTTAGCAGCAGCTGATGCTGCAATGTATTCTGCCTCAGTGGTGGAATCCGCTGTGGTGTCCTGCTTGGAACTCTTCCAAGAGACAGCACCACCATTGAGCATGAACACAAATCCAGAGGTTGACTTCGAGTCATCCACATCACTTTGGAAGCTAGAGTCGGTATAGCCTTCCAATTTCAGTTCTCTTCCTCCATATACCATGAACATATTCTTAGTCCTTCGTAAGTACTTAAGAATGTCCTTCACGGCTTTCCAATGCATTTGACCGGGATTAGCTTGATATCTGCTCGTGACACTCAGAGCAAATGCTACATCCGGTCTGGTAGATATCATCCCATACATGATACTACCTATGGCTGACGCATATGGTACATGTGTCATTTTCTCTATCTCTTCATCAGTCTTGGGACACATAGACTTAGATAGAGAAACTCCATGACACATAGGTTGATGTCCTCTCTTGGACCCATCCATTGATAACCGTTTCAATATGGTGTCGATGTAGGTTGCTTGAGTGAGTCCTATCATTCTCTTAGATCTATCTCTATAGATCTGTATCCCTAGAATATAGGATGCCTCACCCAAATCCTTCATCGAGAATCTACCTAATAACCATATCTTTGTTGACTGCAACATCCCTACATCATTCCCAATGAGTAGGATGTCATCAACATAAAGTACTAAGAATGTCACAGCATCCTTAACTACTTTCTTGTACACGCACGGTTCCTCCGGGTTCTTGATGAAACCAAAATCCTTTATTGTTTCATCAAATTTCTGGTTCCAACTTCTTGATGCTTGTTTTAGACCATAGATTGATCTCTGAAGCTTGCATACCTTATGCTCGCTTCCCATGGATGTGTATCCCTCAGGCTGCGTCATATAGATCTCTTCCTTAATGTTTCCATTAAGAAATGCAGTCTTCACATCCATTTTCCATATCTCATAGTCATACCAAGCAGCTATGGCAATAAGGATTCTTATGGACTTGAACATTGCAACTGGTGAAAAGGTTTCATCATAGTCAACTCCTTGTCTTTGAGTATAACCTTTCGCCACCAATCGCGCCTTGTAGGTCAATACCTTACTATCAGGCCCAAGCTTTCTCTTGTAGATCCATTTACACCCTATTGGAACAATTCCATCGGGAGGATCTACTAAAGACCAAACTTGGTTTGTATGCATCGAGTCTATTTCCGACTGCATAGCTTCAAGCCATAAATTTGAATCCGCATCAGAAATTGCTTCCTTGAAGTTTCTTGGATCACATCCAACATCGGGTTCATCTTGATCCCCTTCAAGAAAAAGACCATATCGAATAGGAGGTCTAGAAGTCCTCTCGGATCTTCTAAGTATATGCGTGTCCATCAATGGTTCCTGAGGTGTAGGATCATTATTTTGTATTTCGGGTTCTTCTCGAATTTCTTCGAGTTCCATCATCTCGCCTTTCTTATCCAATAAGAACTCCTTCTCCAAGAAGGTGGCATTCCTTGAAACAAACACCTTTGTTTTAGCAGAATGATAGAAATAATATCCGATTGAATTCTTCGGATACCCTACAAAATAACATAAGGTGGATCGACTATCCAACTTATCTCCCACTGTCTGCTTCACGTAAGCAGGACATCCCCAAATCCTTAAGTACGAATACTTAGGAGTTTTGCCATTCCATAACTCGTATGGTGTTTTGTCCACTACTTTGGTGTGGACGTTGTTCAACAACAACACCGCTGTTTCAAGCGCATAGCCCCAAAACGAAGGTGGAAGCTCAGTGAAGCTCATCATGGATCGAACCATGTCCAACAAAGTTCGATTACGACGCTCTGATACACCATTCAGCTGTGGTGTCATAGGAGGAGTACTCTGAGAGAGAATCCCATTCTCTTTCAGATAGTCCAAAAACTCGGTACTTAAGTATTCTCCACCTCGATCCGATCGAAGTGCTTTAATACTTTTACCTAGCTTGTTTTCTACTTCAGCCTTGAATTCTTTGAACTTTTCAAATGTTTCAGACTTATATTTTATTAAATATAAATACCCATACCTAGAATAATCATCAGTAAAGGTAATGAAGTAGGTGTGGCCATATTGAGTACAAATTCTAAATGGACCACAAACATCTGTATGGATCAAATCCAACAGATTTTGACTACGCTCAGGTTTCCCCTTAAAAGTAGATTTAGTCATTTTTCCTTTCAGGTAGGATTCACAAGTAGGTAGAGAGTTAATATCAGACATATCAAACATGCCCTCTCCCACTAGCTTGTTCATCCTCCTTGAGGAAATATAACCTAGCCTAGCATGCCAAAGGTTTGCCGGGTTTTGACTATCGATTTTCCTTTTGTTTGTTGTTACCGGTTTATCAACATAATTTATTGGAACGTCTTTTAATTTTAAGTTATATAGATCGTTTTCAAGTTGTCCATTTCCAATCAAACATTCATTCTTGTAAATATTGCAAATCTCATTCACAAAATTGCAAGAATAACCATCTCTATCAAGCATAGAAACAGAAATAATGTTTTTAATCAAATCTGGAACAAATAAAACATCTCTCAAAAGTAAATTAAAATCGTTCTGCAAAATTAAATAAACATCTCCCATAGCTTTAGCTTCAACTCTGGAACCATTTCCGAGCCTCAGCTGGGTCTCACCCATTATAAGCTTGCGACTTCTTGTCATCACCTGCAAATCATTGCAAATGTGAGATCCACATCCGGTATCCAATACCCAAGAAGTAGTATTAAGTGAAACATTTATTTCAATATAGAACATACCCTTCGCAGTTCGCAACTGCTCTAGATATTCCTTGCAGTTACGTTTCCAATGACCGAGCTTCTTGTAGTAATGGCAAACATCCTTGGACTTTTCCATGTTTGAAGCCTTTGTCTTGTACTTCTTCTCGGGTTCGGTTTTCTTGGGTGGGGCAGAACGTTTCTTACCCTTTATACTTGGCCCCTTCTTAGCAGAAGAAGAGGAGCCCACCAAGAAAGCCGATTTATCCTTCTTTAAAGTGGATTCATATGTTACAAGCATATTGACCATCTCTTCAAGGGAGGCCTCTATCTTGTTCATATTGAAATTCACCACAAATCCGTCAAACGAAGAAGGAAGAGATAGAAGTAATAAGTCCACGTTGAGTTCATGCTCCAACACCAAATCAAGCGTTACCAACTTCTGTATGAGCCAAATCACTCGTACCCCATGATCACGGACCGAAGTCCCTTCACGCATGCGACACGTCATTAGCTCTTTTACAGTAGCGAACCTTTCAGCTCTCGATTGAGCCCCAAAAAGTTCCTTGAGTTGTACGTGAATGTCAGCAGCATTCACAGTATCCTCAAATCGCCTCTGGAGTTCATCAGACATCGAGGCTTGCATATAGCATTTGGCCTTGATATCATGGTCCCACCATGTATCAAGTTTGGCCAACTCTTCTGGACTTACATCAGCTGGTGCTTCCTTTGGAGGAGATTTTTCTAAAACGTAGAGCATCTTCTCCGAGGTCAAGACAATCTTCAACTTACGGAACCATTCCGTATAGTTTGCGCCAGTCAGTTTATTTTGTTCGAGGATAGAAAATAGTGGATTACACGAATTCATCTTTATGAAATACTGAAAAGAAACAGACAATTATCAGTGATTGTTTAATTAATTTACTAAGACATAAAATAGGCGAAATTTATTTTATAAATCTCACTCCCACTATTTTAACGATTTCACTACCCTCTAGTGAAAACGAGAAACTGTTTTCCTTAGTGAGAATATGGAGTCCAATTGACAAACTATGGTCCCGAATAATATCAGCCAACTATAATTTTCAAAAGGTAGAGCCCAATTGCTTCCAAAGCAACCTCCACGTTTTTACCTCATGTCCAATAAGGGCCCAATAATATGATGCCGTTTATTGTGACATGTCAAGATGACCCATAAATATTAAGTTGTGATGGACGGTCGCCATGTGGATCCCCCAATAATATGAGCCGATCCCATGGGAGTTCCACCCAACTTACAACATGTGTCGATCCAATGTACAACTTTCCAACGAACGGCCCCCCCAATAATATGAGCCGGACCGTATCCGCGGGTAGCATCTCATACATTGATCGTTGATGGAAGGTAGGAACATTTAAACAATTTTAAATTTCCTTTATTTATCTTGATATCAATTTTAAATCATATTTAAAATGAGGGATTTTAATTTTGAAAATTTGTCTCATCATTTTAAAAATTTTATGCTTGCGGGATTCATACAATTTTGTCTAAAACATGCATAAAACTATAATATCATATATTATATAGGATGATCGATTCCATTTCTAATCAACCCGTGGTTGCCAATCACGAGTCTTAGTCCAATCCTAGGTAATATGCAGGTATGCAATGCAATCCTATTACATTGTGCTTCCAATTTACATTTCTTCTGTCTTTATTGTCTGCTGGGCCCACCTCCGTCTTCAAATCTTCATCTCCCACTAAATATAATGTATTTACATTAAATAACAATGACAAGTAGGGGATACATTTTAAGGGGTGGGAACGGGCCATAAACCAGGCCCACTTTTATTACATATGACAATTCATATTGGGCCATAAACCAGGCCCATAAATAAATCCAACAACAATAAAAACAAATGTAAATTCCTAACATACACCTACAAAATTGGTCATGACAATCGATCATCCTTATCCAATAACATTTAATTCAAAATTAATTTATTAGATAACATGCAATGGCAATTTGAATTAAAAGGATAAAATCATATTCCATATATAAAATCTTATTTTACATACAAAATCATATTTTATCTTTTTATCAAATAAAATCATATTTTACATATAAAATCCAATTTTATACATAAAATCATATTTTACTCAATATTTCCATAAGATCATATCTTATCATCAATTGTACCAAAAATAATTAATTTCATAAAATCTGATTTAACGGATAAAATCTATAAATTTTCCAAAAATTCAAATTTATCCAAAAATCAATTTTAAAATTTTCGGACTCGAACAATTCGATCCGACGCCTCGTGGACCAATCAAAAACAATTTTCGATCGGACCAAAAATAGAATTTTAACATATTAAAATTTTAATTTTAAAATTAAAAATTAATTTTTCGCGGGCCGCCCCGGACGCTCCCGGGCTGCCCGCGCCCCAAAAGGGCTCAGGCCGGGCAGCGCCGTACGCTGCCCCCCGGGCAGCGATCCAATCGCTGCCCGTGTTTTTGCCCGAAAAATTTTTAATTTAAAAAAATTTATTTTGTTTCAAAAACCGAGGCTTAAAAATTTTTGTACAATCGATTAATTTAATCGCTTGATCTGAGCAACCTGGCTCTGATACCACTGTTGGAGAAACTGCGATCAGATCAATCATAATTGATACCCGGTGCAGCGGAAGTTTAAAAATTTTATATGGAACGATTCCATAATGGGTATCAAAACTTTACGATTAAATTGTGTGTGTAAAAATTAAATAACAATTATAAATTTTTACCTCCAATCTCGAATCGAGATTATGGACACCAACAGATTACTCTGCTCTTGTTGTATATCCCTGGAACTGATGGACGAACTGTTCTTCAATCAGGTCCACGAACAGAGATTTAATCCCTCTGATAGATTGCACTAGAAAATCTATCAGAAGTTTCTACGAAGAGAATTAAAGAATTTGATCCGTTAAACCAGACTGCAATTCAAAATTCACAGGCTGGATTTTCCCGACAGAGAGAGGGAGGGGGCGGCCACTTTTGAGAGAAAAAACTAGGTTTTCGAAAATTGTGAGCCTCTGTTCTGTAATTTCTGTACTACAATAACTTATTTATAATGTGGGCTGCTAACAGCTTAGGGCCCATTAGTCATAAGTTCAAGCCTGACAAGCAAAGCCCGCATGTTCAGAAATTAATATAAAATTCATCGTGACTCAGATTGATAAACCAATTTCACCAATGTTCACAGAAACCATTTCTGCATCTTTTAGAGTCAAGATAAATTTTCAGAATCCGAATTCAGTGATTTCCAAAAATGCCCATCCCTATGTCATTTTAGGAAATCTTACTCCTCTACTCTTAAATAAGAAGTCCCACTTCTTTGTTCATTAAATTTAACTCTTTAAATTTAACTATCTCAACGGGGATTAAAAATCCATTACTCTGTGTGACCCTCAATGGTTCAGGGATACAGCTAGCCGTGGGCTCACAACTCCTTGTGACTCGGAACAACAATTTCCGACTTGCCCATCGAATCATGGTAAGAGCGCCTAGCAACATCGCCCCATGATTTCCTAGGTATCACTGATAGTGCCTGCAAGAACCAATAGATTTTGGTTAGCGTACAGTACGGTCCCTTCATCCATATATCCCGATCGAATCAACAACCATTGGTAAATCGAGAGTCGTTCTAGATTCGATAACTATGCAAAACATCTTGAAGATCAAATAGTGACATCGCATGTGCTACTAAGAAACCATTTCTTAAAACACATCATGTACTCTGGCCAGAGATTCGTCAAACTAATATCTCCTCAGATTGCATAGGATATCCACACTCGCAAGTATGTGGTGAATCCTTGACAACAAAGCATCGACTCCTATATGTGTTGTAACTGTACCCAATCCCGACACCTGATGACCCCAACAGAGTAGGTAAACGAGTCAAAGCACAGTACTAGCATATAGAGTCTCAATGATGTTTCAAGTAGTCAGGACTAATGGTGTACAACCAAAACCGCGGACTTTATCCTCTCGATAAGTGATAACCACTTGGAAAGTCCGGATAGGGTAATTCGATCATTCATCGTATAAATATCCATTTGCATGCTTCGAACATCTCTATGTTCCTTACCAATGAAACGTGGTACTCTGCATCGCAAATGCTAGTCTCAAACGCGAGCGATCCTTATCCTTATTTTCGGACGGCTCAATCGACTAGGAACTGTTTAGAATATACAGTGACTATAAGATGTGTTTCATGATAGTCATCCCCATGCACTACCACATCTTACATACACTATAGTATATTCAAGGTCTTTATCAAAACAACAATAGTATATCACAATATAACAATATGAAGAAAGATAAAGTCATTGCCATTAATAAAAGTGTAAATTATATTAAACAAAAGATTGTTTATACAAAGAGTCATCAAAGCCCTTAGCCACAAGTTGGCTCACCGGGCACCCACTCTTTCATCATCATCGTACTTATGCATACGAAACAAACAAAAACAAAATGAATGCAATGAATGTAATGAATGAACCCCCCACACTTAAATGAAGCATTTCCCTCAATGCATCAAAACCCAAAACACAGAAAACAACTAAACACAATGCAATGCAAAAATGAAAAACAGAACTCCCCAGGTTCAAGTGTTGGCATTGTCGTCCTCTTTGGCTTCAGGCTGAATAATGGAAGACTCCTAATGAAAATTGGACGGCAGATATGGCGGCTAGGCTCCTAAAAACAAAGAAAATAAAACAAAAAACAAAACAAAAAAAAAACAAAACAAAATGAAATGAAATAAAGGAAAAAGACACTGGGTTGCCTCCCAGCCAGCGCTTGATTTTCAGTCATCGGATTTACTCTCAGAAGCACTACTCAAAGAGCGGTTGACGCCCAAAATAAGTGTCATATGACACCACAAATGGGTCTTGGTTCCATAAGCCCTCAATCTTGGCCAGATATAAACAGTTAAAACTCGTCACCGCAACAACACTCCAAAGTAGCTGATAAACATGGGAAGAGAACGTCTCGGTGGGCTCTTGGAAGCTAACATCTTTTGAGACTGGTACGAATGGAAAGAAAGGATCTTGGAGATGTGTGTATGATAATACTATTGATGAGCTCATATCGATAGACTCTTGAACTCCGTCATCCTCAAACTCAAGTGGTAACATATTTCCATCGTATGAAATTTCTTCCAGAACATCTTCTAACTGAGGTCCAATAAGAATAGAAGACTCAAACACCTCTAAATCTTCAGTAGGAATTGATTCGCACTCCCAATTCTGGTTCTCTGAGTCATCATCATTAAACCAAATTGTGTTGGTCAAAGCTTGAGTATCTTGCTTCACTTCATGTTCTCGGTATTCATGGATGAGTGATCTCTTGATATTCTCTATGTGCTCCACAAGGTGACATCTAGAATTTTTAGATCTTCTACAGTTTCCACAATCGATGCCACAAGCTTGCTCATGATATCCTCTAGCGGATGTAAGATCAACTTCGAACAACTTCCCTCCTCCTTTTGAAGCTCAAATGGTTGGTCTGTAAAATCCGGGTATTGCGAGTGTGAATACCGGTAATAGTCAAACTCGGCCATATCATCCAACAGGTGACTCATGGTATCATCATCTTGGCAAAATATTGAAATACCGGCTGTGAAAGCTCCATCAATTACCCATTTTCTTGTCACTGCATCCAAACCATCAAGAAAAATTGTAAGGAAAGAATAATTAGAAAACTCATGATACCGGAAGATGGTTTCCAAATCTTTAAATCTCTTCCATGATGCGTAGAATGGCTCTCCGTTTTCTGGATAAAACTTGCTAATACTTGTCGATTTGACATCTTGAAGTATCACACCGCAAGAATCCCCCTTCGCCTAAGCAAAATTCTTTCTATCTCTGGTTCGTATGGAAATTCTTCTTCTTTCGAAGATTCACCTGCACGCACGAACAAACCAGAGTAGCACTAGGAGGAAAAATAATAATAAAAAAAAAACACAACTAAAAATGAAACGCCTTCCCGGGCAACGGCGCCAAAATTTGCTAGCGCTTAGTCGTGCCGCGCCCAAATTAACCCAACTCAGATTAACTAAATAAACATGTAGTAGCAAGAGTAGGGATCGTTCCCACAAGGAAAGTGAAATTTATTTGTGTTATTAAAAATACTGGAAATAAATAAAAGGGGATTTGGAAATTTTAGAATTAACTACTATGCAGGAATTAAAATAAAAAAATCAATAAAATAACGAGACTTGGTATCGGTCGATTACACCCTTGAAATCATTCACTCGATCATTGATTCTCTAAAATAATTAATTCGCATTGAATATTCATCATTGAAAATTAAATTCCTGTTTCACCTTAATTTTAGTTAATTAGAAAACAGCATTCTAAATTAACCCTTACCAATAAATTAACCCGATAACAGCAATCTAGATTTAAATCTACGGTAGCATTTATATGAGTGAAACTGATGAATCTAGACAACACATGCACCAGCGGATGTATTTAGCCTAGTCAATTGTTGTTCCTACGAATTAATAAATTCAACAGCAGAAAATATCAAACGTAGTTGCTTCACAAATTAGATGATTCAAACAATTATGAATTTGAATTCTAATTTAGCGGTAGATTGTACGAAAAAATTATCTGGTGATCAATCTAATAATCAAACACACAAGCATGAAATAAACCAGAACAACTCTTGATACTCGATAAATATCAAACAATGAAAATCTGAATCTCACAAGATAAATAAAATCAAGGGTTCGTCTTCCTCAACCAAGAATAAAAACTAGAAGAATTAAAATCTAAGAACAAGAAAGATAAAACCTAGCCGCCAGATTGTTCTTCGCGTTCCAAGCCGTCAAGAAATCTTCAGAATGATTCCTAAGACTCTAAAATTCGAGATATATAATTTAATTAAGGCTAGAGTCCTTAAAAATAAAAATTCATAATTTACAGATTTTTTTCCCGAACAGCCCGTCTCGCTCGATCGGTTGAATTCTGCGGATCGAGGGAGACAAAATCTTGGCCCCTACTGTTTTCATAATTCTTGGCACCGCTCGATCGGTTGGATTATGCGGATAGATCGGGAATATTTTATCTCACAAATCTGTACGTATCATAGCACCTGCGCAAATGAGTATTCTTCAAGCGCAAATGCGCATCCTTTTTCTCCATTTGCGCTTCAAGTAGCGCTAATTCCAAGCGCTAACGCGCTTCCATCATATTTCTTCAATAGCGCATATGTGGTGCAAACAACTTGAGAAAATGCGCTTGATTCTTCCTTGTTTGCACTACTTGTTGTGCAAACAAAGAGTGCGTTTGCACAACTCCTTGTGCAAACAATATCTTTCTTGTGCAAACAAGTTGTGCGTTTGCACAACTCCTTGTGCAAACAAATCTTTCTCTTCTCTTCCCAAGCGCATCATCCTTCCTTCTTCAACAATTCTCTTTTTTCCAGTAAAATGCGACTTACTACAAAATAAATCCGAGAGTATGTTATGCAGACATGAAAAATAAAATAAAAACAAAATACTAAATTACAACATGTAAATGCATGCAAAACAACAACAAAACGATATTAAAATAAGCAACACAAACATGACTATCACGCTCTGCCACTCCCGACTTTCCAATATGACACCTAAAAGCCCCTAAAACTGACTAGAAGAAGATAAGAACAAGAGAGAGAGAATAGGGAAATAGGAAAGGGAGAATGACCCTCGGCACCCCTTTTTATTGACAGTGATCGAAGCTTCCGATCTTGGCTTCCGAACTCCCTCCACCAACCACGTGTCTAACTTCTAGAGGACACTTGCCGACAATAGATCGGAGCCTCCGACCCCTCTTCGGAGCGTCCGATCTCTGACGTCATTGCTTACACATTAATTTTGACAGCTGGCCACGGTGATGATCGGAGCTTCCGATCATAGTTCGGAGCTTCCGAACTCAGTAGATCTTCCGAACTTGGAACAATGGCTCCGATCTGTTCGGATCTTCCGAAATCTGATCGGAGTCTCCGATCGGCTCAATGATCAAGGCTCTTACCGAACCAATTTTGATCGTTCTGAGTAAGTTCTTCAGCTTTTAAAACCCGTTTGAAGATTCGTTAATCATGTTTTATCCAATTAATCATAATTAGGTGCTTGATTAACTTAATTTGGAGACGGATTACTACAAACCTTCTCAACATTATGCTTCATGTGAGGCCAATAAAAATGTTCATGCAATGTTTGATAAGTTTTAGCCACATTGAAGTGCCCCATTAAACCTCCCGCATGTGATTCCCTAACAAGTAATTCACGAATAGAAGATTTACGAATACACAACTTTTCTTCCTTAAAAAATATCCATCATGAAAGTAAAATTTATCCATTAGACCACGCATACATGTCTCAAAAATTACACCAAAATCACTATCAACAGCATATAACTCCTTAACATGCTCAAAACCCAAGAATTTCTAATCCAAAGTAGTTAAAAGTACATACCTCCGTGATAGTTCATCCTCTACCACATTTTTTTTACCTTGCTTGTAATTGATAACGTATATGAAAGTCTCCACAAACGCTACCCACTTGGCATGTCTCTTGTTAAACTCTGTTGTCTCTTGTTAGGCCTCAAGTAGTGTTTTCATTGTTGGAGAACGGCGATCAGATCAATCAGGATTGATACCCGGTGCAGCGGAAGTTTAAAAATTTTATATGGAATGATTCCATAATGGGTATCAAAACTTTACGATTAAATTGTGTGTGTGTAAAAATTAAATAACAATTATAATTTTTTACCTCCAATCTCGAATCGAGATTATGGACACCAACAGATTGCTCTGCTCTTGTTGTATCTCCCAGGAACTGATGGACGAACTGTTCTTCAATCAGGTCCACGAACAGAGATTTAATCCCTCTGATAGATTGCACTAGAAAATCTATCAGAAGTTTCTACGAAGAGAATTAACGAATTTGATCCGTTAAACCAGACTGTAATTCAAAATTCACAGGCTGGATTTTTCCTGAGCAGAGGGGAGGGGGGCGGCCACTGTTAGAGAAAAATACTAGGGTTTTTCGAAAAATTGTGACCTATTGTCTGTAATTTCTGTACTGCAATAACTTATTTATAATGTAGGCCGCTAACAGCTTAGGGCCCATTAGTCATAAGTTCAAGCCCGACAAGCAAAGCCCGCATGTTCAGAAATTAATATAAAATTCATCATGACTCCGATTGATAAACCGATTTCACCAATGTGCACAGAAACCATTTCTGCACCTTTTAAAGTCAAGATAAATTTTTTTGAATCCGAATTCAGTGATTTCCAAAAATGCCCATCCCTATGTCATTTTAGGAAATCTTACTCCTCTACTCTTAATTAAGAAGTCCAACTTCTTTGTTCATTAAATTTAACTCTTTAAATTTAACTATCTCAACGGGGATTAAAAATTAATTACTCTGTGTGACCCTCAATGGTTCAGGGATACAGCTAGCCGTGGGCTCACAACTTCTTGTGACTCGGAACAACAATTTCCAACTTGCCCATCGAATCATGGTAAGAGCACCTAGCAACATCGCCCCATGATTCCCTAGGTATCACTGATAGTGCCTACAAGAACCAATAGATTTTGGTTAGCATACAGTACGGTCCCTTCATCCATATATCCCGATCGAATCAACAACCATTGGTAAATCGAGAGTTGTTCGAGATTCGATAACTATGCAATACATCTTGAAGATCAAATAGTGACATCGCATGTGCTACTAAGAAACCATTTCTTAAAACACATCATGTACTCTGGCCAGAGATTCGTCACACTAATATATCCTCAGATCGCATAGGATATCCACACTCGCAAGTATGTGGTGAATCCTTGACAACAAAGCATCGACTCCTATATGTGTTGTAACTGTACCCAATCCCGACACCTGATGACCCCAATAGAGTCGGTAAACGAGTCAAAGCACAGTACTAGCATATAGAGTCTCAATGATGTTTCAAGTAGTAAGGACTAATGGTGTACAACCAAAACCGCAGACTTTATCCACTCGATAAATGATAACCACTTGGAAAGTCCGGATAGGGTAGTTCGATCATTCATCATATGAATATCCATTTGCATGCTTCGAACATCTCTATGTTCCCTACCAATGAAACGTGGTACTCTGCATCGCAAATGCTAGTCTCAAACTCGAGCGATCCTTATCCTTATTAACGGACGGCTCAATCGACTAGGAACAGTTTAGAATATACAGTGACTATAAGATGTGTTTCATAATAGACATCCCCATGTTCTACCACATCTTACATACACTATAGTATATTCAAGGTCTTTATCAAAACAACAATAGTATATCACAATATAAAAATATGAAAAAAAATAAAGTCATTGCCATTAATAAAAGTGTAAATTATATTAAACAAAAGATTGTTTATACAAAGAGTCATCAAAGCCCTTAGCCACAAGTTGGCTCACCGGGCACCCACTCTTTCAATCTCTCACTTGCCCTAAAGCCAACTAGTCATACTACGTAGACCCATTGCTTTGCGATGTTTGTCAAATAATGGTCCTGGCAAGGGCTTAGTAAGTGGATCAGCGATATTGTCTGCAGAGGCCACTCTTTCGACAGTGATGTCTCCTCTTTCCACGATCTCCTGGATGATGTGGTATTTCCTCAGTACGTGTTTGGATCTTTGATGAGACCTTGGTTCCTTTGCCTGAGCAACGGCACCCGTGTTGTCACAGTACACCGGGACTGGACCAACAACTTCCGGAATAACGCCCAACTCTTGGACGAAATTCCTCATCCAAACGGCCTTTAGCAGCAGCTGATGCTGCAATGTATTCTGCCTCAGTGGTGGAATCCGCTGTGGTGTCCTGCTTGGAACTCTTTCAAGAGACAGCACCGCCATTGAGCATGAACACAAATCCAGAGGTTGACTTCGAGTCATCCACGTCATTTTGGAAGCTAGAGTCGGTATAGCCTTCCAATTTTAGTTCTCTTCCTCCATATACCATGAACATATTCTTAGTCCTTCGTAAGTACTTAAGAATGTCCTTCACGGCTTTCCAATTCATTTGACCGGGATTAGCTTGATATCTGCTCGTGACACTCAGAGCAAATGATACATCCGGTCTGGTAGATATCATCTCATACATGATACTACCTATGGCTGACGCATATGGTACATGTGTCATTTTCTCTATCTCTTCATTAGTCTTGGGACACATAGACTTGGATAGAGAAACTCCATGACACATGGGTAGATGTCCTCTCTTGGACCCATCCATTGAAAACCGTTTCAAGATGGTGTCGATGTAGGTTGATTGAGTGAGTCCTATCATTCTCTTAGATCTATCTCTATAGATCTGTATCCCTAGAATATAGGATGCCTCACCCAAATCCTTCATCGAGAATCTACCTGATAACCATATCTTTGTTGACTGCAACATCCCTACATCATTCCCAATGAGTAGGATGTCATCAACATAAAGTACTAAGAATGTCAAAGCATCCTTAACTACTTTCTCGTACACGCATGGTTCCTCCGGGTTCTTGATGAAACCAAATCCTTTATTGTTTCATCAAATTTCTGGTTCCAACTTCTTGATGCTTGTTTTAGACCATAGATTGATCTCTGAAGCTTGCATACCTTATGCTCGCTTCCCATGGATGTGTATCCCTCAGGCTGCGTCATATAGATCTCTTCCTTAATGTTTCCATTAAGAAATGCAGTCTTCACATCCATTTTCCATATCTCATAGTCATACCAAGCAGCTATGGCAATAAGGATTCTTATGGACTTGAACATTGCAACTGGTGAAAAGGTTTCATCATAGTCAACTCCTTGTCTTTGAGTATAACCTTTCGCCACCAATCGCGCCTTGTAGGTCAATACCTTACCATCAGGCCCAAGCTTTCTCTTGTAGATCCATTTACACCCTATTGGAACAATTCCATCGGGAGGATCTACTAAAGACCAAACTTGGTTTGTATGCATCGAGTCTATTTCCGACTGCATAGCTTCAAGCCATAAATTTGAATCCGCATCAGAAATTGCTTCCTTGAAGTTTCTTGGATCACATCCAACATCGGGTTCATCTTGATCCCCTTCAAGAAGAAGACCATATCGAATAGGAGGTCTAGAAATCCTCTCGGATCTTCTAAGTATATGCGTGTCCATCAATGGTTCCTGAGGTGTAGGATCATTATTTTGTATTTCGGGTTCTTCTCGAATTTCTTCGAGTTCCATCATCTCGCCTTTCTTATCCAATAAGAACTCCTTCTCCAAGAAGGTGGCATTCCTTGAAACAAACACCTTTGTTTCAGCAGGATGATAGAAATAATATCCGATTGAATTCTTCGGATACCCTACAAAATAACATAAGGTGGATCGACTATCCAACTTATCTCCCACTGTCTGCTTCACGTAAGCAGGACATCCCCAAATCCTCAAGTACGAATACTTAGGAGCTTTGCCATTCCATAACTCGTATGGAGTTTTGTCCACTGCTTTGGTGTGGACGTTGTTCAACAACAATACCGCCGTTTCAAGCGCATAGCCCCAAAATGAAGGTGGAAGCTCAGTGAAGCTCATCATAGATCGAACCATGTCCAACAAAGTTCGATTACGACGCTCCGATACACCATTCAGCTGAGGTGTCATAGGAGGAGTCCACTGAGAGAGAATCACATTCTCTTTCAGATAGTCCAAAAACTCGGTACTCAAGTATTCTCCACCTCGATCCGATCGAAGTGCTTTAATACTTTTACCTAGCTTGTTTTCTACTTCAGCCTTGAATTCTTTGAACTTTTCAAATGCTTCAGACTTATATTTCATTAAATATAAATACCCATACCTAGAATAATCATCAATAAAGGTAATGAAGTAGGTGTGGCCATATTGAGTACCAATTCTAAATGGACCACAAACGTCTGTATGGATCAAATCCAACAGATTTTGACTACGCTCAGGTTTCCCCTTAAAAGGATATTTAGTCATTTTTCCTTTCAGGCAGGATTCACAAGTAGGTAGAGAGTTAATATCAGACATATCAAACATGTCATCTCCCACTAGCTTGTTCATCCTCCTTGAGGAAATATGACCTAGCCTAGCATGCCAAAGGTTTGCCGGGTTTTGACTATCGATTTTCCTTTTGTTTGTTGTTTCCGGTTTATCAACATAATTTATTGGAACGTCTTTTAATTTTAAGTTATATAGATCGTTTTCAAGTTGTCCATTTCCAATCAAACATTCATTCTTGTAAATATTGCAAATCCCATTAACAAAATTGCAAGAATAACCATCTCTATCAAGCATAGAAACAGAAATAATGTTTTTAATCAAATCTGGAACAAATAAAACATATCTCAAAAGTAACTTAAAACCGTTCTGCAAAATTAAATAAACATCTCCCACAGCTTTGGCTTCAACTCTAGAACCATTTCTGAGCCTCAGCTGAGTCTCACCCATCCTTAGCCTATTACTTCTTGTCATCATTTGCAACTCATTTCAAATATGAGATCCACATCCGGTATCTAATACCCAAGAAGTAGTGTTAAGTGAAACATTTATTTCAATATAGAACATACCCTTCGTAGTTCGCAACTGCTCGAGGTATTCCTTGCAGTTACGTTTCCAATGACCGGGTTTCTTGCAGTGATGGCAAACTTGTTTAGACTTGTCCAATTCTGCATGTAACATTTGGCCGTGAGATCATGGTCCAACCATTTCTCTAGTTCAGCCAACCTTTCGGCAGTTACATCAGCCAGGGCTGTTTTCGGAGAAGCCTTTTCTAAGACTTAGAAAATCTTTTCCGAACTTAGGACAATCTTAACTTATGGAATCATTCTGTATTGTTTGCGCCAGTAAGTTTGTTTTGTTGGAGAATTGAGACATGTGGATTACGAAGATTCATCATAATGATATACTGAGATGAAACAGACAATTATCGATGATTGTTTAATTAATTTACTAAGACATAAAATAGGCGAAATTTATTTTATGAATCTCACTCCCACTATTTTAACGATTTCACTACCCTCTAGTGAAAACGGGAAACTGTTTTTCTTAGTGGGAACATGGAGTCCAATTGACAAACTATGGTCCCGAATAATATCAGTCAACCATAATTTTCAAAAGGAAGAGCCCAATTGCTTCCAAAGCAACCTCCACGTTTTTACCTCATGTCCAATAAGGGCCCAATAATATGACGCCGTTTATTGTGACATGTCAAGATGACCCATCAATATTAAGTTGTGATGGACGGTCGCCATGTGGATCCCCCAATAATATGAGCCGATCCCATGGGAGTTCCACCCAACTTACAACATGTGTCGATCCAATGTACAGCTTTCCGACGAACGAGCCCCCCCAATAATATGAGCCGGACCGTATTCGCGGGTAGCATCTCATACATTGATCGTTGATGGAAGGTAAGAACATTTAAACAATTTTAAATTTCCTTTATTTATCTTGATATCAATTTTAAATCATATTTAAAATGAGGGTTTTAATTTTGAAAATTTGTCTCATCATTTTAAAATTTTGTATGCTTGCCGGATTCATACAATTTTGTCTAAAACATGCATACAACAATAATATCACATATTATATAGGATGATCGATTCCATTTCTAATCGACCCGTGGTTTCCAATCACGAGTCTTAGTCCAATCCTAGATAATATGCAGTATGCAATGCAATCCTATTACATTGAGCTTCCAATTTACATTTCTTCTGTCTTTATTGTCTGCTGGGCCCACCTCCATCTTCAAATCTTCATCTCCCACTAAGTCTAATGTATTTACAATAAATAACCATGACAAGTAGGGGATACATTTCAAGGGGTGGGAACGGGCCATAAACCAGGCCCACTTTTATTACATATGAAAATTCATATTGGGCCATAAACCAGGCCCATTAATAAATCCAACAACAATAAAAACAAATGTAAATTCCTAACATACGCCTACAAAATTGGTCATGGCAATCGATCATCCTTATCCAATAACATTTAATTCAAAATTAATTTATTGGATAACATGCAATGGCAATTTAAATTTAAAAGAATAAAATCATATTCCATATATAAAATCTTATTTTACATACAAAATCATATTTTATCTTTTTATGAAATAAAATCATATTTTATCTATAAAATCCAATTTTATACATAAAATCATATTTTACTCAATATATCCATAAGATCATATCTTATCATCAATTGTACCAAAAATAATTAATTTCATAAAATCTGATTTAACGGATAAAATTTATAAATTTTCCAAAAATTCAAATTTATCCAAAAATCAATTTTAAAATTTTCGGACTCGAACAATTCGATCCGACGCCTCGTGGACCAATCAAAAACAATTTTCGATCGGACCAAAAATAGAATTTTAACATATTAAAATTTTAATTTTAAAAATTAAAAATTAATTTTTCGCGGGGCGCCCGGGACACTCCCGGGCTGCCCGCGCCCAAAGGGCTCAGTTCGGGCAGCCCGGCAGCCCCTAGGGCAGCGCCGTGCGCTGCCCCCCCCCCCGGGCAGCGATCCAATCGCTGCCCGGGTTTTGCCCGAAAAAAATTTTTATTTTAAAATATTTATTTTGTTTCAAAAATCGAGGTTTAAAAATTTTTGTACAATCGATTAATTTAATCGCTTGATCTGAGCAACCTGGCTCTGATACCACTGTTGGAGAACGGCGATCAGATCAATCAGGATTGATACCCGGTGCAGCGGAAGTTTAAAAATTTTATATGGAACGATTCCATAATGGGTATCAAAACTTTACGATTAAATTGTGTGTGTGTAAAAATTAAATAACAATTATAAATTTTTACCTCCAATCTCGAATCGAGATTATGGACACCAACAGATTGCTCTGCTCTTGTTGTATCTCCCAGGAACTGATGGACGAACTGTTCTTCAATCAGGTCCACGAACAGAGATTTAATCCCTCTGATAGATTGCACTAGAAAATATATCAGAAGTTTCTACGAAAAGAATTAACGAATTTGATCCGTTAAACCAGACTGTAATTCAAAATTCACAGACTGAATTTTCCTGAGCAGAGGGGAGGGGGGTCGGCCACTGTTAGAGAAAAATACTAGGGTTTTTTCGAAAATTGTGACCTGTTGTGTCTAATTTCTGTACTGCAATAACTTATTTATAATGTAGGCCGCTAACAGCTTAGGGCCCATTAGTCATAAGTTCAAGCCCGACAAGCAAAGCCCGCATGTTCAGAAATTAATATAAAATTCATCATGACTCCGATTGATAAACCGATTTCACCAATGTGCACAGAAACCATTTCTGCACCTTTTAAAGTCAAGATAAATTTTTCTGAATCCGAATTCAGTGATTTCCAAAAATGTCCATCCCTATGTCATTTTAGGAAATATTACTCCTCTACTCTTAAATAAGAAGTCCAACTTCTTTGTTCATTAAATTTAACTCTTTAAATTTAACTATCTCAACGGAGATTAAAAATCCATTACTCTGTGTGACCCTCAATGGTTCAGGGATACAGCTAGCCGTGAGCTCACAACTCCTTGTGACTCGGAACAAAAATTTCTGACTTGCCCATCGAATCATGGTAAGAGCGCCTAGCAACATCGCCCCATGATTCCCTAGGTATCACTGATAGTGCCTGCAAGAACCAATATATTTTGGTTAGCATACAGTACGGTCCCTTCATCCATATATCCCGATCGAATAAACAACCATTGGTAAATCGAGAGTCGTTCGAGATTCGATAACTATGCAATACATCTTGAAGATCAAATAGTGACATCGCATGTGCTACTAAGAAACCATTTCTTAAAACACATCATGTACTCTGGCCAGAGATTCGTCACACTAATATCTCCTCAGATCGCATAGGATATCCACACTCGCAAGTATGTGGTGAATCCTTGACAACAAAGCATCGACTCCTATATGTGTTGTAACTGTACCCAATCCCGACACCTGATGACCACAATAGAGTCGGTAAACGAGTCAAAGCACAGTACTAGCATATAGAGTCTCAATGATATTTCAAGTAGTAAGGACTAATGGTGTACAACCAAAACCGCGGACTTTATCCACTCGATAAGTGATAACCACTTGGAATGTCCGGATAGGGTAGTTCGATCATTCATCATATGAATATCCATTTGCATGCTTCGAACATCTCTATGTTCCCTACCAATGAAACGTGGTACTCTGCATCTCAAATGCTAGTCTCAAACTCGAGCGATCCTTATCCTTATTATCGGACGGCTCAATCGACTAGGAACAGTTTAGAATATACAGTGACTATAAGATGTGTTTCATGATAGACATCCCCATGTTCTACCACATCTTACATACACTATAGTATATTCAAGGTATTTATCAAAACAACAATGGTATATCACAATATAACAATATGAAGAAAGATAAAGTCATTGCCATTAATAAAAGTGTAAATTATATAAAACAAAAGATTGTTTATACAAAGAGTCATCAAAGCCCTTAGCCACAAGTTGGCTCACCGGGCACCCACTCTTTCAATCTCCCACTTTCCCTAAAGCCAACTAGTCATACTACGTAGACCCATTGCTTCGCGATGTTTGTCAAATAATGGTCCTGGCAAGGGCTTAGTAAGTGGATCCGCGATATTGTCTGCAGAGGCCACTCTTTCGACAGTGATGTCTCCTCTTTCCACAATCTCCCGGATGATGTGGTATTTCCTCAGTACGTGTTTGGATCTTTGATGAGACCTTGGTTCCTTTGCCTGAGCAATGGCACCCGTGTTGTCACAGTACACCGGGACTGGACCAACAACTTCAGGAATGACGCCCAACTCTTGGACGAAATTCCTCATCCAAACGGCCTCTTTAGCAGCAGCTGATGCTGCAATGTATTCTGCCTCAGTGGTGGAATCCGTTGTGGTGTCCTGCTTGGAACTCTTCCAAGAGACAGCACCACCATTGAGCATGAACACAAATCCAGAGGTTGACTTCGAGTCATCCACATCACTTTGGAAGCTAGAGTCGGTATAGCCTTCCAATTTTAGTTCTCTTCCTCCATATACCATGAACATATTCTTAGTACTTCGTAAGTACTTAAGAATGTCCTTCACGGCTTTCCAATGCATTTGACCTGGATTAGCTTGATATCTGCTCGTGACACTCAGAGCAAATGCTACATCCGGTCTGGTAGATATCATCCCATACATGATACTACCTATGGCTGACGCATATGGTACATGTGTCATTTTCTCTATCTCTTCATCAGTCTTGGGACACATAGACTTGGATAGAGAAACTCCATGACACATGGGTAGATGTCCTCTCTTGGACCCATCCATTGAAAACCGTTTCAAGATGGTGTCGATGTAGGTTGATTGAGTGAGTCCTATCATTCTCTTAGATCTATCTCTATAGATCTGTATCCCTAGAATATAGGATGCCTCACCCAAATCCTTCATCGAGAATCTACCTGATAACCATATCTTTGTTGACTGCAACATCCCTACATCATTCCCAATAAGTAGGATGTCATCAACATAAAGTACTAAGAATGTCACAGCATCCTTAACTACTTTCTTGTACACGCATGGTTCCTCCGGGTTCTTGATGAAACCAAAATCCTTTATTGTTTCATCAAATTTCTGGTTCCAACTTCTTGATGCTTGTTTTAGACCATAGATTGATCTCTGAAGCTTGCATACCTTATGCTCGCTTCCCATGGATGTGTATCCCTCAGGCTGCATCATATAGATTTCTTCCTTAATGTCTCCATTAAGAAAAGCAGTCTTCACATCCATTTGTCATATCTCATAGTCATACCAAGCAGCTATGGCAATAAGGATTCTTATGGACTTGAACATTGCAACTGGTGAAAAGGTTTCATCATAGTCAACTCCTTGTCTTTGAGTATAACCTTTCACCACCAATCGCGCCATGTAGGTCAATACCTTACCATCAGGCCCAAGCTTTCTCTTGTAGATCCATTTACACCCTATTGGAACAATTCCATCGGGAGGATCTACTAAAGGCCAAACTTGGTTTGTATGCATCGAATCTATTTCCGACTGCATAGCTTCAAGCCATAAATTTGAATCCGCATCAGAAATTGCTTCCTTGAAGTTTCTTGGATCACATCCAACATCGGGTTCATCTTGATCCCCTTCAAGAAGAAGACCATATCGAATAGAAGGTCTAGAAGTCCTCTCGGATCTTCTAGGTATAGGCGTGTCTATCAATGGTTCCTGAGGTGTAGGATCGTTATTTTGCATTTCGGGTTCTTCTCGAATTTCTTTGAGTTCCATCATCTCGCCTTTCTTATCCAATAAGAACTCCTTCTCCAAGAAGGTGGCATTCCTTGAAACAAACACCTTTGTTTCAGAAGGATGATAGAAATAATATCCGATTGAATTCTTCGGAAACCCTACAAAATAACATAAGGTGGATCGACTATCCAACTTATCTCCCACTGTCTGCTTCACGTAAGCAGGACATCCCCAAATCCTCAAGTACGAATACTTAGGAGCTTTGCCATTCCATAACTCGTATGGTGTTTTGTCCACTGCTTTAGTGTGGACGTTGTTCAACAACAATACCGCCGTTTCAAGCGCGTAGCCCCAAAACGAAGGTGGAAGCTCAGTGAAGCTCATCATGGATCGAACCATGTCCAACAAAGTTCGATTACGACGCTCCGATACACCATTCAGCTGTGGTGTCATAGGAGAAGTCCACTGAGAGAGAATCCCATTATCCTTCAGATAGTCCAAAAACTCGGTACTTAAGTATTCTCCACTTCGATTCGATCGAAGTGCTTTAATACTTTTACCTAGCTTGTTTTCTACTTCAGCCTTGAATTTTTTGAACTTTTCAAATGCTTCAGACTTATATTTCATTAAATATAAACACCCATACCTATAATAATCATCAGTAAAGGTAATGAAGTAGGTGTGTCCATATTGAGTACCAATTCTAAATGGACCACAAACGTCTGTATGGATCAAATCCAACAGATTTTGACTACGCTCAGGTTTCCCCGTAAAAGGAGATTTAGTCATTTTTCCTTTCAGGCAGGATTCACAAGTAGGTAGAGAGTTAATATCAGACAAATCAAACATGCCCTCTCCCACTAGCTTGTTCATCCTCCTTGAGGAAATATGACCTAGCCTAGCGTGCCAAAGGTTTGCCGGGTTTTGACTATCGATTTTCCTTTTGTTTGTTGTTTCCGGTTTATCAACATAATTTATTGGAACGTCTTTTAATTTTAAGTTATATAGATCGTTTTCAAGTTGTCCATTTCCAATCAAACATTCATTCTTGTAAATATTGCAAATCCCATTCACAAAATTGCAAGAATAACCATCTCTATCAAGCATAGAAACAGAAATAATGTTTTTAATCAAATCTGGAACAAATAAAACATCTCTCAAAAGTAACTTAAAACCGTTCTGCAAAATTAAATAAACATCTCCCACAGCTTTAGCTTCAACTCTGGAACCATTTCCGAGCCTCAGCTGGGTCTCACCCATTCTAAGCCTGCGACTTCTTGTCATCACCTGCAAATCATTGCAAATGTGAGATCCACATCCGGTATCCAATACCCAAGAAGTAGTATTAAGTGAAACATTTATTTCAATATAGAACATACCCTTCGCAGTTCGCAACTGCTCTAGATATTCCTTGCAGTTACGTTTCCAATGACCGGGCTTCTTGCAGTAATGGCAAACATCCTTGGACTTTTCCATGTTTGAAGCCTTTGTCTTGTACTTCTTCTCGGGTTCGATTTTCTTGGGTGGGGCAGAACGTTTCTTACCCTTTGTACTTGGCCCCTTCTTAGCAGAAGAAGAGGAGCCCACCAAGAAAGCCGGTTTATCCTTCTTTAAAGTGGATTCATATGTTACAAGCATATTGACCATCTCTTCAAGGGAGGCCTCTATTTTGTTCATATTGAAATTCACCACAAATTCGTCAAACGAAGAAGGAAGAGATAGAAGTAGTAAGTCCACGTTGAGTTCATGCTCCAACACCAAATCAAGCGTTACCAACTTCTGTATGAGCCAAATCCCTCGTACCCCATGATCACGGACCGAAGTCCCTTCACGCATGCGACACGTCATTAGCTCCTTTACAGTAGCGAACCTTTCAGCTCTCGATTGAGCCCCAAAAAGTTCCTTGAGTTGTACGTGAATGTCAGCAGCATTCACGGTGTCCTCAAATCGCCTCTGGAGTTCATCAGACATCGAGGCTTGCATATAGCATTTGGCCTTGATATCATGGTCCCACCATGTATCAAGTTTGGCTAACTCTTCTGGACTTATGTCAGCTGGTGCTTCCTTCGGAGAAGATTTTTCTAACACGTAGAGCATCTTCTCCGAAGTCAAGACAATCTTCAACTTACGGAACCATTCCGTATAGTTTGCGCCAGTCAATTTATTTTGTTCGAGGATCGAGAAAAGTGGATTATGCGAATTCATCTTTATGAAATACTGAAAAGAAACAGAAAAATATCAGTGATTGTTTAATTAATTTAATAAGACATAAAATAGGCAAAATTTATTTTATGAATCTCACTCCCACTATTTTAACGATTTCACTACCCTCTAGTGAAAACGGGAAACTGTTTTCCTTAGTGAGAACATGGAGTCCAATTGACAAACTATGGTCCCGAATAATATCAGCCAACCATAATTTTCAAAAGGTAGAGCCCAATTGCTTCCAAAGCAACCTCCACGTTTTTACCTCATGTCCAATAAGGGCCCAATAATATGACGCCGTTTATTGTGACATGTCAAGATGACCCATCAATATTAAGTTGTGATGGACGGTCGCCATGTGGATCCCCCAATAATATGAGCCGATCCCATGGGAGTTCCACCCAACTTACAACATGTGTCGATCCAATGTACAGCTTTCCGACGAACGGGCCCTCCCAATAATATGAGCCGGACCATATCCGCGGGTAGCATCTCATACATTGATCGTTGATGGAAGGTAGGAACATTTAAACAAATTTAAATTTCCTTTATTTATCTTGATATCAATTTTAAATCATATTTAAAATGAGGGATTTTAATTTTGAAAATTTGTCTCATCATTTTTAAAATTTTGTATGCTTGCCGGATTCACACAATTTAGTCTAAAACATGCATACAACAATAATATCACATATTATATAGGATGATCGATTCCATTTCTAATCGACCCGTGGTTGCCAATCACGAGTCTTAGTCCAATCCTAGGTAATATGCAGTATGCAATGCAATCCTATTACATTGAGCTTCCAATTTACATTTCTTCTGTCTTTATTGTCTGCTGGGCCCACCTCCATCTTCAAATCTTCATCTCCCACTAAGTCTAATGTATTTACAATAAATAACCATGAGAAGTAGGGGATACATTTCAAGGGGTGGGAAGGGGCCATAAACCAGACCCACTTTTATTGCATATGACAATTCATATTGGGCCATAAACCAGGCCCATTAATAAATCCAACAACAATAAAAACAAATGTAAATTCCTAACATACACCTACAAAATTGGTCATGGCAATCGATCATCCTTATCCAATAACATTTAATTCAAAATTAATTTATTGGATAACATGCAATGGCAATTTAAATTTAAAAGGATAAAATCATATTCCATATATAAAATCTTATTTTACATACAAAATCATATTTTATCTTTTTATCAAATAAAATCATATTTTATCTATAAAATCCAATTTTATACATAAAATCATATTTTACTCAATATATCCATAAGATCATATCTTATCATCAATTGTACCAAAAATAATTAATTTCATAAAATCTGATTTAACGGATAAAATATATAAATTTTCCAAAAATTCAAATTTATCCAAAAATCAATTTTAAAATTTTCGGACTCGAACAATTCGATCCGACGCCTCGTGGACTAATCAAAAACAATTTTCGATCGGACCAGAAATAGAATTTTAACATATTAAAATTTAATTTTAAAATTAAAAAATTAATTTTTCGCGGGCCGCCCGGGACACTCCCGGGCTGCCCGCGCTCCAAAGGGCTCGGGCCGGGTAGCCCGGCTGCCCCTAGGGCAGCGTCGTGCGCCGCCCTACGCAGCGCCGTGCGCTGCCCGGGGCAGCGACCATCGCGGCCCCCCCCCCCCCCCCAGGCAGCGATCCAATCGCTGCCCGGTTTTTGCCCGAAAAAAAAAAAATTTATTTTTAAAATATTTATTTTGTTTCAAAAACCGAGGATTAAAAATTTTTGTACAATCGATTAATTTAATCGCTTGATCTGAGCAACCTGGCTCTGATACCACTGTTGGAGAACGGCGATCAGATCAATCAGAATTGATACCCGGTGCAGCGGAAGTTTAAAAATTTTATATGGAACGATTCCATATTGGGTATCAAAATTTTACGATTAAATTGTGTGTGTAAAAATTAAATAACAATTATAAATTTTTACCTCCAATCTCGAATCGAGATTATGGACACCAACAGATTGCTCTGCTCTTGTTGTATATCCCTGGAACTGATGGACGAACTGTTCTTCAATCAGGTCCACGAACGGATATTTAATCCCTCTGATAGATTGCACTAGAAAATCTATCAGAAGTTTCTACGAAGAGAATTAACGAATTTGATCCGTTAAACCAGACTGTAATTCAAAATTCACAGACTGGATTTTCCTGAGCAGAGGGGAGGGGGGTCGGCCACTGTTAGAGAAAAATACTAGGGTTTTTTCGAAAATTATGACCTGTTGTGTCTAATTTCTGTACTGCAATAACTTATTTATAATGTAGGCCGCTAACAGCTTAGGTACCATTAGTCATAAGTTCAAGCCCGACAAGCAAAGCCCGCATGTTCAGAAATTAATATAAAATTCATCATGACTCCGATTGATAAACCGATTTCACCAATGTGCACAGAAACCATTTCTGCACCTTTTAAAGTCAATATTTTTCTGAATCCGAATTCAGTGATTTCCAAAAATGTCCATCCCTATGTTATTTTAGGAAATCTTACTCCTCTACTCTTAAATAAGAAGTCCAACCTCTTTGTTCATTAAATTTAACTCTATAAATTTAACTATCTCAACGGGGATTAAAAATCCATTACTCTGTGTGACCCTCAATGGTTCAGGGATAAAACTAGCCGTGGGCTCACAACTCCTTGTGACTCGGAACAACAATTTCCAACTTGCCCATCGAATAATGGTAAGAGCGCCTAGCAACATCGCCCCATGATTCCCTAGGTATCACTGATAGTGCCTGCAAGAACCAATAGATTATGGTTAGCGTACAGTACGGTCCCTTCATCCATATATCCCGATCGAATCAACAACCATTGGTAAATCGAGAGTCGTTCGAGATTCGATAACTATGCAATACATCTTGAAGATCAAATAGTGACATCGCATGTGCTACTAAGAAACCATTTCTTAAAACACATCATGTACTCTGGCCAGAGATTCGTCACACTAATATCTCCTCAGATCGCATAGGATATCCACACTCGCAAGTATGTGGTGAATCCTTGACAACAAAGCATCGATTCCTATATGTTTTGTAACTGTACCCAATCCCGACACCTGATGACCCCAATAGAGTCGGTAAACGAGTCAAAGCACAGTACTAGCATATAGAGTCTCAATGATGTTTCAAGTAGTAAGGACTAATGGTGTACAACCAAAACCGCGGACTTTATCCACTCGATAAGTGATAACCACTTGGAAAGTCCGGATAGGGTAGTTCGATCATTCATCATATGAATATCCATTTGCATGCTTCGAACATCTCTATGTTCCCTACCAATGAAACGTGGTACTCTGCATCGCAAATGCTAGTCTCAAACTCGAGCGATCCTTATCCTTATTATCGGACGGCTCAATCGACTAGGAACAGTTTAGAATATACAGTGACTATAAGATGTGTTTCATGATAGACATCCCCATGTTCTACCACATCTTACATACACTATAGTATATTCAAGGTCTTTATCAAAACAACAATAGTATATCACAATATAACAATATGAAGAAAGATAAAGTCATTGTCATTAATAAAAGTGTAAATTATATTAAACAAAAGATTGTTTATACAAAGAGTCATCAAAGCCCTTAGCCACAAGTTGGCTCACTGGGCACCCACTCTTTCAGTCATGTCTCAAGCACTCTCACCAATGCATAAAACTCCTTATCATAAGTAGGTTAGTTCAATGCTGCTCCACTCAATTTCTCGCTAAAGTATGCAATTGACCGTCCACCTTGCATCAAGGAGCCTCCAATTCCTACACATCATGCATCACATTCAATTTCAAAATTATTAGAAAAATCAGGTAAAACAAGTAAAGGAGCATTGATTAA
Organism: Henckelia pumila; assembly: GCF_033568475.1. NCBI lineage: Eukaryota > Viridiplantae > Streptophyta > Magnoliopsida > Lamiales > Gesneriaceae > Henckelia > Henckelia pumila. Next base: position 45,982,598 of record NC_133121.1, read on the forward strand.
TTTTTTCTTAATGATATTAAAAGACTTCTCTTTCTCCTTGCCTCCAATGGAATGGAACATTCTTCTTGATTACCGCAGTCATAGGTGCCGCCAACATGCTGAAATCTTTCACAAATTTCCTATAGAAACTTGCAAGACCATGAAAACTTCAAACTTGACCAATAGAAATAGGCATTGGCCAATCTCGAATAGCACTTACCTTTTCCTCATCAACTTTCACCCCTTGTGCACTCACCACAAAACCAAGAAACACAAGTTCTTTTGTACAAAATACATACTTTTTCAAGTTGGCATATAAATTTTTAGCTTTCAATGTGATTAGAACAATTCTCAAGTTTTCCACATGCTCATTCAAATTCTTGTTATACACCAAGATATCATCAAAATAAACAACAACAAATTTCTGAATATGTACACACAAGAGATGATTCATTAATCTCATAAAAGTGCTAGGTGCATTAGTTCATCCAAAAGACATAACTAACCACTCATACAAACCATACTTAGTTTTAAAAGCTGTTTTCCATTCATCACCTTCCCTCATTTTAATTTGATGGTAACCACTTTTAAGATCAATTTTGCTAAATATGCTAGAACCATACAACTCATCTAGCATATCATCTAGTCTAGGTATGGGATGTCTACACTTTATGATAATGTTATTAATGGCTCTACAATCCACACACATTATCCATGAACCATTTTTATTAGGAACTAACAAAACATGAACAACACACGGTGGCATGGATTCACGCACAAAACCTTTATCTAAAAGCTCACTTACTTGCCTTTTTAGCTCTTTATTCTCCTCCGGGTTGCTCCTATAAGCTGGAAAATTTGGCAACACACTTACGGGTACAAAATCAATTTGATGTTCGATCCCCCTCAAAGGTTGTAATCCTTGAGGTAGCCCCTTCGGAAATAAGTCTTCAAATTCCTTCAAGATATAAACAACACTGCTCGGAAGATTTCTGGCTATGTCACTTGTGTTTAGGAGAAACTTCTTATAGACAATCAACACAAGTAAAACATGTGCATGTAAAATCTCTCGCAACTCACTTTTTTTTGCCATACATATTTTCTTTTCGGCCTCTTTCCTCAATTTTTTTATCATATTTATTTCTCTCATTATTTTTTTCTAAGGTCATCTCACTTTTTTATCACTTTTTTTTTTGCCTCTTCTTTCTTTTTCTTTTTCATTTGATCCTCCAACACTTTCTTTGGAGTTATAGACAACAATACAATAGGTTTCTTTCTCATAGTAAAAGAATAATGATTTTTGAACCTATCGTGTACCACCCTCCTATCAAATTGTCATGGTCTACCCAACAAAATATGACAAGCATGCATATGCACCACATCACATAATACTTCATCCACATACTTACCAATAGAAAAGGAAACCAATACCTGCTTGGTCACTGTCACCTCCGCACAATCATTAAACCACTGTAGACGATATGACTGAGGATGCTTTGGAGTAGGCAAACTCAACTTCTCCAAAAGCTCACAACTCGCCACGTTTTTGCAACTCCCACCATAAATAATAAGGTTACACACCTGGTAGCACTTAGTCGTATCGCACCCAAATTACCCAACTCAACTCAGATAAATAAAATGTAATAGCGAGAGTAGGGATCGTTCCCACGAAAAAAGTTAAATTTATTATGTTCTTAAATATACTTAAAATAAATAAAAAGGGGGTTTTGAGATTGAAATTAACTACTAAAAAGTAAAAGCAATTAAAATTAAATTTTATCACTAGCATGCAAGATTAAAATTTTAACAAATTAATCAATTAAAAAAAAGTCTTGGTATCGGTCGACTACGCCCTTGAAGTTATTCACTCGTTCATCGATTCTCTAAAAATAATTAATCCCCATTGAATATTTATCATTAAAAACTAAATTTCTATCCCACCTTAATCTTAGTTAATTAGACACAAGCGTTCTAAATTAACCCTTACCAATGAATTAACCCAAATACAAGCGATTAAGATTTAAATTCAAGGTAGAATTCAAACTAGTGAAATTGATGAATCTAGATAACATAAACACAAGCGGTTGTATATAATCTAGTCAAAAGATGTTCCTACAAATTAAAAAATTCACAAGCGGAAATCATTAATCATAGTTGCTTCACAAATTAGAGGAATCAAACAATTACGGATTTGATATCTAATTTAGCTTTAGATTGTATGAAAAATCATTAGGTGATCATGTCAATTATCAAACACACAAACATAACAATCAATTCCAAACAAATCTTGATACTCAAATAAAAATTAAACGATGAAAATCAAAATCTCGCGAGATAAATAAAACTTGAATGGTTTGTCTTCCTCTACCAAGTATTAAACTTAGCCACAAATACTCATGAATTTTCTCACCAAAATCCAACAAGAAAGTAAAACGTAAATCTAAGAAAATAAGAAGAAAAACCTAGCCGCCAAGAGTATTCCACTGTTCAGCCGTCTAAAACTGATTATAATTCGAGTCCTAGATGATATTTAAGGTCTAGAGTCCTTCCTAAGCAAGTATCCTTTTTATATAAAATTTCCCGAACTTCACGTCGCGCTCGATTGGTTAAAACTTACCGATCGAGCGAGCCTTCCTCTGACCCGCATCTTTTTTCCTTCTCTTCTTCCGCTCGATCAGTTAAAACATACCGATCAATCGGTACATCTTTTGTCTAATACTTCATACATTTCTCGCTCGATCGATGAAAAGTTACCGATAGATCGGGAATTTTTCTGCCTCGCACTTCACTTATCTCGGCTCTTTCCTTCCATTCTTTAGCTCCATTTTTTCTGTTTTCCTATATCAAATCACATACAATGATTAGGAACTATAAAATAAATTTAATCAATGCAAATTCTCCTAATCATACAAATTAACTTAAATAAATATAGGAAAATTGTGACGCCTAAAACTCAATCTACTAAATCGCATGCATTAAATTTAATAAATATTATGATTATTATTTTTAGGTTTAATCGATTTAAATTCTTTATTTGTAGTATGTGCTAATAAAATATTTTTATTATTTATTCAATGATTTTATTTTACTAACTATTTAGTTAATGTTTTGAAATGTTTAAGTTTATTTGTCTAAATTATTTTATTGTGTAATTTAAATTGTTTTAATATTTTTAAAGGTTTAGGCTTGCATATTTAAATAATTTTAATTGTTTAGTTTATTCTTTTAAATGGTTTTAACTGTTTAGCCTATTTGTTCAAATATTTTCGAGTGTCCAACTTATTTATTTTAATTAGCCTAAGTTTAGCGGTTAGTTATTTTAAATTATTTTAAGTTATTTTAAATGTCTAGCTTATTTATTTAAATCTTTTTTAATTGTCAAAATCATTTTAAATTTTTTAGAATTGTTTATTCAAACCTTTTTTTTTATTTGTTCAAATTATTTTAAAGGTTTTTATTTCCACTTGTGTATTTATTTAAATTGCTTTTAAACCTTAGTCTAGTTTGTTTAAATTATTTTAATCGCTCTGCTCGTTATTTAAATATTTTACTCGTTGCCATGACATCGGAATATTTAATGTGTTAATTGCCTAAATATTTCATTTTTCCCTCGCATTAGAATTCGTCATTTTTAACTTTTGCGAAAATTAGCATTTTAAATCCCGGACTAGTAAAATCAAATTTAATATTTTAAGTTAGGATTTTTAAGCTTGCATTTTTATTTAGTGCGACTTAATTTGTAATCTTAATAGTTATTTTGGGTTAGCACTTTTTAAGAGTGTGTGGCACTTTTTCATGAATTTCATATATTGACATTTTTTTTCTAGGGTTACCTATTCTAGCACTTGAACTCAAGATTAAATCCTAGCCTCTCCAAAAAAAAAAAAACTAACTCCACACGCACAACACACACACCATAGCCGAGATTTTCCCCTTGTTTCATGGAGGCCACGGCTTCGATTTTCTTCTTCCCTTAGCTCATCCATCTTCATTTTTCTCCTTTGGTGATTCACTACAAGCAACGGGACAAGCTGGTTCTTCTTTTTTTTTTTTAGCTCAATTTCAGCTCATTCAAGCAATACCATCTCCTAGCAACACACAGCCACAAGCCCTTCGAACTATTGCGCTTGCTCAAAAATCTCAGAGTTTTTCCATTCGAAATTGTGTAGCTTAGGCAAGGATAATGGCTTTTTTCTTCACCATGTGTATTATATTAGTTTGTGTGTTGCATTTTTGTGAAGTTTCGAAACACATTACTCGATCTTTGCCCTGTTCGAGAATGCTTTGTTCTTCGTTTGATTTTCCAGAAAATTGTGCATTTTACTTGGCTCGGTTGCTACTTATGGATTTATGTTTTGCATTTGATTTGGTCGATGTCCATAAGCATGAGATCGAAATGCCCAGAAGTTCATAGAATATGTTCGAGCAGTTTTCCAGAACTTTCATGAGCTTGTGATCGATCATATTTACTGGTTTTTCATAGCATGTGTTGTTGGTTCGATCATTTCCAGAATTTTGAAGCCTTGGTTCGATTATTGTCTCGTTTTCTTCACGGCATGGCTTGTTCGAAAATTTCAGGTTTATGTACATGGCTTTGTTCGAAATTTCAGATGTATTTCCATGCCTGTTTTGATTCAAACACTTGGTGTTTGGTTGGGATGATTTGGATGGTGATTTAGAGCTACCATAGATGATATGTAGTTCACATGGTATGCCTTGAAGATAACTTGTGGAATGGAGTTGAGGTGCATTCGAATTTTATAGGTTTTGTTTGGGGCTCGGTTTGGTTGCCTCGTTGAGCTGAGTTTGAGCTGGATTATGGGTGTTTCAAAGGGGTTAAGAAGAGCTTAAATGTTTGTCTTGAACCTAGACTAGTGGCTTGGAACTTGGGGGTCTTGTGGCTAAGTTTTTGATTGAGTTTAAAAGATAGACATGAGCAGAATTTTGGCTACATTGGGGCTGTCCAGAAACTGGTTTTAAAATAGGGATTAAACTCGGGTTTTGGTCAAGGGTTCGGGTCTGGAATTAATCCAAGATGTTAGGAGTATGTCGGTGAAAACGGAAATTAATTCGGTTAAGTTTTGGTCGGGTTATAAGCTTATGAAGGAATAGGTGCAGAATTTTAGTGTCTTAAGCTTGCTGCCCGGAAATGGAATTTTTATAAAATGATCGCTTAGGAAATAAAATCCGAGGATGATTTCCCTACTTAGTTCTAAGTGTCATGGAGTCTTGGTTTAAAGCGGATTCCTTTTTGATTAAGAATCGAGCAAGATACATATTTTACGGGCAAACCGCTCACATTTTGTCTTAAGTGCAATTTATGGTTTAGTGTTCCCATCATTTGGTTTGCTTCCTAAATCACTATCCCGATCGTCCATGTGTGAGTCATATGCAAGATTATAGATTAATATTTACATGTACTTCATATTTACATATGCATGATAAGTTCATATTCAAGTATGAAAGAAAATATTTTTAGGAACGAAGTGAGATGATTGTGACTATAAAAAGTATGAGTTTGGACGAGCTGGGAGATTGAAACGCCTACTACTAATAAATGCAGAAATTTTTTATTTTTTTTTAATAATACTACTATACATACATTCTCATACATATATGTATATAAAAATAACATACTTTTTCTTAAATAACCTGAAAAAAAAATATTAAATAAATAAATCCTTAAAAATGTTTCATGCATCAATTTAAAATAATAAACAATGCTTTTGAAAAATCTCATATGCGGAAACAATAATAAAATAAAACATGTTTCAAAACTCAACATAATAAACTAAATAGCTGCAACAGTCACGGGGTCCACTGCTCTGTGAGCTCATAAGTCCTCACCACCGGTAGGAGCTACATAAACGTCATCATGCTCACCTACACCATATAAGCGTAGTGAGCCTAGGGGCTCAACATGTCTAATCCTTTATAATAAGGTTAAAAATAATGCATCACATAATTACTAATACATATACATGTACATGAGCATGCATGAAAATATTTTCATCACATAATAAAACTGCTGAATCATAAACTGAATCATAACCATAATCATAAACATATTATTTTTCATCATATATAACATAATTGAGCAATGCTTTTGAAACCTGAAAATGGTCCTATCCATAAGTGTGACGCTCATGTGTCGACTGATCAGTCTCCTGAACCAACGTACGATGGCGGTGATAAATCACCTTCTATGGTAGTAAACTACCGAATCATATGGTGGATAACCACCCCTATGGTAGTAAAACTACCGAATCATATGGTGGAAAACCACCCCTATGTCACACATATTTCAATTTCCACCAAAATATTTTATTGCTCATCATTTACATAATTATATACATAAGAAATTTCATGAATGCATGCACTGAAAATATGTCCGTAATATATATTTAATTAATTTTTCATAATATACTTAAAATAGACTTCATGTATAAAAATAATTAAATATATATTCCGCACTTATTTATTTTTCATGGATTGGTCCAGACTGCTGGTCACTCATCTAGGCCCATTAAACTTAAATAAAACCCAATAATCATATTTTTAGCCCAAATAACTTAATTAAACTTAACTGGGCCCAAATAAAATATTTAAGCCCATTAACTTAATTAAACACAATAAAATTCTAGACTGGCCCAAAATCCACTGACTGGCCCAAAAATATTCATGGGATCCCAAGCCCATAAAAATTATTAGGCTAACTTAAATAAATTATTTAAGGCCCAAATAAAATTATTTGGAAGCCCAAATAATTTTCTAACTAATTATTAAAGCCCAAAATACACTTAAACTATTAAATACTTAAAAATTAAAATACTCGAGTCCGGCCCACCTAACCCAGACCCGGACCACCTGACCCAACCCTGCTACTACCCAGACCCGACCCGGACCACCCAGCCCAAGCCCAGCCCGAAATAAAACCCAAAAGTTCAAAACTTAACCCAAACATATTTTTGCTCACAACCAACTCTGTGCAGCTGTACTAATTCCTTTCGTTCTCTCTGATCAGACAATATTTGCCAATGAAACCACTTCTAGAACTTAGCCAACATCAAGAAGTTTCCATCAAGCTAAAAATCAGCCCAAACGGTGGTTCGAGTAAGGAGAACAAAGCCTTGCAACATGCTGTTCTCCAAGCTCGCGTCCAGCCCTGAGCGCCGGCTGCCGTAAATCCAATCGTTCTCCCTACTCCGGCCATATTTTTCCATGAAACCACTTCTCAATCCTAGCCAACATCTAGGGGGTTCAAACCTATCAGACCTCACCCCAAACCATGGCCTGAGGAGGTAGACCGAAGCCTTCTCCCTCAGAACCCAAATATGCGCGATCTGGTGCACCAGAGAAGAAGTGCTTCGTTTCAGACTCTTCCAGCCCCAAACCGACCACACCACTTGACCATAAGGACCCTCACACATGCACCCAGACGTTGGAAATCAGCTTGGACCATCCCATGCATAAAAAAAACGTGAGCATGAATCATGAAAGCAACCAAATTTGTGGACTGTTCATGTCATGAACGAAAATTCTGTACATAATCCATATATAACCTTAAAAAAATGATGATTACAAACATAAAAACGAAATACATAGCCTATATGGTGTTGAAAGGAGAGAATTCAACATGCCTTGCTAATTATTATCGAATAATATCGCGTATACGGCTTCGGGACGACGAGACGGCGAAGAACTCCACAAAAATCCTGAAGGGCACGGCTAAGGGGCTGAAGAAGATGATGATAAATCTAATGAATGATGTGGGGGATGCGGCTAGGGGATTAACATGAGTTTGGAGTTTTAAGTTTAGTGAAAAAAATAGATTTTTAGATTGATAATATGTTAATTAGGAGATAGTTGTATAATATATATAAATAATACTTAATAAAACTCAATATAAAATTACCATGTTGATAAAATACTTAAATCCCGAAATTAAAAAATATGCTAATTTTAAAAATTAATAAAAGTCAATAAAGGGACTAATTTTGGCTAAAAATCAACCCTTAAATAAATATATAATTAAATACTAAAATTTTCTTGACCAAAATATCATAAAATATTATTTTTAAGGCTTATAAAATCTCATAAAATATTTTTGGCTCAAAGGTTGATATCTCGTCCGTCCTCAATCCCGTCTACGCGATCAAATAACTTATTTAATCAAAAATCTAAAAATACAATAATTGCGGGTTAAATGCTAAAATAAATTTAAATCGTGCATATAATTCACATAATAACACATAAATGTCATTTAACCCAAATAAAATTTTAAATAATTATTTTCCATAATTATGCATGCGAATTTACGTATAAAAATTTTCGGGTGTTACAATTCTCCCCCCTTAAATTGAATTTCGTCCTCGAAATTCGACTGATCAAAATCTAATAACGGAGTCTCTCAAAAATCCAATTTACTAAATCCACGATTACCTATCTAGTTCCCAAGTTTCAGTATCCTAAACGTCATGCTTCTGCTGCGCACTCTGATAAACAAAATATTTTATCCTTCCTAGGTATCCTCTTTATCTCCATCAAACCTACATTTATAAACTTCCGCTGCTAAAACACCTCGTAAAAAGAATCATTAAAATTTACATACATTCCACTGTAAACAAAATCTGATATTTTATACAAATCTTAGTACTATAATGAAAGTACACTCACATACTTACCTCAACTTATACGTAAAACTCAAATATTTACTCTACTATTCATCTTCCTAAACACAACAATCGCACTATGCCAAAACTTGACTGATTTCATATGCTTATACACTCTACTCAACAATCCCCCAACATTCGTGAGCCGCACTTTTGTTCCCAAATTTATTTATTAAAACATAGGATTACAATATCAACTCCAATAAATTCAACTTGTAAAGCTTATCCACACACTAGCCTTCTATAACAAGTTAAACATCTTTGAGTTGAACATCTGCCATTCATCGCAATTTTCTTCATCTTATCCATTTATCACTACGCTTCCAACTATTGAACACTTGAAAGTCTTAAATCTCGAGTGCTATAAATCCATGAAACCCAAAAAGTGAATTTAGTGTCAAACGTCATGTACAACATAAATTCTCCTAACGTCAGGAATATGCTTAAAATATATGAATTCTAATTTTGTGGTTAGTTTAGGCTTAAGGCACTCAGATTCTCCTATTGGAGGATTGAAATTCCCCTAACAGTATTTACATGTCATCGTCTCTAAATAGCGTAATCATATAACATTCAGTAGTTAATTCCATATCATTTCCTAGTTGCCTCTACTTACATTCCATGGAATCTAAACTCCTCAAAATCAAAATACTAAGTCAATTACCTAATAAACTGAATAATTCTAACGTAAAACGAAAGTATCGAGATAACAGTTATAATATCAAGTCATTAAGCTGACTCGTGATTATTCCAAGTGCTTCAAATACCCATACGTATGTCGGACCAACAACCCAAATTCTCAAACGACTCAACTCTTAACAAAATAACTCACTTCAAATATATATATATATATATCGTCAACTTTTAGGCCATATCTAAAGCTTATATTATACTTGACATCGAAACCAAAATTTATAACAAGTGTTATGCCACACCTGACCAATTACACGAGCCTATAAAAATTTAGGCCTTCATCATTCAGTCATCACAATATTTATAAGTCAGGCTGACAAGTTCCCAAATCTATTTATTTAATCGTAGTGACTTGAACGTCAAACCCAATAAAGCTTACATGGTAACACCAACCATGCGAACCCTTAAGTATTATCAAAGATTATCAAATTCTTTATCAAACTAACTCCACAATTATTCTTATTCTCAAAGATTCAAGAACCTAATACAAAACATACTTATCATCAATTTATACCTCATATAATTAATAGTACAAACTTAAAACCACAAACCACCAACTATAATCTTATGGTACAAGTGTCATCTCCAAGAAAATCATGACTTCTTCGTTAAATAAAAAACCTTAATATTTAAATGAATGACAATATGATATCTGTGAACCCGACTAACCTAATTTGACACAAGCGAACTTAATTCCCAAAAATATATACTAGCCTCTATAAAGTAACATTTTAAATTCACCAAAGAAGAAAATGATACAACCCTCGATTAATCGATCTTGCGAGGAATCCTACTCTTGCCTCAAGCAATAATTCTATTGCTATCACATTAACTTAATACCTCTTATCAGAATTTACCTTTATTGTTCTGTCTTCCGCTCTTCATAAAAATTTCCTAGATAGGGTCCGCTACATCTTACCATCACAAACCCAATAATTTACCAATGAAATCATTCTAACTTAAAATTAATAAGTTACTACAAAAATTCAAATGACAATCCATATATCATAAATATCAAAATTAGTTTCAACAAAATAAAATCGAATTCCCAAATTCAAAATTCCTTGTGGTCAATCAGTCGTATAACATGTCTTGGGGCATACTGCATCACCACATATTCTTCACGTAAATCGCAATGCATAACTAAGTATTTCAAAACTTTGCTAACATAAAGTCTTAAGTCATAACATATGCTCCTGATAAATCATAATAAAACATTTAAAACTTACATACCGGTAGTAGGATTTCTGAGCTTCACGTGACAGATGGACACCCTCCAAGGACCGTGCTTTAATACCAATTGAAACGCCTACTACTAATAAATGCGGAAATTTTTATTTTATTTTTTATTAATAATACTACTATACATACATGCCCATACATATATGTATATAAAAATAACATACTTTTTCTTAAATAACCTGAAAAAAATATTAAATAAATAAATCCTTAAAAATGTTTCATGCATCAATTTAAAATAATAAACAATGCTGTTGAAAAATCTCATATGCGGAAACAATAATAAAATAAAACATGTTTCAAAACTCAACATAATAAACTAAATAGTTGCGACGGTCACGGGGTCCACTGCTCCGTGAGCTCATAAGTCCTCACCACCGGTAGGAGCTACATAAACGTCATCATGCTCACCTGTACCATATAAGCGTAGTGAGCCTAGAGGCTCAACATGTCTAATCCTTTATAATAAGGTTAAAAATAATGCATCACATAATTACTAATACATATACATGTACATGAGCATGCATGGAAATATTTTCATCACATAATAAAACTGCTGAATCATAAACTGAATCATAACCATAATCATAAACATATTATTTCTTCATCATATATAACATAATTGAGCAATGCTTTTGAAACCTGAATATGGTCCTATCCATAAGTGTGACGCTCAAGTGTCGACTGATCAGTCTCCTGAACCAACAAACGATGGCGGTGATAAATCACCTCCTATGGTAGTAAACTACCGAATCATATGGTAGATAACCACCCCTATGGTAGTAAAACTACCGAATCATATGGTGGAAAACCACCCCTATGTCACACATACTTCAATTTCCACCAAAATATTTTATTGCTCATCATTTACATAATTATATACATAAGAAATTTCATGAATGCATGCACTGAAAATATGTCCGTAATATATATTTAATTAATTTTTCATAATATACTTAAAATATACTTCATGCATAAAAATAATTAAATATATATTCCGGACTTATTTATTTTTCATGGGTTGGTCCAGACTGCTGGTCACTAATCTAGGCCCATTAAACTTAAATAAAACCCAATAATCATATTTTTAGCCCAAATAACTTAATTAAACTTAACTGGGCCCAAATAAAATATTTAAGCCCATTAACTTAATTAAACACAATAAAATTCTAGACTGGCCCAAAATCCACTGACTGGCCCAAAAATATTCATGGGATCCCAAGCCCATAAAAATTATTAGGCTAACTTAAATAAATTATTTAAGGCCCAAATAAAATTATTTGGAAGCCCAAATAATTTTCTAACTAATTATTAAAGCCCAAAATACACTTAAACTATTAAATACTTAAAAATTAAAATACTCGAGTCCGGCCCACCTAACCCAGACCCGGACCACCTGACCCAACCCTGCTACTACCCAGACCCGACCCGGACCACCCAGCCCAAGCCCAGCCCGAAATAAAACCCAAAAGTTCAAAACTTAACCCAAACATATTTTTGCTCACAACCAACTCTGTGCAGCTGTACTAATTCCTTTCGTTCTCTCTGATCAGACAATATTTGCCAATGAAACCACTTCTAGAACTTAGCCAACATCAAGAAGTTTCCATCAAGCTAAAAATCAGCCCAAACGGTGGTTCGAGGAAGGAGAACAAAGGCTTGCAACATGCTGTTCTCCAAGCTCGCGTCCAGCCCTGAGTGGCTGCCGTAAATCCAATCGTTCTCCCTACTTCGGCCATATTTTTCCATGAAACCACTTCTCAATCCTAGCAAACATCTAGGGGGTTCAAACCTATCAGACCTCACCCCAAACCATGGCCTGAGGAGGTAGACCGAAGCCTTCTCCCTCAGAACCCAAATATGCGCGATCTCGTGCACCAGAGAAGAAGTGCTTCGTTTCAGACTCTTCCAGCCCCAAACCGACCACACCACTTGACCATAAGGACCCTCACACATGCACCCAGACGTTGGAAATCAGCTTGGACCATCCCATGCATAAAAAAAACGTGAGCATGAATCATGAAAGCAACCAAATTTGTGGACTGTTCATGTCATGAACGAAAATTCTGTACATAATCCATATATAACCTTAAAAAAATGATGATTACAAACATAAAAACGAAATACATAGCCTATATGGTGTTGAAAGGAGAGAATTCAACATGCCTTGCTAATTATTATCGAATAATATCGCGTATACGGCTCCGGGACGACGAGACGGCGAAGAACTCCACAAAAATCCTGAAGGGCACGGCTAAGGGGCTGAAGAAGATGATGATAAATCTAATGAATGATGTGGGGGATGCGGCTAGGGGATTAACATGAGTTTGGAGTTTTAGGTTTAGTGAAAAAAATAGATTTTTAGATTGATAATATGTTAATTAGGAGATAGTTGTATAATATATATAAATAATACTTAATAAAACTCAATATAAAATTACCATGTTGATAAAATACTTAAATCCCGAAATTAAAAAATATGCTAATTTTAAAAATTAATAAAAGTCAATAAAGGGACTAATTTTGGCTAAAAATCAACCCTTAAATAAATATATAATTAAATACTAAAATTTTCTTGACCAAAATATCATAAAATATTATTTTTAAGGCTTATAAAATCTCATAAAATATTTTTGGCTCAAAGGTTGATATCTCGTCCGTCCTCAGTCCCGTCTACGCGATCAAATAACTTATTTAATCAAAAATCTAAAAATACAATAATTGCGGGTTAAATGCTAAAATAAATTTAAATAATGCATATAATTCACATAATAACACATAAATGTCATTTAACCCAAATATAAATTTTAAATAATTATTTTCCATAATTATGCATGCGAATTTACGTATAAAAATTTTCGGGTGTTACAATTCTCCCCCCTTAAATTGAATTTCGTCCTCAAAATTCGACTGATCAAAATCTAATAACGGAGTCTCTCAAAAATCCAATTTACTAAATCCACGATTACCTATCTAGTTCCCAAGTTTCAGTATCCTAAACGTCATGCTTCTGCTGCGCACTCTGATAAACAAAATATTTTATCCTTCCTAGGTATCCTCTTTATCTCCATCAAACCTACATTTATAAACTTCCGCTGCTAAAACACCTCGTAAAAAGAATCATTAAAATTTACATACATTCCACTGTAAACAAAATCTGATATTTTATACAAATCTTAGTACTATAATGAAAGTACACTCACATACTTACCTCAACTTATACGTAAAACTCAAATATTTACTCTACTATTCATCTTCCTAAACACAACAATCGCACTATGCCAAAACTTGACTGATTTCATATGCTTATACACTCTACTCAACAATCCCCCAACATTCGTGAGCCGCACTTTTGTTCCCAAATTTATTTATTAAAACATAGGATTACAATATCAACTCCAATAAATTCAACTTGTAAAGCTTATCCACACACTAGCCTTCTATAACAAGTTAAACATCTTTGAGTTGAACATCTGCCATTCATCGCAATTTTCTTCATCTTATCCATTTATCACTACGCTTCCAACTATTGAACACTTGAAAGTCTTAAATCTCGAGTGCTATAAATCCATGAAACCCAAAAAGTGAATTTAGTGTCAAACGTCATGTACAACATAAATTCTCCTAACGTCAGGAATATGCTTAAAATATATGAATTCTAATTTTGTGGTTAGTTTAGGCTTAAGGCACTCAGATTCTCCTATTGGAGGATTGAAATTCCCCTAACAGTATTTACATGTCATCGTCTCTAAATAGCGTAATCATATAACATTCAGTAGTTAATTCCATATCATTTCCTAGTTGCCTCTACTTACATTCCATGGAATCTAAACTCCTCAAAATCAAAATACTAAGTCAATTACCTAATAAACTGAATAATTCTAACGTAAAACGAAAGTATCGAGATAACAGTTATAATATCAAGTCATTAAGCTGACTCGTGATTATTCCAAGTGCTTCAAATACCCATACGTATGTCGGACCAACAACCCAAATTCTCAAACGACTCAACTCTTAACAAAATAACTCACTTCAAATATATATATATATCGTCAACTTTTAGGCCATATCTAAAGCTTATATTATACTTGACATCGAAACCAAAATTTATAACAAGTGTTATGCCACACCTGACCAATTACACGAGCCTATAAAAATTTAGGCCTTCATCATTCAGTCATCACAATATTTATAAGTCAGGCTGACAAGTTCCCAAATCTATTTATTTAATCGTAGTGACTTGAACGTCAAACCCAATAAAGCTTACATGGTAACACCAACCATGCGAACCCTTAAGTATTATCAAAGATTATCAAATTCTTTATCAAACTAACTCCACAATTATTCTTATTCTCAAAGATTCAAGAACCTAATACAAAACATACTTATCATCAATTTATACCTCATATAATTAATAGTACAAACTTAAAACCACAAACCACCAACTATAATCTTATGGTACAAGTGTCATCTCCAAGAAAATCATGACTTCTTCGTTAAATAAAAAACCTTAATATTTAAATGAATGACAATATGATATCTGTGAACCCGACTAACCTAATTTGACACAAGCGGACTTAATTCCCAAAAATATATACTAGCCTCTATAAAGTAACATTTTAAATTCACCAAAGAAGAAAATGATGCAACCCTCGATTAATCGATCTTGCGAGGAATTCTACTCTTGCCTCAAGCAATAATTCTATTGCTATCACATTAACTTAATACCTCTTATCAGAATTTACCTTTATTGTTCTGTCTTCCGCTCTTCATAAAAATTTCCTAGATAGGGTCCGCTACATCTTACCATCACAAACCCAATAATTTACCAATGAAATCATTCTAACTTAAAATCAATAAGTTACTACAAAAATTCAAATGACAATCCATATATCATAAATATCAAAATTAGTTTCAACAAAATAAAATCGAATTCCCAAATTCAAAATTCCTTGTGGTCAATCAGTCGTATAACATGTCTTGGGGCATACTGCATCACCACATATTCTTCACGTAAATCGCAATGCATAACTAAGTATTTCAAAACTTTGCTAACATAAAGTCTTAAGTCATAACATATGCTCCTGATAAATCATAATAAAACATTTAAAACTTACATACCGGTAGTAGGATTTCTGAGCTTCACGTGACAGATGGACACCCTCCAAGGACCGTGCTTTAATACCAATTGAAACGCCTACTACTAATAAATGCGGAAATTTTTATTTTATTTTTTATTAATAATACTACTATACATACATGCCCATACATATGTATATAAAAATAACATACTTTTTCTTAAATAACCTGAAAAAAATATTAAATAAATAAATCCTTAAAAATGTTTCATGCATCAATTTAAAATAATAAACAATGCTGTTGAAAAATCTCATATGCGGAAACAATAATAAAATAAAACATGTTTCAAAACTCAACATAATAAACTAAATAGTTGCGACGGTCACGGGGTCCACTGCTCCGTGAGCTCATAAGTCCTCACCACCGGTAGGAGCTACATAAACGTCATCATGCTCACCTGCACCATATAAGCGTAGTGAGCCTAGAGGCTCAACATGTCTAATCCTTTATAATAAGGTTAAAAATAATGCATCACATAATTACTAATACATATACATGTACATGAGCATGCATGGAAATATTTTCATCACATAATAAAACTGCTGAATCATAAACTGAATCATAACCATAATCATAAACATATTATTTCTTCATCATATATAACATAATTGAGCAATGCTTTTGAAACCTGAATATGGTCCTATCCATAAGTGTGACGCTCAAGTGTCGACTGATCAGTCTCCTGAACCAACAAACGATGGCGGTGATAAATCACCTCCTATGGTAGTAAACTACCGAATCATATGGTAGATAACCACCCCTATGGTAGTAAAACTACCGAATCATATGGTGGAAAACCACCCCTATGTCACACATACTTCAATTTCCACCAAAATATTTTATTGCTCATCATTTACATAATTATATACATAAGAAATTTCATGAATGCATGCACTGAAAATATGTCCGTAATATATATTTAATTAATTTTTCATAATATACTTAAAATATACTTCATGCATAAAAATAATTAAATATATATTCCGGACTTATTTATTTTTCATGGGTTGGTCCAGACTGCTGGTCACTAATCTAGGCCCATTAAACTTAAATAAAACCCAATAATCATATTTTTAGCCCAAATAACTTAATTAAACTTAACTGGGCCCAAATAAAATATTTAAGCCCATTAACTTAATTAAACACAATAAAATTCTAGACTGGCCCAAAATCCACTGACTGGCCCAAAAATATTCATGGGATCCCAAGCCCATAAAAATTATTAGGCTAACTTAAATAAATTATTTAAGGCCCAAATAAAATTATTTGGAAGCCCAAATAATTTTCTAACTAATTATTAAAGCCCAAAATACACTTAAACTATTAAATACTTAAAAATTAAAATACTCGAGTCCGGCCCACCTAACCCAGACCCGGACCACCTGACCCAACCCTGCTACTACCCAGACCCGACCCGGACCACCCAGCCCAAGCCCAGCCCGAAATAAAACCCAAAAGTTCAAAACTTAACCCAAACATATTTTTGATCACAACCAACTCTGTGCAGCTGTACTAATTCCTTTCGTTCTCTCTGATCAGACAATATTTGACCATGAAACCACTTCTAGAACTTAACCAACATCAAGACGTTTCCATCAAGCTAAAAATCAGCCAAAACGGTGGTTCGAGGAAGGAGAACAAAGCCTTGCAACATGCTGTTCTCCAAGCTCGCGTCCAGCCCTGAGCGGCTGCCGTAAATCTGATCGTTCTCCCTACTCCGAACATATTTTTCCATGAAACACTTCTCAATCCTAGCCAACATCTAGGGGGTTCAAACCCTTCAGACCTCACCCCAAACCATGGCCTGAGGAGGTAGACCGAAGCCTTCTCCCTCAGAACCCAAATATGCGCGATCTGGTGCACCAGATAAGAAGTGCTTTGTTTCAGACCCTTCCAGCCCCAAACCGACCACACCACTCAACCATAAGGACCCTCACACATGCACCCAGACGTTGGACATCAGCTTGGACCATCCCATGCATAAATAAAATGTGAGCATGAATCATGAAAGCAACCAAATTTGTGGACTGTTCATGACATGAACGAAAATTCTGTACATAATCCATATATAACCTAAAAAAAATGATGATTACAAACATAAAAATGATATACATAGCTTATATGGTGTTGAAAGGAGAGAATTCAACATGCCTTTCTAATTATTATCGAATAATATCGCGTATACGGCTCCGGGACGACGAGACGGCGAAGAACTCCACAAAAATCCTGAAGGGCACGGCTAAGGGGCTGAAGAATATGATGATAAATCTGATGAATGATGTGGGGGAGGCGGCTAGGGGATTAACATGAGTTTGGAGTTTTAGGTTTAGTGAAAAAAATAGATTTTTAGATTGATAATATGTTAATTAGGAGATAATTGCATAATATATATAAATAATACTTAATAAAACTCAATATAAATTTACCATGTTGATAAAATACTTAAATCCCGAAATTAATAAATATGCTAATTTTAAAAATTAATAAAAGTCAATAAAGGGACTAATTTTGGCTAAAAATCAACCCTTAAATAAATATTGTAGTAGCCCGTACCCTAATTGAGTAATTAAAGGATTAATGCTAATTAATTGAATTGGGTATTGGACGGATCGAAAGCTCCGAAGGCACGATCGGAAGCTCCGAACAGGATCGGAAGCTCCGATGAGCGATCGGAGGCACCGATGTTATTACGTCAGGTATGACGTGTGGTTGGATCGGAAGCTCCGATCAGGACCGGAGGCTCCGATCACCCCTATCCGGAGTCAACAAGTGATATTTTGACACGTGGCAGATCAGGATCTTCGGAAGCTCCGATGGCAGGATCGGACGTTCCGATCGAGGTTCGGACGTTCCGATCAAGGATCGGAAGTTCCGATCGTTGTCTATAAATAGAAGGCCGAGACTTCACTTTCATTTGCCAATTCCGAGTTCTCCTTTCCTTTCTAGTCCTTTTGGAGCTGTTCTAGTCTTCTTAGGCTTGGTCCGGAGGTCGGCGAGGCGTTCGGTAGTCGTAGCGGAGTTGTGCCCAAGTTTTGGAGGCATCGACATCAAAGGGCTAACGACGGACGAAGGTTTAGCTTTTGCTTCCTATAAATATTTAGGAGTATGCAATAGCTTCGTTAAGGCTTTTAGAGCACTTTAATGATAGTAGTATCATTTGGCAGTATAGAGCAGACTATAGGCGTGGACCTAGATTTGGTAGAGCTTGCACTGTATTGAGGTACGAAAATACTGTTCGAGATATCCTGACTGAGTATGCATGTATTATGTGACTGCATGATTTATATGCCATGATATTATGCTGCATTCATTTGCATCTTGTTGTATCTCCTTCGAGATGTCTGTTAGTAGGGTTGTACCCTATCCTGTTAGTGGATGGACTTCCATCGATTTGGGTCCGGCGTATCCACGGTTATCTCGGTATGGGAGCCACCTCCTGAAGCGACAGCACAACGTGCTACATACCAGGGCCCGGTCTGTCTCTGTTATCTGATCCTTGACCTCGAGTCTATAGGGAGTTCACTTTGCATGCATGTATACTCATACTCTCGCACTGAGCATTTTATGCTCACGTCTCGTACTCTGTATTTTCTGGACACCCTATTCCATGGGACAGGTTTGCGATTGGACGAGGAGGGTGGATCCAGGAGGGGCTAGTCAGTGGTTGGCCAGCTGGAGCTTCGCTTAGGTTTTATTACTGTTTTTTGGGTTTATACAGCTATTCGATTTGGTTGTATATTATTGGATTAATTACAGATTCCTTTACTTGGGGTTGTAAACTATTTCTGGTTTCCGCAGTTTTATTCTGATATCTGTTTTATTAAGTTAATTGCATGTCTAAGTTCTGTTTAGTAGGTGATCCGGGTAAGGGTCACTACATTTATGGTATCAGAGCATGCAAAAGATTTCTTGGGATTTAGTCTCATCTTGAGGTATTTTTGTAGATGTCAAATCGTGACGACCGGAGTTCTCATGGCAGTGTTGGTGGGCGTTGGGGTGATGCCGACCGGGAGCCTCGTCGAGAACGGCGTCATCGTCACCATGACAACGAGCGTTTCACTGTGCGTCGATTCTTAGCTATGGGTCCTAAGCCCTTAGTTGGAGGTGAGTCTCCGGAGGATGCGGAGTACTGGTTAGACCGCATGGAGACGACTTTTCAGACTTTCCAATGCACCGAGGAGCAGAAGGTGGAGTCCCTTGGCTATCTTCTGGATGGGCGTGCGTGTAGGTGGTGGAGGTTTACTTCTGCACCTTTTGTTGCGGCGAGAGGAGTGGCCACCTGGGCCGAGTTCCGCACAGCTTTCCAAAAGCGGTATTTTCCTCCTGCACTCCGTCAGTCGAAGACAGGCGAGCTACTGAGTCTACGACAGGGAGCCATGTCTATTGATGAGTATCAGCAGAGGTTCTTTGATCTGCTATCCTATTGCCCCGAGATTGCTGATAGCTCAGAGATGAAGTATAATATGTTCCTTCAGGGCCTTAACCCTGAGATCCATGACCGTGTGGCGGTTGGCGACGACATGTCCTACGAGGGTTTGGTGAGCCGTTGTCACCAGGCAGAGGACAGCATTCGGCGGAACAAGTCTTTCCCTCAGCCGAGGCCTGCTAGTTCTTTGGGTCCCCGTGCCCAAAATTTCAAGAAGTCTGGATCTTCTTCTTCCTCTGGTTCTGGAGGTGTTGTCCGTTTCGGTAAGAAGGACAAGTGTGATCACTGTGGGAAGAACCATCCATCCGACAAGTGCCGCAGAGCTTCTGGAGCTTGTTTCCGTTGTGGAGAGACTGGTCATATCCGGAGGGATTGCCCATAGTCTGGGGGAGGAGGTTCTGGTTCTGGTTCAGAATCGGGTTCTCAGGCTACCGTACAGCAGAGGTCGCAGGGACAGTCTGCTGGGAGTTCTCATTTGAGGCCACGAGCTTCTGGCCAGGTGTTTGCCCTGAGGCATGATCAGGTTGTGGAGGAGAATGAGAAAGTCATCGCAGGTACATTTCTGCTTTATGGTATACCTGCTCTTGTACTTATTGACACTGGTGCATCTCATTCCTTCATTTCTGCATGTTTTGTTAAGAGGCATAAGTTACCATGCATTGCACTAGACGTAGTGATGTCTATTTCTACTCCGACGGGCCAATCTGCTTTGGCTAAGCGTCTAGTGATGGGTTGCCCTTTAGAGTTCGAAGGGAACATTCTGTTAGCGAATCTCATGGTCCTGGCGATGGACGACTTTGATTGCATTCTGGGAAAAGATGTGTTGACTACCTATCGAGCTTCAGTGGACTGCTATCAGAGATTAGTACGCTTTCATCCGGAGGGGAGTGAGAGCTGGTTTTTCTATGGTGAGGGAGCGCGACCCCTGATGCCTTTGGTATCACCTTTGAGAGCCTGTCGAGCTCTAGAGTCTGGCGGGGAAGACTACCTTATCTATGCAGTTGATTTGTCCGCTGAGAGTTTTGGGTTAGAGAGCATTCCTGTTGTGGATGAATTTCCAGATGTATTTTCTGATGAGATTCCGGGTTTTCCTCCTGCTAGGGAAGTCGAGTTTGGCATAGAGTTGATACCGGGTACTTCGCCTATTTCTAGAGCACCGTATCGTCTGGCTCCGTCAGAGATGCGTGAGTTGAAGAATCAGTTACAGGATCTTTTGGACAAGGGGTACATTCGTCCTAGTGTATCTCCTTGGGGAGCTCCTGTTCTCTTCGTGAAGAAGAAGGATGGGTCGATGCGGCTGTGCATTGACTATCGGCAGTTGAATCGAGTCACTGTGAAGAACAAGTATCCGTTGCCTCGTATTGATGACTTGTTCGATCAGCTGCAGGGCACGTCATTTTACTCCAAGATTGACTTGAGATCTGGGTATCATCAGTTGAGAGTCCGTGATCAGGATGTAGCCAAGACTGCATTCCGTACTCGCTATGGGCATTACGAGTTTCTAGTGATGCCATTTGGTTAGACTAATGCGCCGGCTATATTCATGGATTTGATGAACCGTGTCTTCAGGGAGTATTTGGACAAGTTTGTCGTGGTCTTCATTGACGATATCTTGGTGTATTTGCGTAATACGGAAGAGCATGTTTCTCACTTGCGGTTGGTACTGCAGACTCTTCGAGATGAGCAGTTGTACGCCAAGCTGAGCAAGTGTGAGTTCTGGATGGATAGAGTGGTCTTTCTTGGCCATATCATATCCAGGGAGGGGATTTCTGTTGATCCAAGCAAGATTGAAGCAGTACTTAATTGGTCGCGTCCGACGACAGTTGCTGAGATCCGTAGTTTTCTGGGTCTAGCAAGGTATTATCGTCGCTTCATTCTGAACTTCTCTCAGTTAGCTCGACCGTTGACGCAGCTTACCCGCAAGGGTGTGGATTTCGAGTGGTACTCCGAGTGCGAGGAAAATTTCCGTGAGCTTTGACGGCGGTTGACTTCTGCGCCGGTGTTGGCATTACCGTCAGGATCTGGAGGGTATGTAGTTTACACGGATGCTTCTCTTCAGGGGTTAGGTTGTGTCCTGACTCAGAATGGGCATGTGATCGCATACGCTTCTAGACAGCTAAAGCTTCACGAGGACAACTACCCAGTTCATGATTTTGAATTGGCAGCCATTGTGTTCGCTTTGAAGATCTGGCGTCATTATCTTTATGGCGAGAAATTTGAGATCTTCACCGACCATAAGAGTCTCAAGTATTTGTTCACTCAGGCGGAGTTGAACATGAGGCAGAGACGTTGGATGGACTTGCTTAAGGACTATGATTGCAAGATTAAGTACCATCCGGGAGCTGCTAATCTCACCGCTGATGCTTTGAGTCGCAAGGTGCGACTATCCGCACTTCAGACTTGTTCGATGTCTAGTGCGATCAGTGACTGTTGTACTTCAGGTTATACCTTCAAGCATAAGAAAGGTATGCAGAGTATCCAGATGTTTGCGATATTATCTGAGCCAGCCTTGTATTCACGGATCCGAGATGCTCAGATGTCCGATTCGAAGACCCAGCGTTTATCTCGTCTAGCTAACGAGGGTAGCTCGTCTGGATTTCATTATCAGTCAGATGGCTTTCTGTGTTTGTCTGGTCGGCTTGTGATTCCGCAAGATGAAGAGTTGCGAGAGGAGATTTTGTCTCAGGCACATCGCACTAAGTTGAGTATTCATCCTGGGAGCAACAAGATGTACAAGGATCTACGTACTCGTTTCTGGTGGAAGGGAATGAAACGCAGTGTTTATCAGTTTGTTTCGAGATGTTTGGTGTGTCAACAAGTCAAGGCAGAGCACCGACGACCTGGAGGATTGCTTCACAGTCTGCCTATTCCTGAATGGAAATGGGAGTTTATCACTATGGACTTTGTGACCCATTTGCCGGTATCCCCGAAGAACTATGATGCTATCTGGGTTGTGGTGGACCGACTCACCAAGTCAGCGCATTTCATTGCCTATAGCCGAGAGTACTCTGTGGATCGCATGGCACGGATGTACATTCAGGAGATCGTTCGACTTCATGGAGTGCCTGTGAGCATTGTCAGCGATCGGGACCCCAGGTTTACTTCTAGATTCTGGGGGAGTGTTCAGCGTGCGATGGGTACTACTCTCAGTTTGAGTACAGCCTATCATCCGGAGACTGATGGTCAGTCAGAGCGCACTATCCGTACGTTAGAGGATATGCTTAGAGCATGCGTCTTGGATTTTGGTTCAGCCTGGCAGGATCATTTGCCGTTGATCGAGTTCGCTTACAACAACAGCTATCACACTAGTATTAGGATGGCACCTTTTGAGGCGTTGTATAGGCGACGTTGTCGTACTCCACTCTTCTGGGAAGAAGTGGGGGAGAGACAGGCTGAGGGACCGGAGTTTATCCAGCAGGCGATAGACATTGTTGATCAGATCAAGAAACGGATTAAGACTGCACAGGATCGTCAGGCCAGCTATGCTAATATCAAGCGTAGGCCTTTGCAGTTCGAGGTCGGGGAGAAAGTGTTTCTGAGAGTGTCACCTTTCCGCAAGATTCTCAGATTTGGCCTTAAGGGCAAGTTGTCTCCCAGATTTATCGGTCCGTTTGAGATCTTGGAAAGCATTGGCGATTTGGCTTATCGACTAGCTTTGCCACCGCATCTATCCAGTATTCACGACGTGTTCCACGTATCTCTGTTGCGACGGTATGTGGCGGATGAATGTCATATTCTGCAGCGGTCTGAGGTTCAGGTAGACAAGGATTTGACTTATGTTGAGAAACCTCTTCGTATCCTGGATTATAAGGATAAGTTCTTTCGGAACAAAGTCATTCCTTTGGTTTTAGTTCAGTGGCAGCGCAGAGGCACTGAGGAAGCTACTTGGGAGCTTGAGGACAGGATGCGTAAAGACCATCCTGAGTTGTTTTGATTTCATTCTTTAAGTTGTATTCAGTTGCAAACTCTGTAAACGTTTGATTTGAATAAAGAATGTTTCTGATTTCTGTTTTTGCATTCGGTACTTAAGATTTGATTTCGAGGACGAAATATCTTAAGTGGGGGAGAATGTAGTAGCCCGTACCCTAATTGAGTAATTAAAGGATTAATACTAATTAATTGAATTGGGTATTGGACGGATCGGAAGCTCCGAAGGCACGATCGGAAGCTCCGAACAGGATCGGAAGCTCCGATGAGCGATCGGAGGCACCGATGTTATTACGTCAGGCATGACGTGTGGTTGGATCGGAAGCTCCGATCAGGACCGGAGGCTCCGATCACCCCTATCCGGAGTCAACAAGTGATATTTTGACACGTGGCAGATCAGGATCTTCGGAAGCTCCGATGGCAGGATCGGACGTTCCGATCGAGGTTCGGATGTTCCGATCAAGGATCGGAAGTTCCGATCGTTGTCTATAAATAGAAGGCCGAGACTTCACTTTCATTTGCCAATTCCGAGTTCTCCTTTCCTTTCTAGTCCTTTTGTAGATGTTCTAGTCTTCTTAGGCTTGGTCCGGAGGTCGGCGATGCGTTCGGTAGTCGTAGCGGAGTTGTGCCCAAGTTCTGGAGGCATCGACATCAAAGGGCTAACGACGGACGAAGGTTTAGCTTTTGCTTCCTATAAATATTTAGGAGTATGCAATAGCTTCGTTAAGGCTTTTAGAGCACTTTAATGATAGTAGTATCATTTGGCAGTATAGAGCAGACTATAGGCGTGGACCTAGAGTTGGTAGAGCTTGCACTGTATTGAGGTACGAAAGTACTGTTCGAGATATCCTGACTGAGTATGCATGTATTATGTGACTGCATGATTTATATGCCATGATATTATGCTGCATTCATTTGCATCTTGCTGTATCTCCTTCGAGATGTCTGTTAGTAGGGTTGTACCCTATCCTGTTAGTAGATGGACTTCCATCGATTTGGGTTCGGCGTATCCATGGTTATCTCGGTATGGGAGCCACCTCCTGAAGCGACGGCACAGCGTGCTACATACCAGGGCCCGGTCTGTCTCTGTTATCTGATCCTTGACCTCGAGTGTATAGGGAGTTCACTTTGCATGCATGTATACTCATACTCTCGCACTGAGCGTTTTATGCTCACGTCTCGTACTCTGTATTTTTTGGACACCCTATTCCATGGGGCAGGTTTGCGATTGGACGAGGAGGGTGGATCCAGGAGGGGCTAGTCAGTGGTTGGCCAGCTGGAGCTTCGCTTAGGTTTTATTACTGTTGTTTGGGTTTATACAGCTATTCGATTTGGTTGTATATTATTGGATTAATTACAGATTCCTTTACTTGGGGTTGTAAACTATTTCTGGTTTCCGCAGTTTTATTCTGATATTTGTTTTATTAAGTTAATTGTATGTCTAAGTTCTGTTTAGTAGGTGATCCGGGTAAGGGTCACTACAAATATATAATTAAATACTAAAATTTTCTTGACCAAAATATCATAAAATATTATTTTTAAGGCTCATAAAATCTCATAAAATATTTTTGGCTCAAAAGTTGATATCTCGTCCGTCCTCGATCCCGTCTACGCGATCAAATAACTTATTTAATCAAAAATCTAAAAATACAATAATTGCAGGTTAAATGCTAAAATAAATTTAAATCATGCATATAATTCACATAATAACACATAAATGTCATTTAACCCAAATATAAATTTTAAATAATTATTTTCCCTAATTATGCATGCGAATTTATGTATAAAAATTTTCGGGTGTTACAGAGATATTTTGGCTTTTCTTACCAAATTTATGGGTTTGGACGGGCCGAGAGAAATCCTAGCTTCCCTTAAGAAGTATGGGTTTGGATGGGCCGGGAGAAATCTTAGCTTCTCTTACTAAGTATGGGCAAGACGGGTTGGGAGAAATCCTGACTTGCTTGCGGCATAATGCACTGCAGCCATGATCATGATCGAATCACAGAGTCACAATCCAAGGATCTAAGTTCAATATTTATGACTATGTTCAGATCAGTTTATTCAGTTATTTATGTTCGACTTAGCTATGCATATGTTTCATTCATGTTCACTCCATTTATTTAGAAATCATTTATTTAAGGTAAGGGCACAAAGTATTTTTATTATCAAGCTATTTTTAATCTGCATGTGCTTGTATTTACGTAGTACTCGTTATCCCCCCCCCCCCCTATTCTTGCTGAGTCTTTTAGACTCACTACACTTATTGTTTTCAGGTAAGGAGTATTTCATTTAGATCGAGGGGCAAGACTATCGAGTGGACTGCGATGCGGGCAAGACACATCCCTCCGACCTATGCTCGTCTTCCGCATAGTTACTAGAATTTATATGTTATGAAGCATTTATTTTGCTTATTTGTCAAATGAATATGTAATGTTTAGTAAGAATTGTTTTGGGTCATGTAAACATTAGATTTTTAAACACTTTTGGATATTTATTATGTCGAATCTCTTCCTTGGGTTCTCGTTCTTTTCTCGGTTTAGTTTACTTGTGTCTTCGGTTGTTTATTTCATTCATTTTATTTTGTTTATTGTCTGAGACAGGCGGGTTTTTACTTAAACAAATAGGTCATGCCAAAATTTTTATAAATTTTTCTGAAAAATCCGCATTTTATTTAATTATTACTTATGTTGAGTTAGGGTCGTTTCAGTTGGTATCAAAGCATGGTTCTGGTTTGGGTTGTGCCTATTTCCGGTTGCAAGAAACTCGAGAAGTCTCGCCTCAATGTTTGAAAGTTTTAATGAATTTTATATGGTAGTCGTAATTGATTTATTATTTTAAATGTTTTGATGTCACCTTCTTTTTAAAATATTTTCAAAACTAGATGTTTAATTTAATTAAGTGTGTAGTTTAGTGTTTATTTTTGTTTAAAACTTCTTTTATAATTTAAAGTGTATTATTTGACTATTTATTTTTGTAACATGCAGTTCCATGTTAAACGGAGTTGGTGTACTAATATTCCTTCCAGTTTTGGATAGTACGTGGATGTTGTTTGAGTTTTTAGGTAGTGTTAATAATTTTATGAGATTGTAGGAGCTTGATGGAAAATATTAAATTTGTGGATCAGGAGATATTAGTCGTTGTGTCCTTGTTGTAATTCATTCTCTTAGGGATGGAATTTAGGCGGATAAAACAAAGTGAATAGTTTGCTTAGAAATTGATAGATGTATGTTTTGTCAGTTAAGTTTATGAATTGAACTCGTGTGAAGACTTGGGATATGTACTTTATTTTATATTATTATGGATAGTTTGAGTTTTCCTTTTTGTTATTTGGACAAATATGATTTTGGAATTAGTAAGTCGGTTACTATGAGCCTTTCAATTATGTGAACTATTATTCCGATCGTTGTTTTTTTTTTTCTTCTTTTGTTCTCAAATCCGTTGCAACATATACTTTTGAGTATCCAAAATTTCTTTGCACATTCTTTGTTCATTTATGGATTCGTATGACATCAGTCAACGTTGTATTCAGCTACTTTGGCCTTGGTCGAATTTCTTAATAAAATCTTGTTCATGTTTCACACTTCTTGAATTTTCCTCCGGTTCTAGAGCCACATGTAGAGGTGAGTGAGATTCACCTTATCTTTCTTTTTGTTGATCTATTTATGTTGTGGCTGACATCCGACCATGCCTTAGGACCGTTGTTTCCCCTTGTTTGGACTTCTCTCGACTGAAGTCACACCAATTTTCTTTATTGTGTTTTGATTGTTTGAGCATGATTTCATTGCCCACGGATGAATGATTACAAGATTTGGATCTTATTGGCTCATGTTCATTATTCATGGATCCTCCATTATTAATCATTCACCCCTAGAATTGAATTATGAGTGAGTTGTTTTCACTTATCTAGATTTTTATTTTTAGCTCGTTTGTTTGTAATGCTTGTACTATTTCATTTCGTATTGAGCAGCATTACTTGTATGTCTGTTCCTTTCATGATCCATCATGATGAGGATATGGGTGGATCATAATTTCAATTATTATTCCAAATTCTTGTGTAAAGAATTGGCTTGTATCCGCATAGTAAGTGTTTAGGCCGTTTGAATTTAGTATTAGTACTAAGATAAAATCCTAAGTTATCGTTGCGTTCTGAGGAATGACGACTGCTAATTTTATTTAGTTCTAGCGAGTAGATTGATAGTTAGTGAATTAATTGAACAGGTTGTTTCAATTTTAAATAAGATCGTTAAAAGTAAACAGATGATGGTAAGCTTAATGGGTGAACAGTTGCGAGATAGGAAATAAAGCTGTCCCTAGAGACTTTTGGGTACTTTACATTTGAATTCTAAGATTTTGTGAATGTCAACCGGTAAGGCTATTGCACAAACTATGGGAACAGAATGACGAATAGAATATTCCGGCAGTTTTTCGGATAAGCTATAGATTTATTTATCGGTGAAATGCTAAGGTACTTGAGGAACAATGAGAAAGCATTTTCAATCAAATTACAAACTCTTCAAGGTGCCTAATTGGGTACTAAGTTCTTGAAATATGAATTCGGGTTGTACAATATAATAATTTGGGAAATTTTTGGATTTTCCAAACTTGCTATCAAGTTGAACTAGAGATTTGAGATATGTCTTCAGGTGATATGTTAAAATTATTTGGTACTTAGAGACCGTCTAATCCAATAAGTGTATAATAACTCGTGGTATATTTTATACTTGAGGTGTAAATTATGGATTTTTTAGTCGTTGCATAAGGGATTGAACATAAGCCCAGGACCATTAAGTGTAGCACTACTAATAAGTGGCATAGACCTTTAGAATTTCAAAATGGATATTAAGTTGTTCTTTAAGGTATCATTGTTTCGTAATATTACCGATTTGGAAATATAATGAAATTTACTCGTTTTGTCGGTTCTTATGCGATTGTCGAGGAGATAGGTAATTTGTTTTATATGTTGAGCTGGCGCAGAGTTGTTAGGGACGCATGATGGGTTTCAAGTGTCATTTTTGTGGTAGTACGAGTTAGAATCATCTTGTATCTTGAGGACAGTTGAGGTAGAATTGAATAGTTACCTTAGCTATTCTATTTAGAAAAGTTTAGTGTTTTGTTGCTAAGTATTTTGGGAACTTGTGAATTTTTTTAGAGCTCGAGTTTTATATTATATGAGTTATGTTTAGCTGGTGATTAGACATTAAGCATAGTTTCGTTGTTAGAAAACTTTTAAGTTAGAAGTAAGGTCGACATAAATTATTTATTGGTTTTACGGATATTTATTGATTTAAGTTGCGTTCCAGGATTTAAGGTTATCAAACTAAGGCAGTTATCAGATATTTTAGGATTTTAGAGAGCAAATTAAAACTCTTACAGTCACATGGGAACAATGATTAGAAATTTCTCTTGGGCTACCATCATTCGGGGATAAATAGAAATTTGCAAATTTATTTTGCAGTGGGAGTTAGTTAGCCCCTTGCTTTGTAGGAGTTGATAAGCATCAGAGCGCGCAGCAAAAGCTGATTCGGGCCAACTCTTGTAGGTGCAAAGTTGGAAAACTTAGTGTTGATCTGGTCTAAGGTACCCGAACATAGTTAGTGAGTCTTGAATTTCGAGGACGAAATTCCATTTAAGGGGGGAAGGAATTGTGACGCATAGAACCCAATCTACTAAATCGCATGCATTAAATTTAATAAATATTATGATTATTATTTTTAGATTTAATCGATTTAAATTTTTTATTGTATTATGTGCTAATAAAATATTTTTATTATTTATTCAATGATTTTATTTTACTAATTATTTAGTTAATGTTTTGAAATGTTTAAGTTTATTTGTCTAAATGATTTTATTGTGTAATTTAAATTGTTTTAATATTTTTAAAGGTTTAGGCTTGCATATTTAAATGATTTTAATTTTTTAGTTTATTCCTTTAAATGGTTTTAACTGTTTAGCCTATTTGTTCAAATATTTTTGAGTGTCCAACTTATTTATTTTAATTAGCCTAAGTTTAGCGGTTAGTTATTTTAAATTATTTTAAATGTCTAGCTTATTTATTTAAGTTATCCGCTCTTTACGATTTAATTATTTTATGCATGCGCTAAATAACTCTGATTAGATAGTTGATCTGGGTAGGGTCGCTACAGAAATGCACACACATGCAATAAATCATGAATAAAACTTATAAAACAATATGAATGCATGCAAAATAAATATAAAAATGACACCAAAATATGCACACAAAATGCAGTTATCACTTAGTTAAGGATTTTAGAGCATGATTAGTGATGCATGAATATTTTGCATTATAGTGTTGAACTGTAGATGCGGGGACATCTAGGAGTATATTACTGAGGTACCAACGTATTATCTGAGATAACCTGGTAGAATATACATATTCTATGTTTGCATGTTTTTATGTGACATTGATTATATGTGCATTTATTATGTCACGGATATTATGTTGCATACATTGGCACGTTGAGCATGTATTGTTCATTGAGATAACCAATAGAGGGGTCGCTCAGCCTCATGATTTTTTGTGGATGAATACCATAGTTTTGGATCCAGATAGTCCACGGGTTTAAGGTATGAGAGCCACCTCCTGATGCGACGTCCCAGTGTGCTACATACCATGGCACCTTTGACTGAGCAGTCTCTGGATAGGTTTCCAGTACCCTAAACTTTCATTTGTACTTGCATTCATAGAATGTGTATATTCGTACTCCCATACTATGTTTTAATGCTCACGTCCAGTGTTTTTCTGTGTTTTCTGGACACCTTATTCCATGGGAAAGTTACAGGTGTCTCACCAGGATTTGGGATTAGGTAGTAACCATGCAAGGGCTGCAAGAGTAGTATCTAGGTTACTGAATTATTTCAATTGGGTTTTATTATTGGAATTTATTTTACCGATTATATTCCGCCGGTCTAGTATTTATTTAAGTTTTCGCAAATTTATCTTTGATGATTGTTTATTGCATGCTTGTTTAAGCACTAATCTCTGATTAGTAGTGGATCCGGGTTAACACAAACTCTGCCCTATTTTCCCACTCTAAATATGCATCAGGATCATATTTTCATGAAACGAAGGCATTTTCATCTTAATACTACTAATATTTTCATCCTCTCTACCCCCATCAGTATATCTCCCACGTACCGCTTCTCTCTTTCCTCTTCCAAACCCATGTTCTCGTCTCTCTCTCCCAATTTTCATTATAACTTTCATCATCTCCACCAACATCTGAATCATCCTCAACTGTCCTATTTCTAGTCTTACTCCTACTGCCACTAATTTCAAGCTTACTTACCCTCTCACGTATTGGACCCAACTCTACCCTCATCACCCTAGCAAAACTACTCATCAACGCTTCCATTTGAGGCTCCGAACCCAAGATCGGATGGTCCGAACCGGATTAGAGGCTCCGAACCCAAGATCGGTTGCTCCGATCTCCATCTATATAAGGGGTATTTGTGAGGTACACCAAGTTCCTTTCTCGCTGCTTCTTCTACCAAATTTTAGGCTTTCTAGGCGTCCTATTGACAAGCCGCAAGTGGTCAGGCGCTACGGGGCTAGTAATGGATTTGTGCCTAAGTTTTGGGACTGTCGACATCAGCGGGATGACGACGGACGCAGGTATAGCTTTGGCTTCCTAAAAATATTTAGGAGTATAGAATATCTTAGTTAAGGCTTTTAGAGCTTAATTAGTGATGCATGAGTGTTTGCATTGTAGCCGCAGTAGTGTGGACTTGTAGGCGTGGGATCTAGACTAGGGGTGCAAATGAATCGAACATGTTCGTGAGCTTTACGAGCCCGCTCGATAAATATTTGATTCGTATTTGAGATTATCGAACTCGAGCCGAATTCGAACATATTCGAACTTTTTTTCGAGCCGAGCTCGAGCCGAAATTACTCTGTTCGATAGTTCGCGAATAGTTCGCGAGCCTTAATATTTAATTAATATAATATAATTATATAATAATATATATACATTTTGAGCTTTCGAACCATAATATCCGAATAGTTCACGAATAGGTTCGAATATTTCGAACCGAACTCAAACTCAAACTTCATTTCGAGCCGAACTCGAGCCAAAATATTTGAAATTATCGAACTTCAAATCGAGCTCGAACTCGAATATAATCTTATCGAGCCGAATTCGAACCTTAAAATTTTACCATTATTCGGCTCGATTCGGTTCATTTGCACCCCTAATCTAGACCCATGTGCTAGGATTTGGCCTGCAGTGTTAGAGGTACATAAGTACTGACCGAGTTAGCCGACATTATGTATATGCTTATATATTGCATTTGTATGTGCTATATGTTAATCATGTTTTACTGCTTTAGCACATGCATGATTTTATACTAGACTGCATCTCATGAGAGGTGAGTCATTGACAGTTTCCATAAGGAGCATGTATCTCATTTTGGACTCGAGTCGGGTATTGACAGTTTCCATATGAAACTTGCATACTATTCTGGATTCGGGTCAGGATTGGGGAGGCTCAGCCCCTGGGTTTTCTATCACAAAAGCAACCGCAACGGCGGAGTAGACGCTATAGTTGATAAGGTGAATATACGAGTACCCCCGCGGAGTCGCTCTCTGGAAAGGTGCTGTATATTTGGTGGCGCCATGAGCAGACTATTTTACCCAGGATTTGAAGTCATTTGTATGCTGCATATTTGTTTATATATCATTGCTTTTGTATTGAGCATAGTCTCTCACGCCCCCGTGTTTGGTGTTCTTGGGATACCTTGTGGCGGGACAGGTTTGAGGCTGGATGGTCCACGAGGTTCGCACCAGGAGTAGGCCGGTTTCAGTTGCAGTGAGAGTTTAGTGGTACGGCTTGATACCCTAAAACTTTCGATTTGGTTGTATAAGAATACTATACATTTTTTACTGTTGTCATTTGTATTCTACCAATTATATTTATTGTATTTAAATTATCCGCTCTTTACGCTTTAATTGTTTACTGCATGCGCTAATTACTCTGATTATGTAGTGGATCCAAGTAGGGTCGCTACATTTATTGGTATCAGAGCACATTGCAACTGGGAATTAGTTAAGAGGATTAAAACATTATCTGTTATTATTTGATAGATGGCAGACTACGACGAAAGCCATGACATTGGTGGCGGCCGATGGGGCGATCGTGACGATCGTAGGCGTGACCGTCACAGACACCGCGAGGAGCGGAGGAGATTCAGTATGCACCATTTTCTTCAGATGAGTCCTAAACCATTAGTAGGTGGCGAGGCTCTGGATGTTGCTGAAGACTGGTTGGAGCGCATGGAAAATTGTTTCAGAGAGTTTTAGTGCATCGAGGAGCAAAAGATGGAGACACTTGGTTTTATCTTGGAAGTACAAGCCAGAAAGTGGTGGAGATTTACTTCTACACCGATTGTCGCAGCTCGAGGAGTGCTTACTTGGGCCGAGTTCCCACAGCCTTCCAGAAGCTGTATTTCCCTCCTGCACTGAAAGAGTTGATGCCCCGCTAGCCAAGTTGTGGCTAAGGGCTTTGAGAGTCTCTTATTGTAAACAATTTTTGTTTAATATAATTTACATTCATTAATTGCATTTTCTTTATCTTTCTTCATAATGTTATATTGTAATATACTATTGTTGTTTTGATAAAGACCTTGAATATACTATAGTGTAAGTAAGATGAGATAGTGAATAAAGAGAGATCACTATCATGAAACACATCTTATAGTCACTGTATATTCTAAATAGTTCCTAGTCAATTGAGCCGTCCGCAAATAAGAATAAGGATCGCTCGAGATCGAGACTAGCATTTGCGATGCCAAGTACCACGTTTCATTGGTATGGAACATAGAGATGTTCAAAGCATGCAAATGGATATTCATAAGATGAATGATTGAACCACCATATTTGGACATTCCAAGTGGTTATTATTAATTGAGTGGATAAGTCCGCGGTTTTGGTTGTACACCATTAGTCCTTACTACTTGAAACATCATGGAGACTCTATATGCTAGTACTATACTTTAGCTCGTTTACCGACTCTATAAGGGTCATCAGGTGTCGGGATTGGGTACAGTTACGACACATATAGGAGTCGATGCTTTGTTGTCAAGGATTCACCACACGCTTGCGAGTGTGGATATCCTATGCGATCTGAGGAGATATTAGTGTGACAAATCTCTGGCCAGAGTACTCGATGTGATTTAGGTTACTTGGTTTCCTAATAGCAAATGCGATGTCACTATTTGATCTTCAAGATGCATTGCATAGTTATCGACTCTCGAACGACTCTCCATGTACTAATGGTTGTTGATTCGATCGGGATATATGGATGAAGGGACCGTATTGTATGCTAACCAAAACCTACTGGTTCTTGCAGGCACCATCTGTAACACCCGGAAATTTTTAATACGTAAATTTGCATGCATAATTAAGGAAAATAATTATTTAAAATTTATATTTGGGTTAAATGACATTTATGTGTTATTATGTGGATTATATGCATGATTTAAATTTATGAGATCATTTAACCCGCATTTATTGTATTTTTAGATTTTTGAGAATTTTATTGAGTTGATCGCGTAGACGGGACCGTGGACGGACGAAATACCAAAATTTTTAGCCAAAAATATTTTATGAGTTTTATGAGTCTTAAAATAATATTTTAAGATATTTTGTCAAGAAAATTTTAGTATTTAGTTATATATTTATTTAATAATTGATTTTTGGCCAAAATAAGTCATTTTATGGACTTTTATTAAATTTTAAAAATCCCTTAATTTATAATTTCGGGATTTATGCTTTTACATCAGTTTATTATTTTTATAAGAGAGTTTTAATTATATTTTTTAGGTATATTATCTAGATACATGTTATTTTTTAAATTATTAACCTATTATTAAACCTAAACCTACCCCCAAACCCCACCATCATCTTCTTAGCCGACACCACCTCTTCCCACCCCCATTCTCACGTTCATCAGCCTCCTCCACCATTTTTGACAGAAAACTTCAAGCCCCATAGCCGATCAAGCTCTAGTTTTGAAGGTTTTGGTCCGTTCGTCGTCCCGGAGACCTGTAAACGCATCAACTCTCGTCAAATAAATTCAAGGCATGTTTAAATTCTTTCTTTGACCACCATATAAGCTAATTATTGTTCATGCCAGATTTTTAATGGTTGGAGATTTGCTTCGTTCAAATTTATTGATATCCTCTCATGTTGGATCAAGAACCATGCATGAATGCTTACCTTCCATTACATGCTCACGTTTTTCATTGGCATGGGATGGCTCATGACTGCTGGGGCTCGGTCCAGGGGTGGATTCTAGTCCTAAGGGTTGAACCATGGCAGGGTTAAGGGCTGGAGAAGGCTAGATCAAGGCTTGGCTTGAGTTGATGATGGGGCGGCTCGGTTTGGGGTTTTGGGCAGGAAGGTCTCGGCTGGTTCATGCTAGGCCATGAACCAGCCGACCGATGGCAGGGTTACGACTGGCAAGACCCTGGGTAGGTCCTTCCGGTGGCGCTCCGGCCGGCCATGGCCGGAGCATGGCGGCAGCAGCCCTGGAAGGGCTGCTGCTCGCGCAGCCAAGAGGGTAGGGGAGGGGGGATCGGGTTTGGGTTGGGGGTGGGGCTGGGTCGGGCCTTGGGGGTCCGGGTTGGGTCCGTAGTGTCTAGGGTTGGGTCAGGTGGTTCGGGTCTGGGTTACGTGGGCCGGGCTCGGGTATTTTAATTTTTAAGTATTTAATGGTTTTAGTGTATTTTGGGCTTTAAAAAAAAATAAATTAGTTAGAAAATTTTATTTGGGCCTTAAATAATTTATTTAAGTTAGCCCATTGATTTTTACGGGCTTGGGAGCCCATATGAATTTTTAGGCCAGTCAGTGATTTTATTGGGTCAGTCCAGGAATTTTTATGAATTAATTAGTTATTGGGCCCAAATATTTTTATTTTACCAATAACATTTAAGTACTTTATTTTAGTAAAAATTATAATTTTTAAAATTATTTATTTTAATTATGGGCATTAAGTCAGTTAAGGGGTTTAGTAGAGAGACCAGCAGTCTGGACCAACCCATGAAAAATAAATAAGTCCGGAATATATATTTAATTATTTTTATGCATGAGGTCTATTTTAAGTATAAGTATATTATATTATGAAATATTAATTAAATATATATTACGGACATATTTTCAGTGCATGCATTCATGAAATTTCTTATGTATATAATTATGTAAATGATGAGCAATAAAATATTTTGGTGGAAATTGAAGTATGTGTGACATAGGGGTGGTTTTCCACCATATGATTCGATAGTTTTACTACCATAGGGGTGGTTATCCACCATATGATTCGGTAATTTACTACCATAGGAGGTGATTTATCACCGCCATCATACGTTGGTTTATGAGACTGATCAGTCGACACATGAGCGTCACACTTATGGATAGGACCATCTTCAGGTTTCAAAAGCATTGCTCAATTATGTTATATATGATAAAGAAATAATATGTTTATGATTATGGTTATGATTCAGTTTATGATTCAGCAGTTTTATTATGTGATGAAAATATTTCCATGCATGCTCATGTACATGTATATGTATTAGTAATTATGTGATGCATTATTTTTAACCTTGTTATAAAGGATTAGACATGTTGAGCCCCTAGGCTCACTACACTTATATGGTGCAGGTGAGACAGATGACTTTTATGTAGCTCCTACCGGTGGTGAGGACGTATGAGCTCACGGAGCAGTGGACCCCGTGACCGTCGCAGATTCTAGTTGATGTTTAAGAAACATTTATTTTATTATGCTGAGTTTTTAAACAAGTTCTTCTTTTTATTATTTTAATTATGGGAATGTTGAATTATCAAACTTAGTATTTTTATTTCTTGCATAAGGATATTTTCAGCAATTAATTAAGTTATTTTTATGTAGTAAAATTATTTCTTTTATGTTTATGCATATATGTATGGGCGTATATGTATTGTATTATTTATAGATTATTTAAAAAAAAATTCCGCATTTATTAGTAGTAAGCATTTCATTTGGTATCAGAGCGCGGTCCTTGGAGGGTGTCCTACTGCCACGGGAAGCTCAGAAATCCTACTACCGGTCTGTAAGTTTTAAATTGTTTTCTTATGATTTATAAGGAGCATATGTAATGATTTAAGATTTTCATGTTAGAAAAGTTTTAGAACCCTTAAGTTATGCATTGCGATTTACGTAAAGAAATATGTGGTGGTGCAGAATGCCTCCGAGACAGATGAATAGGCGAGGGGGACCTCCATGTAACGCCCTCAACCGATGAAGATGTTACCAAACTAACATGACCATAAAACACTGTGCGGAAAAGAAAATTTTTGAAAGATGTATGCATACATCAAACCTTACTTAAAAACATTTCAAAATAGTTTACAAACCAAATCATAAAAATTTGAAACAATTAAAGCGTATTTTCTTCAATCAACCTAACAACATTTAGTTCATTAACTTGAAACAAACATACTCAGTACGTAACACACTCATCACATAACACACTCATACATCGCCCGCCGGTCCGACTCCTTGCTCTTCTTCATGTCCGGCATTGAACTCGTCGACATATGCATAAATGTCTTCCTCATTACCTGCACCATTCAAGTATAGTGAGTCTAAAGACTCAGCAAGAGTATGCAGTAAAAATCATGAGATTTCAATTATCAATTAAACGTAACATAACATAACATAACATAAACTTATCATTTGGTGACGAATTATGCGAAATTGTGGCAACCGTCATAATGGGCACATTCATCTTTTCTTGTTGATCAACAATCATATGGCATTACGCCTCGTAACATTCTTTCATTTTCGGAGGCCCCTCCGGAGCTCATCCCGGAGGACCTAACCCGTACATTGAGCCATATTTGGAAAGGTCCCTCCGGAGCCCAAACCGGAGTACCAGTCCCGTATTGCCACCAAAAAGACACATAAAACATCAAAATATTTTCATGCATCAACATATCATATCTTCATGCTTCATCATAAAATTATTCATTCATGCTTCATCATCTTTCATTTCATCATCATATCATTATAACATATCATTTTCTTATGAAGCATCATCATATCATCGTAATTTCTGTCATAACTTTCATTTCATTAACATTAAACTTTACTCGATAACTTCATGAACGTCATAAGTGATAAAAATCATACTTTCATATTGAATATAGGTTTCATGAATGAAACATAGACATGTACATGCGTCACATAACGTAATCGATCCACGTAAGTCGTTCTTGACTTAAAACTTGAAACTTTTTGCATAAGAATTCTTAAATATACTTTATAAGCCTTTAAAGATCATAACCATGAATTTAGGACCCCAAAATAACATAAATAAAGCTTCAAATCAGAAGGCCATGCGCGGGGGCGCTACTTTTTGGGCGCGGGCGCGCATACCCTGCTGATGGGTCTGCTTGTTCATTCTTAAACTCTATTTTGCAGTCGGAATTCGGAAAAGTGGTAAACATGAAAGTTTTAGCCCTTGATCTTGGATTTCTAATGCCGAAAATTGCACCTTAATTGGAATTTGCAGTAAAAAGTTATGCTCATTCACCCCAGATGTGTCACTGTCGGGAAATAAAAACACTCGACACACCTTGGGATGATTTTGACCAATCTTCCAAAATGATTTTGACAAAACTCAAAACATGAAAGTTGTAGATAAATAAGTTGTTTTTCAAATACAATTGGCCTCATATCATTTGGATCACTACACTAATTTTGATCTTCAAAATAGTAACAAGTGCCGCTAATCCGGAACAATCCAACATAAGTAACATTTCAAAACTTTCACTCAAACTAATTCAATAGTTCAGAATATGATATTTTCTACTCCTCCAGCTATATCCTTTAAATAAAACATCCCTTGAAACTTCAAGAACACATAAAAACTTAGATGAAACATGTAGCTCTTGAATCAAATTCAAGAACATGACAAGAACGACGTATACTTCACGATTTCATACTATCACATAACATGCTCTTCAAACCCTTAAAATCTAAACTTCATGCTCTTGAAATTCTTGAAAATCATGCATACATACATATTTTCATATAAAAATAATTATAATCTTGAATGGGTTTCAAAACCTTAAAATACTAGTTGAAAAACTTGCCTTGAAATGAAGATGGAGTTGATCCGGATTTTTGGCAACAAGCTAACCACGGCACGAATGAGATTTGGAACTTGGATGGTGAAGATCTTGAAGAAATCGATTGATGAACCAAGAAGAAGAAGGAAGCAGAAAGTGATGAAGGAAACGTGAAGTGAAGGAATGAATAAGTCAAGGAGACATGCAATTGATGATGGGGTAAGTGGTGGTTGAGTGCAATAATCAAAATTCAATACGTAATGTGTGTCGGCTACTAAAACGCAGTCAGCCCAACACGTCTCGACTCGGGCTTATAATATTTCCTTTCTTGGTTCGTACATTATAAACATATGAATATTATACTTGAAATTCTCGTAATAATATTTCTTACGATCTCGTGCATAGGTTAGTCTCGTTCCATGAATCCAGAATCAAACTCGCCCTGAAATCATAAACTTAATTGAAAGCGTTAAACATAAAATAATTATATCATGAAACCATGATCATTAAATCATAACTTAAATAATTTATGGCATAAAACCATAAAAATTATTTAAAAATCATCGTAAGTGAGTTTAGTGGATTTGGACCTTACACTCCACCTCCACCTCCGCAGAATCCACTTGCAGCATTGGAGCATGCCAATGCAAATATGATGGCTGGGATTACTGCTCTGTTGGAGCAGCAGGCGGCACGTCCTAGGCTCACCCATGATGAGGATGTTGCCGAGCGGTTCCAGAAGAAGGGACCTAAGGAGTTTGTCGGCACCACTGATCCACTCATTGCTGAGGGGTGGATTCGATCACTGGAGTCCATATTTGACTACATGGGGATCACTGATGCTGACAGGGTGAAGTGTGCAGTGTATATGATGAGAGGTGATGCAGCCTCTTGGTGGGAAGGTGCGGTTCGAGGTGTGAATCTACCTACATTGACTTGGATAGAGTTCAGACGCATGTTCTATGCCAAGTATTTCACTGAGGATGTGCGCAGTCGCATGATCCGGGAGTTTATGAGTCTCCGCCAGGGAGACAAGTCTGTGGTGGATTACATCACCCAATTCGAGAGAGGGTGTCGTTTCGTGCCTCTTATTGCTGACAGTGCGCCGGATAAGTTGAGGCAATTTGTGGATGGTTTGCGGGCTGACATCAAACATGACGTTCGCATGTTGGATGTCACTACTTATGAGGCGGCAGTTAGCAGAGCATTACGTTCTGAGGAAGGGAGGCGAGAGATGCAGCGAGAGCAGCAGAGTAAGAGGCAGTTTCAGCCAGGGTATCAGAGGGCGACTTTGCAGCCTCCTGCGAAGAAGCCGTATACTGGGCCGTCTAAGGGCCCGAATCATCAGGGACAGCAGCAGAGGACTCAGGGGCGTCAGCTACAGCAGCAGCAGAGGGGCGGGGCCCCTAATACTGAAGGAGTTCCGATCTGCCCACAATGTCAGAAGCCGCACACCGGGAAGTGTTTAGTGGGGTCCAATGTATGCTATATTTGCAAGGAGCCAGGGCATGTTTCATATAACTGCCCGAAGAGGAAGAACACCACTGGGCGGGTGTTCGTCATGTAGGCTGAGGAGGCAGACCCAGATACCTCCTTAATCACCGGTATTTCCTAAACTTCTTCTTTTAAGAAATTTTTGGGAATTTACTTCATGATTTTAAATTTCATGAATTATCTGTTTGTTTGGTTAGAGTAGGATGCTCATTTTATTCGTGTTTAATTAAGAGAAATAATTTTGTAACTTGTATTGGGAGAAAAGTAAGTTTAGTATGCGATTATTGGGATTTTCTGCGTGCAGGGAGAATTCTAGTTGGAGGAAATTCCACATTTGCGTTGCTAGATTCAGGAGCCACGCATTCGTTTATTTCCCTAGAGTATATCAGGCGGGTAGGCATCAAGCCTGAGGTTGCTGTTACAGGTTATGATGTCACTATGCCATCTGGTCAGATTCTTACTACCACTAGCGTCTGCAGAGATTTGGAGATGGAGTTACAGGGACATACTATCAGGGCAGATTTTGTGGTTTTACCGTTGACTGGATTCGATCTGATTTTGGGTATGGATTGGTTGTCAGTCAACGGAGCAGTGATTGATTTTCGGCAGAGGACAGTGGCAGTGAAACCAGTGGTAGGCGACCAGTTTGTTTTCTATGCATCTCCGAGCAGTGAGATCTCGCTTGTTATCTCTTATACACGTGCGAGGAAGTTATTGAGACGTGGTTGCCAGGGGTTTCTCGCCAGTGTAGTCACTTCATCAGAACCACCTAGCAGATCATTGTCAGACATAGAGGTGGTTTGTGACTTTTCAGATGTCTTTCCGGAGGACGTTTCGGGAGTCCCACCAGCTAGAGAGGTGGAGTTCAGTATTGATCTGATACTAGGTACTGTGCCTATCTCTAAGGCACCGTATCAACTTGATCCTACTGAGATGAAGGAGTTGAAGGAGCAGATTCAAGAGTTGTTGGAGAAGGGCTTTATTCGTCCTAGCTTTTCTCCTTGGGGAGCTTCAGTGTTGTTTGTGAAGAAAAAGGATGGTAGCATGAGACTTTGTATCGATTACAGAGAGCTCAATAGGGTCACTGTGAAGAACAAGTATCCACTGCCGAGGATTGAGGATTTGTTCGATCAGTTGCAGGGAGCTTCGGTTTTCTCCAAGATCGATTTGCGATCTGGCTATCATCAATTGAGGGTCAGAGATGCAGATGTGACCAAGACTGCTTTCCGGACACGCTATGGGCATTACTAGTTCTTAGTAATGCCGTTTGGATTGACCAATGCTCCAGCGGTCTTCATGGATCTCATGAACCGCGTATTTCAGCCGTACTTAGATTAGTTTATCATAGTCTTTATTGATGATATCTTGATCTACTCGAGGAGCATTGAGGAGCATAGACAGCACTTGCAGACAACATTGCAGACTTTGAGGGAGCATCGACTGTATGCGAAATTCAGTAAGTGCGAGTTTTGGCTAGAGCAGGTGGCATTTCTTGGCCATATAGTTTCGAAAGATGGGATAGCGGTGGATCAGACGAAAGTGCAGGCAGTGCAGGATTGGGGAATTCTGAAGAATGCTTCAGAGATTCGCAGTTTCTTGGGTTTAGCAGGCTACGACCGGAAGTTCATCAAGGGTTTTTCTTCTATTGCAGTACCCTTGACTTCCTTGACCAAGAAAAATGCGAAGTTTATTTGGAGTTCAGACTGTCAGAGGAGCTTCGATCGGCTTAAGGAAGCACTCACATCTGCGCCAGTGTTGGCGATTCCTGTTCCACATGAGGAGTTAGTGGTTTACACGGATGCCTCTAAGCTAGGGCTGGGCGCCGTATTGATGCAGATTGACCGAGTCATTGCCTATGTGTCGAGACAATTGAAGATTCACGAGCAGAACTATCTGACGCATGACTTGGAGCTAGCAGCAGTGGTTTATGCTTTGAAAATCTGGAGGCACTATCTGTATGGTGAGAAGTGCAAGATTTTCACAGACCACAAGAGTCTCAAGTACTTCTTCACACAGAAGGAGTTGAACATGAGACAGCGCCGATGGTTGGAATTAGTTAAGGATTATGACTGTGACATTAGCTACCATCCGGGTAAGGCTAATGTAGTGGCTGATGCGTTGAATCGGAAGACTTCAGTGGTATCTTGTGTGACAGTTCAGTTGCCACTTCAGGAGGAGATTCAGAGATTCGAGCTGGAGTTGTACTCGAGCGGTCAGGCACCGAGTTTGGCAGTGTTAGTGATACAGCCGAATCTTCGGAATCGTATCAGAGTTGGACATCCTGCAGATGAGGAGTTGCAGCGATTGAGGCAGAGAGATGAAGCCAAGGGCGGGCTTCTCTATACAGTTGTTGATGGTATTGTTCAGTACCGTGGTCGTATGTGGGTACCAAACGTTGATCAATTGAGGATTGAGATCTTGACAAAGGCTCATACATCTCCGTATTCCATTCACCCCGGAAGTACAAAGATGTATAGAGATTTGCAGTCATTGTATTGGTGGCCCGGCATGAAGAGAGATATTGGCCAATTTGTATCAGAGTGCTTGACTTGTCAGCAGGTCAAGGCAGAGCATCAGCGTCCTGCAGGGTTACTTAAGCCTCTACCCATTCCGGAGTGGAAGTGGGAGAACATCACGATGGACTTTGTAGTTGGCCTTCCGAGGAGTACTAGAGGATGTACAGCTATTTGGGTTAT
Source organism: Henckelia pumila (assembly GCF_033568475.1). Classification (NCBI taxonomy): domain Eukaryota; kingdom Viridiplantae; phylum Streptophyta; class Magnoliopsida; order Lamiales; family Gesneriaceae; genus Henckelia; species Henckelia pumila. The sequence continues at coordinate 46,025,987 of NC_133121.1, forward strand.
CGTGGATAGACTCACCAAGTCAGCTCATTTCTTGCCGGTGAGGACTACTTACTCATTGATGCAGTATGCAGAGCTTTACATCAAGGAGATTGTTAGACTGCATGGCATACCAGTGTCGATTGTATCGGACAGAGATCCGAGATTTATGTCTGCATTCTGGAAGAGTTTGCACACAGCTTTGGGGACTCGGTTATTATTCAGTACAGCGTTCCATCCCCAGACAGATGGTCAATCGGAGAGGGTGATCCAGATTCTTGAGGATCTACTGAGAGCTTGTGTCATTGATTTTCAGGGCTCTTGGGAGACTAGACTGCCATTAGTGGAGTTTACCTATAACAACAGTTTTCAGTCGTCTATAGGTATGGCTCCTTATGCAGCTCTCTACGGGAGGAGATGTAGATCGCCAGTGCATTGTACAGCAGACTGCCGATATTGTGACACAGATACGGGATCGTATGAGGACGGCTCAGAGTCGTCAGAAGAGTTATGCTGATACTCGACGACGAGATCTTGGGTTTGTAGTAGGTGATCATGTGTTTCTGAAAGTATCACCTATGAAAGGAGTGATGAGATTTGGTCGCAGAGGCAAGTTGAATCCGAGATATATTGGGCCATTTGAGATCTTGGAGAGAGTTGGCACTTTGGCATACCGTTTAGCACTACCGCCAGGGCTTGCAGCAGTGCACAACGTTTTCCATGTATCCATGCTTCGGAGATACATCTCAAATCCGACGCATGTGTTGGATTACGCGCCTTTGCAGTTAGCACCAGATCTAGCATTTGAGGAGAGGCCTGTTCGTATCTTAGCTAGAGATGAGCGGAGATTGAGGACGCGGGTCATACCGATGGTCAAAGTCCAGTGGCAGAATCATTCTGAGGAGGAAGCCACTTGGGAGACCGAGGCAGACATGAGGACTCGCTACCCGGAGTTATTCGAGTAAGCACTTTAATTTCGAGGACGAAATTCAATTTAAGGGGGGGAGAATTGTAACACCCGGAAATTTTTAATACGTAAATTTGCATGCATAATTAAGAAAAATAATTATTTAAAATTTATATTTGGGTTAAATGACATTTATGTGTTATTATGTGGATTATATGCATGATTTAAATTTATGAGATCATTTAACCCGCATTTATTGTATTTTTAGATTTTTGAGAATTTTATTGAGTTGATCGCGTAGACGGGACCGTGGACGGACGAAATACCAAAATTTTTAGCCAAAAATATTTTATGAGTTTTATGAGTCTTAAAATAATATTTTAAGATATTTTGTCAAGAAAATTTTAGTATTTAGTTATATATTTATTTAATAATTGATTTTTGGCCAAAATAAGTCATTTTATGGACTTTTATTAAATTTTAAAAATCCCTTAATTTATAATTTCGGGATTTATGCTTTTACATCAGATTATTATTTTTATAAGAGAGTTTTAATTATATTTTTTAGGTATATTATCTAGATACATATTATTTTTTTAATTATTAACCTATTATTAAACCTAAACCTACCCCCAAACCCCACCACCATCTTCTTAGACGACACCACCTCTTTCCACCCCCATTCTCACGTTCATCAGCCTCCTCCACCATTTTTGACAGAAAACTTCAAGCCCCATAGCCGATCAAGCTCTAGTTTTGAAGGTTTTGGTCCGTTCGTCGTCCCGGAGACCCGTAAACGCATCAACTCTCGTCAAATAAATTCAAGGCATGTTTAAATTCTTTATTTGACCACCATATAAGCTAATTATTGTTCATGCCAGATTTTTAATGGTTGGAGATTTGCTTCGTTCAAATTTATTGATATCCTCTCATGTTGGATCAAGAACCATGCATGAATGCTTACCTTCCATTACATGCTCACGTTTTACATTGGCATGGGATGGCTCATGACTGCTGGGGCTCGGTCCAGGGGTGGATTCTAGTCCGAAGGGTTGAACCATGGCAGGGTTAAGGGCTGGAGAAGGCTAGATCAAGGCTTGGCTTGAGTTGATGATGGGGCGGCTCGGTTTGGGGTTTTGGGCAGTAAGGTCTCGGCTGGTTCATGCTAGGCCATGAACCAGCTGATCGATGGCAGGGTTAGGACCGGCAGGACCCTGGGAAGGTCCTGCCGGCGGCGCTCTGGCCGGCCATGGCCGGAGCATGGCGGCAGCAGCCCTGGAAGGGCTGCTGCTCAAGCAGCCAAGAGGGTAGGGGAGGGGGGATCGGGTTTGGGTTGGGGGTGGGGCTGGGTCGGGCCTTGGGGGTCCGGGTTGGGTCCGTAGTGTCTAGGGTCGGGTCAGGTAGTCCGGGTCCGGGTTAGGTGGGCCGAGCTCGGGTATTTTAATTTTTAAGTATTTAATGGTTTTAGTGTATTTTGGGCTTTAAAAAAAAATAAATTAGTTAGAAAATTATTTGGGCCTCGAAATAATTTTATTTGGGCCTTAAATAATTTATTTAAGTTAGCCCAATGATTTTTACGGGCTTGGGAGCCCATATGAATTTTTAGGCCAGTCAGTGATTTTATTGGGCCAGTCCAGGAATTTTTATGAATTAATTAGTTATTGGGCCCAAATATTTTTATTTAAGCCCAATAACATTTAAGTACTTTATTTTAGTAAAAATTATAATTTTTAAAATTATTTATTTTAATTATGGGCATTAAGTCAATTAAGGGGTTTAGTAGAGAGACCAGCAGTCTGGACCAACCCATGAAAAATAAATAAGTCCGGAATATATATTTAATTATTTTTATGCATGAGGTCTATTTTAAGTATAAGTATATTATATTAAGAAATATTAATTAAATATATATTACGGACATATTTTCAGTGCATGCATTCATGAAATTTCTTATGTATATAATTATGTAAATGATGAGCAATAAAATATTTTGGTGGAAATTGAAGTATGTGTGACATAGGGGTGATTTTCCACCATATGATTCGGTAGTTTTACTACCATAGGGGTGGTTATCCACCATATGATTCGGTAATTTACTACCATAGGAGGTGATTTATCACCGCCATCGTACGTTGGTTTATGAGACTGATCAGTCGACACATGAGCGTCACACTTATGGATAGGACCATCTTCAGGTTTCAAAAGCATTGCTCAATTATGTTATATATGATAAAGAAATAATATGTTTATGATTATGGTTATGATACAGTTTATGATTCAGCAGTTTTATTATGTGATGAAAATATTTTCATGCATGCTCATGTACATGTATATGTATTAGTAATTATGTGATGCATTATTTTTAACCTTGTTATAAAGGATTAGACATGTTGAGCCCCTAGGCTCACTACGCTTATATGGTGCAGGTGAGACAGATGACTTTTATGTAGCTCCTACCGGTGGTGAGGACGTATGAGCTCACGGAGCAGTGGACCCCGTGACCGTCGTAGATTCTAGTTGATGTTTAAGAAACATTTATTTTATTATGCTGAGTTTTTAAACAAGTTCTTCTTTTTATTATTTTAATTATGGGAATGTTGAATTATCAAACTTAGTATTTTTATTTCTTGCATAAGGATTTTTTCAGCAATTAATTAAGTTATTTTTATGTAGTAAAATTATTTCTTTTATGTTTATGCATATATGTATGGGCGTATATGTATAGTATTATTTATAGATTATTTTTATAAAAAAAAAATTTCCGCATTTATTAGTAGTAGGCGTTTCACTATCAGTGATACCTAGGGAATCATGGGGCGATGTTGCTAGGCGCTCTTACCATGATTCGATGGGTAAGTCGGAAATTGTTGTTCCGAGTCACAAGGAGTTGTGAGCCCACGGCTAGCTGTATCCCCGAACCTTTGAAGGTCACACAAGTAATGGATTACTAATCCCCGTTGAGATAGTTAAATTTAAAGAGTTAAATTTAGCGAAAGAGAAGTTGGACTTCTTAACTAAAAGGAGTGGAATTTCTTAAAATAACATAGGGATGGACATTTTTGGAAATCACTGAATTCGGATTCAGAAAAATTATCTTGACTTTAAAAGGTGCAGAAATGGTTTCTATGCACATTGGTAAAATCAGTTTATGAATCGGAGTCATGATGAATTTTATATTAATTTTTATAATAACAGGCTTGGCTTGTTGGGTTTAAGTCATGGATTATGGGCTCTCAGGAGTTAGTGTCCTAATAGACATATAACTTAATCCAGTTTAGAAATTATATATATATATGTATATATATGTGTAATTTTTGAAAAACATGATTATTCCAACCTTGCAATTTTCAAAAATCACAATATATTTTCTAAGGGGATTTTCGAAATTCCCTTCTCCTTTTTGAGAGAATTCAGTGTGTGATTTTTCTGAAAAATTACATTCTGTATTGACAGATCAAATCTGTTTAATCTCTTCGATAAACATCTGATTGATTTCTAGTGCAATCAATTAGAGGGTTTTAGTTTTCTGTTCGTGGACTTAATTCAGGAGTTGATCGAGTGAGTCATCAGTTCCTGGGATTTACAACAAGAGCAGAAAATTATGTTGGTGACCATAATCAAGCCATAGCTTGAAGAGGTAAAATTATAATTGTTATTATTATTTTACATGTTGATTTTAATCGTTACGATTTGATACCCATGATATGAAATTGTTCCGTATAAGAAAATAAAATTTTTTAAAATTCCGCTGCTCCGGGTATCATATCACACTTATCTGAAAACGTGTTCCAACAGTGGTATCAAAGCCAGGTTGCTCTCAGATCAAACGATTAAAATTTATCGATTGTACAAAATTTTAAGCCTCGGGTTTTTAGAAACAAAAACAAATTTTTAAAAATAAATTTGAAGGGCAACACGGGCAGCGCTGGATGCTGCCCATGGGCAGCAACATGATCGCTGCCCAGGGCAGCGATGGGCTTGTAGTGACCCTTACCCGCATCACCTACTAAACAGAACTTAGGCATGCAATTAACTTAATAAAACAGATATCAGAATAAAACTGCGGAATCCATAAACAATATACAATCCCAAGTAAAGGAATCTGTAATTTATCCAATATTATACAACCAAATCGAATTGCTGTATAAACCCAAACAACAGTAATAAAACCTAAGCGAAGCTCCAGCCGGCCAACCGCTGATTAGCCCCTCCTGGATCCACCCTCCTCGTCCAATCGCAAACCTGCCCCATGGAAATAGGGTGTCCAGAAAATACAGAGTACGAGACGTGAGTATAAAACGCTCAGTGCGAGAGTATGAGTATACATGCATGCAAAGTGAACTCCCTACAGACACGAGGTCAAGGATCAGATAACAGAGACAGACCGGGCCCTGGTATGTAGCACGCTGTGCCGTCGCTTCAGGAGGTGGCTCCCATACCGAGATAACCGTGGATACGCCGGACCCAAATCGATGGAAGTCCAATCCACTAACAGGATAGAGTGCAACCTAACTAACAGACATCTCGAAGGAGATACAGCAAGATGCAAATGAATGCAGCATAATATCATGACATATAAATCATGCAGTCACATAATACATGCATACTCAGTCAGGATATCTCGAACAGTACTTTCGTACCTCAATACAGTGCAAGCTCTACCAACTCTAGGTCCACGCCTATAGTCTGCTCTACACTGCCAAATGATACTATTATCATTAAAGTGCTCTAAAAGCCTTAACTAAGCTATTGCATACTCCTAAATATTTATAGGGAGCAAAAGCTATACCTTCGTCCGTCGTTAGACCTTTGATGTCGATGCATCCAGAACTTGGGCACGACTCCGCGACGACTACCGAACACCTCGCCGACCTCCGGACCAAGCCTAAGAAGACTAGAACAGCTCCAAAAGGACTAGAAAGGAAAGGAGAACTCGGAATTGGCAAATGAAAGTGAAGTCTCGGCCTTCTATTTATAGACAACGATCGGAACTTCCGATCCTTGATCGGAACGTCCGAACCCCGATCGGAACGTCCGATCCTGCCATCGGAGCTTCCGAAGATCCTGATCTGCCACATGTCAACATATCACTTGTTGACTCCGGATAGGGGTGATCGGAGCCTCCGGTCCTGATCGGAGCTTCCGATCCAACCACACGTCATGCCTGACGTAATAACATCGGTGCCTCCGATCGCTCATCGGAGCTTCCGATCCTGTTCGGAGCTTCCGATCGTGCCTTCGGAGCTTCCGATCCGTCCAATACCCAATTGAATTAATTAGCATTAATCCTTTTAATTACTCAATTAGGGTACGGGCTACTACATTCTCCCCCACTTAAGATATTTCGTCCTCGAAATCAGATCTTAAGTACCGAATGCAAAAACAGAAATCAGAAACATTCTTTAATCAAATCAAACGTTTACAGAGTTTGCAACTGAATACAACTTAAAGAATGAAATCAAAACAACTCAGGATGGTCTTTACGCATCCTGTCCTCAAGCTCCCAAGTAGCTTCCTCAGTGCCTCGGCGCTGCCACTGAACTAAAACCAAAGGAATGACTTTGTTCCGTAAAACCTTATCCTTATAATCAAGGATGCGAAGAGGTTTCTCAACATAAGTCAAATCCTTGTCTACCTGAACCTCAGATCGCTGCAGAATATGAGATTCATCCGCCACATACCGTCGCAACAGAGATACGTGAAACACGTCGTGAATGCTGGATAGATGCGGTGGCAATGCTAGTCGATAAGCCAAATCGCCAATAATCTCCAAGATCTCAAACGGACCGATAAATCTGGGAGACAACTTGCCCTTAAGGCCAAATCTGAGAATCTTGCGGAACGGTGACACTCTCAGAAACACTTTCTCCCCGACCTCGAACTGCAAGGGCCTACGCTTGATATTAGCATAGCTGGTCTGACGATCCTGTGCAGTCTTAATCCGTTTTTTGATCTGATCAACAATGTCTATCGCCTGCTGGATAAACTACGGTCCTTCAGCCTGTCTCTCCCCCACTTCTTCCCAGAAGAGTGGAGTACGACAACGTCGCCCATACAACGCTTCAAAAGGTGCCATCCCAATACTAGTGTGATAGCTGTTGTTGTAAGCGAACTCGATCATCGGCAAATGATCCTGCCAGGCTGAACCAAAATCCATGACGCACGCTCTAAGCATATCTTCTAACGTACGGATAGTGCGTTCGGACTGACCATCAGTCTCCGGATGATAGGCTGTACTCAAACTGAGAGTAGTTCCCATCGCACGCTGAACACTCCCCCAGAATCTAGAAGTAAACCTGGGGTCTCGATCACTGACAATACTCACAGGCACTCCATGAAGTCGAACGATCTCCTGAATGTACATCCGTGCCATGCGATCCACAGAGTACTCTCGGCTATAGGCAATGAAATGCGCTGACTTGGTGAGTCGGTCCACCACCACCCAGATAGCATCACAGTTCCTCGGGGATACCGGCAAATGTGTCACAAAGTCCATAGTGATAAACTCCCATTTCCATTCAGGAATAGGCAGACTGTGAAGCAATCCTCCAGGTCGTCGGTGCTCTGCCTTGACCTGTTGACACACCAAACATCTCAAAACAAACTGATAAACACTGCGTTTCATTCCCTTCCACCAGAAACGAGTACGTAGATCCTTGTACATCTTGTTGCTCCCAGGATGAATACTCAACTTAGTGCGATGTGCCTGAGATAAAATATCCTCTTGCAACTCTTCATCCTGTGGAATCACAAGCCTACCAGACAAACACAGAAAGCCATCTGACTGATAATGAAATCCAGACGAGCTACCCTCGTTAGCTAGACGAGCTAAACGCTGGGTCTTTGAATCAGACATCTGAGCATCTCGGATCCGCGAATACAAGGCTGGCTCAGATAATATCGCAAACATCTGGATACTCTGCATACCTTTCTTATGCTTGAAGGTATAACCTGAAGTACAACAGTCACTGATCGCACTAGACATCGAACAAGCCTGAAGTGCGGATAGTCACACCTTGCGACTCAAAGCATCAGCGGTGAGATTAGCAGCTCCCGGATGGTACTTAATCTCGCAATCATAGTCTTTAAGCAAGTCCATCCAACGTCTCTGTCTCATGTTCAATTCTGCCTGAGTGAACAAATATTTGAGACTCTTATGGTCAGTGAAGATCTCAAATTTCTCGCCATAAAGATAATGACGCCAGATCTTCAAAGCAAACACAATGGCTGCTAACTCCAAATCATGGACTGGGTAGTTTTCCTCGTGAAGCTTCAGCTGTCTAGAAGCGTATGCGATCACATGCCCATTCTGAGTCAGGACACAACCTAACCCCTGAAGAGAAGCATCCGTGTAAACTACATACCCTCCAGATCCTGACGGTAATGCCAACACCGGCGCAGAAGTCAACCGCCGTCGAAGCTCACGGAAATTCTCCTCACACTCGGAGGACCACTCAAAATCCACACCCTTGCGGGTAAGCTGCGTCAACGGTCGAGCTAACTGAGAGAAGTTCAGAATGAAGCGACGATAATACCCTGCTAGACCCAGAAAACTACGGATCTCAGCAACTGTCGTCGGACGCGACCAAATAAGTACCGCTTCAATCTTGCTTGGATCAACAGAAATCCCCTCCCTGGATATGATATGGCCAAGAAAAACCACTCTATCCATCCAGAACTCACACTTGCTCAGCTTGGCGTACAATTGCTCATCTCGAAGAGTCTGCAGTACCAACCGCAAGTGAGAAACATGCTCTTCCGTATTACGCGAATACACCAAGATGTCGTCAATGAAGACCACGACAAACTTGTCCAAATACTCCCTGAAGACACGGTTCATCAAATCCATGAATATAGCCGGCGCATTAGTCAAACCAAATGGCATCACTAGGAACTCGTAATGCCCATAGCGAGTACGGAATGCAGTCTTGGCTACATCCTGATCACGGACTCTCAACTGATGATACCCAGATCTCAAGTCAATCTTGGAGTAAACTGACGTGCCCTGCAGCTGGTCAAACAAGTCATCAATACGAGGCAACGGATACTTGTTCTTCACAGTGACTCGATTCAGCTGCCGATAGTCAATGCACAGCCGCATCGACCCATCCTTCTTCTTTACGAAGAGAACAGGAGCTCCCCAAGGAGACACACTAGGACGAATGTACCCCTTGTCTAAAAGATCCTGTAGCTGATTCTTCAACTCACGCATCTCTGACGGAGCCAGACGATACGGTGCTCTAGAAATAGGCGAAGTACCCGGCATCAACTCTATGCCAAACTCGACTTCCCTAGCAGGAGGAAAACCCGGAATCTCATCAGGAAACACATCTGGAAATTCATCCACAACAGGAATGCTCTCTATCCCAATACTCTCAGCGGACAAATCAACTGCATAGATAAGGTAGCCTTCCCCTCCAGACTCTAGAGCTCGACAAGCTCTCAAAGCTGATACCAAAGGCATCGGGGGTCGCGCTCCCTCACCATAGAAAAACCAACTCTCACTCCTTTCCGGATGAAAGCGTACTAATCTCTGATAGCAGTCCACTGAAGCTCGATAGGTAGTCAGCACATCTATTCCCATAATGCAATCAAAGTCGTCCATCGCTAGGACCATGAGATTCGCCAACAGAACGTTCCCTTCGAACTCTAAAGGGCAACCCATCACTAGACGCTTAGCCAAAGCAGATTGGCCCGTCGGAGTAGAAACAGACATCACTACGTCTAGTGCAATGCATGGTAACTTATGCCTCTTAACAAAACGTGCAGAAATGAAGGAATGAGATGCACCAGTGTCAATAAGTACAAGAGCAGGTATACCATAAAGCATAAATGTACCTGCGATGACTTTCTCATTCTCCTCCACAGCCTGATCATGTCTCAGGGCAAACACCTGGCCAGAAGCTCGTGGCCTCAAATGAGAACTCCCAGCGGACTGTCCCTGCGACCTCTGCTGTACGGTAGCCTGAGAACCCGATCCTGAACCAGAACCAGAACCACCTCCCCCAGACATTGGACAATCTCTCCGGATATGACCAGTCTCTCCACAACGGAAACAAGCTCCAGAAGCTCTACGGCACTTGTCGGATGGATGGTTCTTCCCACAGTGATCACACTTGTCCTTCTTACCATAACGGACAATACCTCCAGAACCAGAGGAAGAAGAAGATCCAGACTTCTTGAAAGTTTGGGCACGGGGACCCAAAGAACTAGCAGGCCTCGACTGAGGGAAAGACCTGTTCCGCCGAATGCTGTCCTCTGCCTGATGACAACGGCTCACCAAACCCTCGTAGGACATGTCGTCGCCAACCGCCACACGGTCATGGATCTCAGGGTTAAGGCCCTGAAGAAACAGATTATACTTCATCTCTGAGCTATCAGCAATCTCGGGGCAATAGGATAGCAGATCAAAGAACCTCTGCTGATACTCATCGATAGACATGGTTCCCTGTCGCAGACTCAGTAGCTCGCCTGCCTTCGACTGTCGGAGTGCAGGAGGAAAATACCGCTTTTGGAAAGCTGTGCGGAACTCGGCCCAGGTGGCCACTCCTCTCGCAGCAACAAAAGGTGCAGAAGTAAACCTCCACCACCTGCGCGCACGCCCATCCAGAAGATAGCCAAGGGTTTCCACCTTCTGCTCATCGGTGCATTGGAAAGTCTGAAAAGTCGTCTCCATGCGGTCTAACCAGTTCTCCGCATCCTCCGGAGACTCACCTCCAACTAAGGGCTTGGGACCCATAGCTAAGAATCGACGCATAGTGAAACGCTCGTCGTCATGATGACGATGACGCCGTTCTCGACGAGGCTCCCGGTCGGCATCACCCCAACGCCCACCAACACTGCCATGAGAACTCTGGTCATCACGATTTGACATCTAAAAAAATACCTCAAGATGAGACTAAATCCCAAGAATTCTTTTGCACGCTCTGATACCATAAATGTAGTGACCCTTACCCGGATCACCTACTAAACAGAACTTAGGCATGCAATTAACTTAATAAAACAGATATCAGAATAAAACTGCGGAATCCATAAACAATATACAATCCCAAGTAAAGGAATCTGTAATTTATCCAATATTATACAACCAAATCGAATTGCTGTATAAACCCAAACAACAGTAATAAAACCTAAGCGAAGCTCCAGCCGGCCAACCGCTGATTAGCCCCTCCTGGATCCACCCTCCTCGTCCAATCGCAAACTTGCCCCATGGAAATAGGGTGTCCAGAAAATACAGAGTACGAGACGTGAGCATAAAACGCTCAGTGCGAGAGTATGAGTATACATGCATGCAAAGTGAACTCCCTACAGACACGAGGTCAAGGATCAGATAACAGAGACAGACCGGGCCCTGGTATGTAGCACGCTGTGCCGTCGCTTCAGGAGGTGGCTCCCATACCGAGATAACCGTGGATACGCCGGACCCAAATCGATGGAAGTCCAATCTACTAACAGGATAGGGTGCAACCCTACTAACAGACATCTCGAAGGAGATACAGCAAGATGCAAATGAATGCAGCATAATATCATGACATATAAATCATGCAGTCACATAATACATGCATACTCAGTCAGGATATCTCGAACAGTACTTTCGTACCTCAATACAGTGCAAGCTCTACCAACTCTAGGTCCACGCCTATAGTCTGCTCTACACTGCCAAATGATACTATTATCATTAAAGTGCTCTAAAAGCCTTAACTAAGCTATTGCATACTCCTAAATATTTATAGGGAGCAAAAGCTATACCTTCGTCCGTCGTTAGCCCTTTGATGTCGATGCCTCCAGAACTTGGGCACGACTCCGCTACGACTATCGAACGCCTCGCCGACCTCCGGACCAAGCCTAAGAAGACTAGAACAGCTCCAAAAGGACTAGAAAGGAAAGGAGAACTCGGAATTGGCAAATGAAAGTGAAGTCTAGGCCTTCTATTTATAGACAACGATCGGAACTTCCGATCCTTGATGGGAACGTCCGAACCCCGATCGGAACGTCCGATCCTGCCATCGGAGCTTCCGAAGATCCTGATCTGCCACATGTCAACATATCTTTTGTTGACTCCGGATAGGGGTGATCGGAGCCTCCGGTCCTGATCGGAGCTTCCGATCCAACCACACGTCATGCCTGACGTAATAACATCGGTGCCTCCGATCGCTCATCGGAGCTTCCGATCGTGCCTTCGGAGCTTCCGATCCGTCCAATACCCAATTGAATTAATTAGCATTAATCCTTTTAATTACTCAATTAGGGTACGGGCTACTACAGGGCTGCCCATGCTTGGGCCCCACGTGGTGGCGGGGCTGCCCGGGAACGTCCCGGGCAGCCCGGAAAATTAAAAAATTATTTTTAAGAATTTTAAATTTTTGAAATTTTAGTTTTTGGTCCGATCGAAAATTGTTTTGATTGGTCCACGAGGCATCGGATCAAATTGTTTGAGTCCGAAATTTTTAAAATTGATTTTTGGAAAATTTATTTTATCCGTTAAATTAGATTTTATAAAATTAATTATTTTGGTACAATTGATGATAAGATATGATCTTATGAATACATTAGATAAAATTTGATTTTATCTTTTTAATTAAATTGTCATTGCATGTTATCCAATGATTTAATTATTGAATTAAATATTGGATAAAAGGATGATCGATTGTCATGACCAATATTATAGGTGTATGTTAGGTTGTTTACATTTGGTTTTTATTATTGTTGTTGGGTTTTATTAATGGGCTTGGTTTATTGCCCAATTTGATTTGTCATTTGTAATAAAAGTGGGTTTGGTTTATGGCCCGTTCCCACCCTTAAATATGTATCCCCTACTTGTCATCGAAATTTATTGTAAATATATTAGACTTAGTGGGAGATAAAGATTTGAAGACAATGGTGGGCCCAGCAAACAATAAAGACTGAAGAAATGTAAATTGGAAGGCCAATGTAATAGGATTGCATTGCATACTTGCATATCACCTAGGATTGGACTTAGACTCGTGATTGGCAACCATGGGTCGATTAGTTATTGGGGTCGATCATCCTTTATATAATATATGATATTATTGTTGTATGCATGTTTAGACTAAATTACATGAATCCCGCAAGCATACAAATTATTTAAAGATGAGGCAATTTTCAAAATTAAAATCTCTCATTTTAAATATGATTTAAAATTGATATCAAGATAAACAAAAGGGAATTTAAATATTTTTTAAATGTTCCTACCTTCCATCAACGATCAATGTATGAGATGCTACCCGCGGGCATGGTCCGGCTCATATTATTGGGGGGGCCCGTTCGTCAGAAAGTTGTACATTGGATCGACACATATTGTAAGTTTGATGGAACTCCCATGGGATTCGCTCATATTATTGGGGATCCACATGGCGATCGTCCATCACAACTTAATATTGATGGGTCATCTTGACATTTCATAATAAACGGCGTCATATTATTGGGTCCTTATTGGACATGAGGTAAAAGCATGTGGGTTGCTTTGGAAGCAATTGGGCTCTACCTTTTGAAAATTATGGTTCGCTGATATTATTCGAGACTGTGATTTGTCAATTGGACTCCATGTTTCCACTAAGGAAACCAGTTTCTCGTTTTCACTAGAGGGTAGTGAAATCGTTAAAATAGTGGGAGTGAAATTCATAAAATAAATCTCGCCATATTTTATGTCTTAGTAAATTAATTAAGCAATCACTGATTATTGTCTGTTTCTTTTAAGTATTTCATTACAATGAATTCGTGCAATCCACTATTCTCAATTCTCGAACAAAACAAACTGACTGGCGCAAACTATACGGAATGGTTCCGTAAGTTAAAGATTGTTCTAAGTTCGGAAACGGTTTTCTACGTGTTAGAAATGCCTCCTCCGAAAGAAGCCTTTGCTGATGTGAGTCCGGAAGAATTGGCCAAACTTGACAAATGGTGGGACCATGATGTCAAGGCCAAATGTTACATGCAGGCTTCGATGTCTGATGAACTTCAGAGGTGATTTGAGAATGCAGTGAATGCTGCTGACATTCATGATACTCTCAAGGAACTTTTTGGAGCTTAGTTAAGATCGGAGAGGTATGCCACCGTCAAAGATCTCATGACATGCCGCATGCGAGATGGGACTTCGGTCCGTGAGCATGGGGTACACATGATTGGGCTCATTGAAAAGTTGGTAACACTCGATTTGACATTGGAGCACAAACTGAATGCGGACTTGTTACTTCTTTCACTTCCTTCTTCGTTTTACGGTTTTGTGATTAACTTCAATATGAACAAGATAAAGGCCGTCCTTGAAGAGATGGTCAATATGCTTGTCACATATAAGGCCACATTAAAGAAGGATAAACCGGTATTTTTTGTTGGTTCCTCTTCTAACTCTAAGAAGGGGCCAAGTGGAAAGGGTAAGAAACGTTCTGCCCCACTCAAGAAAACTGTGCCAAAGAAGAATAACAAAACAAAGGCTTCAAACGTGAACAGATCTGAAGGCGTTTGCCATCACTGCAAGAAACCCGGTCATTGGAAATGTAACTGCAAAGAATATCTCGAGCAGTTGCGAACTGCAAAGAGTATGTTTTACATTGAAATAAATGTTTCACTTAATACTACTTCTTGGGTATTGGATACTGGATGTGGATCTCACATTTGCAATGATTTGCAGGTGATGACAAGAAGTCGTAAGCTTAGGATGGGTAAGACCCAGCTAAGGCTCGAAAATGGTTCTAGAGTTCAAGCCAAAGCTGTGGGAGACGTTTATTTAGTTTTGCAGAACAATTTTAAGTTACTTTTGAGAGATGTTTTATTTGTGCCAGATTTGGTTAAAAATATTATTTCTGTTTCTATGCTTGATAGAGATGGTTTTTCTTGCAATTTTGTGAATGGGATTTTCAATATTTACAAGAATGAATGTTTGATTGGATGTGGACAACTTGAAAAGGATCTATATAACTTAAAATTAAAAGACGTAACAATTAATTATGTTGATAAACCGGCAACAACAAATAAAAGGAAAAACGATAGTCAAAACCCGGCAAACCTTTGGCATGCTAGGCTAGGTCATATTTCCTCAAGTAGGATGAACAAGCTAATGGGAGAGGGCATGTCTGATATAACTGATATTAACTCTCTACCAACTTGTGAGTCCTTCCTAAAAGCAAAAATGACTAAAACTCCTTTCAAAGGAAAATCTAAGCGTAGTCAAAATCTGTTGGATTTGATCCATACAGATGTTTGCGGCCCATTTAGTATTGGTACTAAATATGGTCACACCTACTTCATTACCTTTACTGATGATTATTCTAGGTACGGGTATTTATATTTGATGAAATATAAGTCTGAATCATTTGAAAAGTTCAAATAATTCAAGGCTGAAGTAGAAAATAAACTAGGTAAAAATATTAAAGCACTTCGATCGGATCGAGGTGGAGAATACTTAAGTACCGAGTTTTTGGGCTATCTAAAAGAGAATGAGATTCTCTCTCAGTGGACTTCTCCTATGACACCTCAGCTAAATGGGGTTTCGGAGCATCGCAATCGAACATTGTTGGACATGGTTCGATATATGATGAGCTTCACTGAGCTTCCACCTTAGTTTTAGGGCTATGCGCTTGAAACGGCGGTATTGTTGTTGAACAATGTCCACACTAAAGCAGTGAACAAAACTCCATATGAATTATGCACTGGCAAAACTCCTAAGTATTCGTACTTGAGAATTTGGGGATGTCCTTCTTATGTGAAGCAGACAGTGTGAGATAAGTTGGATAGTCGATCCACCTTATGTTATTTTGTAGGGTATCCGAAGAATTCAATCGGATATTATTTCTATCATCCTACTGAAACAAAAGTTTTTGTTTCGAGAAATGCCACCTTCATGGAGAAGGAGTTCTTACTTGATAAGAAAGGCAAGATGATGGAACTTGAAGAAATTCAAGAAGAACCCGAGATACAAAATAACGATCCCACACCTCAAGAACCATTAAACGACACGCCTTTTTCTAGAAGATCCGAGAGGACTTCTAGACCTCCTATTCGATATGGTTTACTTCTTGAAGGGGATCAAAGTGAACCCGACATTGGATGTGATCCAAGAAACTTCAAGGAAGCAATTTCTGATGCGGATTCGAATTTATGGCTTGAAGCTGTGCAGTCGGAAATAGACTCGATGCATACAAACCAAGTTTGGTCTTTAATAGATCCTCCCGATGGAATTGTTCCAATAGGGTGTAAATGGATATACAAGAGAAAACTTGGGCCTGATGGTAAGGTATTGACCTACAAGGCACGATTGGTGGCAAAAGGTTATACTCAAAGACAAGGTGTTGACTATGATGAAACCTTTTCACCAGTCGCAATGTTCAAATCCATAAGAATCCTTATTGTCATACCAGCTTGGTATGACTATGAGATATGGCAAATGGATGTGAAGACTGCATTTCTTAATGGAAACATTAAGGAAGAGATTTATATGATGCAGCCTGAGGGATTCACATCCATGGGAAGCGAGCATAAGGTATGCAAGCTTCAGAGATCAATTTATGGTCTCAAACAGGCATCAAGAAGTTGGAACCAGAAATTTGATGAAATAATAAAGGACTTTGGTTTCATCAAGAACCCGGAGGAACCATGCGTGTACAAGAAAGTAGTTAAGGATGCTGTGACATTCTTAGTGCTTTATGTTGATAACATTCTAATCATTGGAAATGATGTAGGGATGTTGCAGTCAACAAAGATATGGTTATCAGGTAGATTCTCGATGAAGGACTTAGGTGAGGCGTCCTATATTTTAGGAATACAGATCTATAGAGATAGATCTAAAAGAATGATAGGACTCACTCAAGCTACCTACATCGACACTATATTGAAGAGGTTCTCTATGGATGAGTCCAAGAGAGGACATCTACCTATGTGTCATGGAGTTTCTCTATCCAAGTCTATGTCTTCCAAGACTGACGAAGAGATAGAGAAAATGACACACATATCATATGCATCAGCCATAGGTAGTATCATGTATGGGATGATATCTACCAGACCGGATGTAGCCTTTGCTCTGAGTGTCACGAGCAGATATCAGGCCAATCCCGGTCAAATGCATTGGAAAGCTGTGAAGGATATTCTAAAGTACTGGAGAAGGACTAATAATATATTCATTGTTTATGAGGGAAGAGAATTGAAATTGGAAGGCTATACCGACTCTAGCTTCCAAAGTGACGTGGATGACTCGAAGTCAACCTCTGGATTTGTATTCATGCTCAATGGCGGTGCTGTCTCTTGGAAGAGTTCCAAGCAGGACACCACAGCCTATTCCACCACTGAGGCAGAATACATTGCAGCATCAGCTGCTGCTAAAGAGGCTGTTTGGATGAGGAATTTTGTCCAAGAGTTGGGCATAATTCCTGAAGCTGTTGGTCCAGTCCCGGTGTACTATGACAACACTGGTGCCATTGTTCAGGCAAAGGAACCAAGGTCTCATCAAAGATCCAAACACATACTGAGGAAATACCACATCATCCGGGAGATCGTGGAAAGAGGAGACATCACTGTCGAGAGAGTGGCCTTTGCAGACTATATCGCTGATCCACTTACTAAGCCCTTTCCAGGACCATTATTTGACAAACATCGCGAAGCAATGGGACTACGTAGTATGACTAGTTGGCTATAGGGCAAGTGGGAGATTGAAAGAGTTGATGCCCCGCTAGCCAAGTTTGTAAGAGTGGGTGCCCAGTGAGCCAACTGTGTGGCTATGGGCTTTGATGACTCTTTGTATAAACAATCTTTTGTTTAATATTATTTACACTTTTATGGCAATGACTTTATATTACTTCATATTGTTATATTGTGATATACTATTGTTGTTTTGATAAAGACCTTGAATATACTATAGTGTATGTAAGATGTGGTAGAACATGGAGATGTCTATCATGAAATACATCTTATAGTCACTGTATATTCTAAAAACCGTTCCTAGTCGATTGAGCCGTCCGATAATAAGGATAAGGATCGCTCGAGTTTGAGACTAGCATTTGCGATGCGGAGTACCACGTTTCATTGGTAGGGAACATGGAGATGTTCGAAGCATGCAAATGGATATTCATAGGATGAATAATCGAACTACCCTATCCGGACTTTCCAAGTGGTTATCACTTATCGAGTGGATAAAGTCCGCGGTTTTGGTTGTACACCATTAGTCCTTACGACTTGAAACATCATGGAGACTCTATATGCTAGTGCTGTGCTTTGACTCGTTTACCGACTCTATGGGGGTCATCAGGTGTCGAGATTGGGTACAGTTACGACACATATAGGAGTCAATGCATTGTTGTCAAGGATTCACCACATACTTGCGAGTGTGGATATCCTATGCGATCTGAGGAGATATTAGTGTGACAAATCTCTGGCCAGAGTACTTGATGTGATTTAAGAAATGGTTTCTTAGTAGCACATGCGATGTCACTAATTTGATCTTCAAGATGTATTGCATAGTTATCGAATCTTGAGCGACTCTCGATATACCAATGGTTGTTGATTCGATCGGGATATATGGATGAAGGGACCGTACTGTACGCTAACCAAAATCTACTGGTTCTTGTAGGCACTATCAGTGATACCTAGGGAATCATGGGGCGATGTTGCTAGGCGCTTTACCATGATTCGTTGGGCAAGTCGGAAAGTGTTGTTCCGAGTCACAAGGAGTTGTGAGCCCACGGCTAGCTGTATCCCTGAACCATTGAGGGTCACACAGTGTAATGGAGTTTTAATCCCCGTTGAGATAGTTAAATTTAAAGAGTTAAATTTAATGAACTAAGGAGTTGGACTTCTTAAATAAGAGTAAGGGAGTAGGATTTCCTAAAATGACATAGGGATGGACATTTTAGGAAACCACTGAATTCGGATTCAGGAAAATTTATTTTGACTTTAAAATGTGCAGAAATGGTTTCTGTGCGCATTGGTAAAATCGTTTTATCAATCGGAGTCACGATGAATTTTATATTAATTTCTGAACGAGCGGGCTTTGCTTTTCGGGCCTCAACTTATGACTAATGGGCCCTAAGGTGTTAGTGGCCTGCATTATAAATAAGTTATTGCAGTACAGAAATTAGACACAACAGGTCATAATTTGAGAGACTGGATTTTTCGAAAAAAACCCTAGCCTCCCTCTCATAATTCGGCCGCCCCCTCCCTTCTCTGCATGAGAAATTCCGGTCTGTGATTTTGAATTGCAGTCTGGAATAGCGAATCAAATTCGTTTATTCTCTTCGTACAAAACTTCTGATAGATTTTCTAGTGCAATCTATCAGAGGGATTAAACCTCTATTCGTGGACCTGATTGAAGAACAGCTTGTTCATCAGTTCCAGGGAGATACAAGAAGCGCAGAGAAATCTGTGTGGTGTCCAATAATCTCGCTTCGAGATTGAAGGTAAAATTTAATAATTGTTATTTGAATTTTACACACACACTATAATTTAATCGTTGAACGGTTGATACCCACACCATGGAATTGTTCCATGACAAAAATTTTTAAACTTCCGCTGCACCGGGTATCAATCGTGATTGATCTGAGAGCCAGTTTTTCCAACAGTGGTATCAGAGCCAGGTTGCTCAGATCAAACGATTGAATTAATCAATTGTACAAAATTTTTGAGTCTCGATTTTTGAAACAAAATAAATATTTTTAAATAAAATTTTTTTTTTTTTTCGGGGCAAAACCCGGGCAGCGATTGGATCGCTGCCCGGAGGGGGCGGCGATGGTCGCTGCCCCCGGGGGAGGCGCACGACGCCGCCCAAAGGGGGCGCACGGCGCCGCCCAGGGCGGCGACCGTCGCCGCCCAAAGGGGGCGCACGACGCCGCCCAGGGCAGCGCTCGGCGCTGCCCAGGGGCGGCGCTCGGCGCCGCCCAGCGGCGGCACCAGGCGCCGCCAGGGCAGCGAGAGTCGCTGCCCTAAGGGGGCAGCCGGGCTGCCCCCGACCCGCGCCCCGGGTGCGGGCCGGCCCGGGAGTGTCCCGGGCGGCCCGCGGGAAAAATTAAATTATTATTTAAAATTAATTTTAATGTGATAAAATTTTATTTTTGGTCCGGTCAAAAATTGTTTTTGATTGGTTCACGAGATTTCGGATCGAATTGTTCGAGTCCGTAAATTTTAAAATTGATTTTGGATAAATTTGAATTTTTGGAAAATTTTAATGTTTTATCCGTAAATTGAATTTTGAAATCAATTATTTTGGTACAATTGATGATAAGATATGATCTTATGATATATTGAGTAAAATATGATTTTATTTGTAAAATTGGATTTTATAGATAAAATATGATTTTATTTGATATAGAGATAAAATATGATTTTATATGTGAAATGAGATTTTATATATAAAATATGATTTTATCTTGTTTAAATTTGAATTGCCACTGCATGTTATCCAATAAATTAATTTTGAATTAAATGTTATTGGATAAGGATGATCGATTGCCATGACCAATTTTGTAGGTGTATGTTAGGAATTTACATTTTGTTTTTATTGTTGTTGGTTTTATTAATGGGCCTGGTTTATGGCCCGATATGAATGTCATATGTAATAAAAGTGGGCTTGGTTTATAGCCCGTTCCCACCCCTAAAAATGTATCCCCTACTTGTCATTGTTATTTATTGTAAATGCATTAGATTTAGTGGGAGATCAAGATTTGAAGATGGTGGGCCCAGCAGACAATAAAGACTGAAGAAATGTAAATTGGAAGCACATGTAATAGGATTGCATTGCATACTGCATATTACCTAGGATTGGACTAAGACCCGTGATTGGCAACCACGGGTCAATTAGAAATGGAATCGATCATCCTATATAATATTTGATATTATGATTGTATGCATGTTTAGACATAAATTGCGTGAATCCGGCAAGCATGCAATAAAATGAATATGATGAGACAAATATTTTTATAATTAAAAATCCCTCATTTTAAATATGATTTAAAATTTATATCAAGATAAATAAAGGAAATTTAAATTTGTTTAAATGTTCCCACCTTCCATCAACGGTCAATGTATGTGATGCTACCCGCGGATACGGTCCGGCTCATATTATTGGGGGGCCCGTCCGTCGGAAAGCTGTACATTGGATCGACAAATGTTGTAAGTTGGGTGGAACTCCCATGGGATCGGCTCATATTATTGGGGGATCCACATGGCGACCGTCCATCACAACTTAATATTGATGGGTCATCTTGACATGTCACTTTAAACGGCGTCATATTATTGGGCCCTTATTGGACATGAGGTAAACACATGGGGGTTGCTTTGGAAGCAATTGGGCTCTACCTTTTGAGAATTATGGTTGGCTGATATTATTCGGGACCATAAGTTTGTCAATTGGACTCCATGTTCTCACTAAGGAAAAAGTTTCCCGTTTTCACTAGAGGGTGGTGAAATCGTTAAAATAGTGGGAGTGAGATTCATAAAATTAAATTCGCCTATTTTATGTCTTAGTAAATTGTTAAACAATCATTGATATATGTCTGTTTTTCTTTTCAGTATTTCATACAATGAATTCGCGAAATCCATTATTCTCGATCCTCGAACAAAACAAGTTGACTGGCGCCAACTATACGGAATGGTTCCGGAAGTTGAAGATTGTCTTAACTTCGGAGAAAATGCTCTACGTGTTAGAGAAAGCACCTCCGAAGGAAGCACCAGCTGACATAAGTCCGGAGGAATTGGCCAAACTTGATGCATGGTGTGACCATGACATCAAGACCAAATGCTATATGCAAGCCTCGATGTCTGATGAACTCCAGAGACGATTTGAGGACACGGTGAATGCTGCTGACATTCACGCGCAACTCAAGGAACTTTTTGGGGCTCAGTCGAGGGCTGAAAGGTTCGCTACTGTTAAGGAGTTGATGACGTGCCGCATGCGTGAAGGGACTTCGGTCCGTGATCATGGGGTACGAGTGATTTGGCTCATACAGAAGTTGGCGACCCTAGATTTGGTGTTGGAGCATGAACTCAATGTGGATTTATTGCTTCTGTCTCTTCCTTCTTCATTTGATGGATTTGTGATAAATTTTAATATGAACAAGATAGAGGCCACCCTAGAAGAGATGGTCAATATGCTCGTTACATATGAATCCACACTTAAGAAAGATAAGTCAGCTTTCTTGGTGGGCTCCTCATCTTCTGCTAAGAAGGGGCCAAGTATGAAGGGCAAGAAACGTTCTACCCCACCCAAGAAAGTCGAGCCCGAGAAGAAGCAAAAGACAAAGGCTTCAAACAATGGAAAATCCAAGGATGTTTGCCATTACTGCAAGAAGCCGGGTCATTGGAAGCGCAACTGCAAGGAATATCTTGAGCAGTTGGGAACTGCAAAGGGTATGTTCTATATTGAAATAAACATGTCACTTAATACAACTTCTTGGGTATTGGATACCGGATGTGGATCTCACATTTGCAATGATTTGCAGGTGATGACAAGAAGTCGCAGGCTTAGAATGGGTGATACCCAGCTGAGGCTCGGGAATGGTTCCAGAGTTGAAGCTACGGCCATTGGAGATGTTTGTTTGACTTTGCAGAACGGTTTTAAATTATTGTTAAGAGATGTTTTATTTGTGCCAGATTTAATTAAAAACATTATTTCTATTTCTATGCTTGATAGAGATGGTTATTCTTGCAATTTTGTGAATGAGATTTGCAATATTTACAAGAATGAATGTTTAATTGGAAATGGACAACTTGAAAACGATCTATACAACTTAAAACTAAAAGACGTTCCAGTGAATTATGTTGATAAACCGGCGACAACAAACAAAAGGAAAATCGATAGTCAAAACCCGGCAAACCTTTGGTATGCTAGGCTAGGTCATATTTCCTCAAGGAGGATGAACAAGCTAGTGGGAGAGGGCATGTTTGATATGTCTGATATTAATTCTCTACCTACTTGTGAATCCTGCCTAAAAGGAAAAATGACTAAATCTCCTTTTAAGGGGAAACCTGAGCGTAGTCAGAATCTGTTGGATTTGATCCATACAGATGTTTGTGGTCTATTTAGAGTAGGGACTCAACATGGCCACACCTACTTCATTACCTTTACTGATGATTATTCAAGGTATGGGTATTTATATTTAATGAAATATAAGTCTGAAGCATTTGAAAAGTTCAAAGAATTCAGGGCTGAAGTAGAAAACAAGCTAGGTAAAAGTATTAAAGCACTTCGATCGGATCGAGGTGGAGAATACTTGAGTACCGAGTTTTTGGACTATCTGAAAGAGAATGGGATTCTCTCTCAGTGGACTCCTCCTATGACACCACAGCTTAATGGTGTATCGGAGCGTCGTAATCGAACTTTGTTGGACATGGTTCGATCTATGATGAGCTTCACTGAGCTTCCACCTTCGTTTTGGGGCTATGCGCTTGAAACGGCGGTATTGTTGTTGAACAACGTCCACACTAAAGCAGTGGACAAAACACCATACGAGTTATGGAATGGCAAAGCTCCTAAGTATTCGTACTTGAGGATTTGGGGATGTCCTGCTTATGTGAAGCGGACAGTGGGAGATAAGTTGGATAGTCGATCCAGCTTATGTTATTTTGTAGGGTATCCGAAGAATTCAATCGGATATTATTTCTATTATCCTGCTGAAACAAAGGTGTTTGTTTCTAGGAATGCCACCTTCTTGGAGAAGGAGTTCTTATTGGATAAGAAAGGCGAGATGATGGAACTCGAAGAAGTTCGAGAAGAACCCGAAATACAAAATAACGATCCTACACCTCAGGAACCATTGCTGGACACGCCTGCACCTAGAAGATCCGAAAGGACTTCTAGACCTCCAGTTCGTTATGGTCTTCTTCTTGAAGGGGGTCAAGATGAACCCGACATTGGATGTGATCCAAGAAACTTCAAGGAAGCAATTTCTGATGCGGATTCGAATTTATGGCTTGAAGCTATGCAGTCAGAATTGGATTCGATGCATACAAACCAAGTTTGGTCTTTAGTAGATCCTCCCGATGGAATTGTTCCAATAGGGTGTAAATGGATCTACAAGAGAAAGCTTGGGCCTGATGGTAAGGTATTGACCTACAAGGCGCGATTGGTGGCGAAAGGTTATACTCAAAGGCAAGGAGTTGACTATGATGAAACCTTTTCACCAGTTACAATGTTCAAGTCCATAAGAATCCTGATTGCCATAGCTGCATGGTATGACTATGAGATATGGCAAATGGATGTGAAGACTGCTTTTCTTAATGGAGACATTAAGGAAGAAATCTATATGAAGCAGCCTGAGGGGTACACATCCATGGGAAGCGAGCATAAGGTATGCAAGCTTCAGAGATCAATTTATGGTCTAAAACAAGCATCAAGAAGTTGGAACCAGAAATTTGATGAAACAATAAAAGATTTTGGTTTCATCAAGAACCCGGAGGAACCTTGCGTGTACAAGAAAGTAGTTAAGGATGCGGTGACATTCTGAGTACTTTATGTTGATGACATCCTACTCATTGGGAATGATGTAGGGATGTTGCAGTCAACAAAGATATGGTTATCAGGTAGATTTTCGATGAAGGATTTGGGAGAGGCATCCTACATTCTTGGGATACAGATCTATAGAGATAGGTCTAAGAGAATGATAGGACTCACTCAATCAACCTACATCGATACCATATTGAAACGGTTTTCAATGGATGGGTCCAAAAGAGGACATCTACCCATATGTCATGGAGTTTCTCTATCCAAGTCTATGTGTCCCAAGACTGATGCAGAGATAGAGAATATGACACATGTACCATATGCGTCAGCTATAGGTAGTATCATGTATGGGATGATATCTACCAGACCGGATGTAGCATTTGCTCTGAGTGTCACGAGCAGATATCAGTCTAATCCTGGTCAAATGCATTGGAAAGCCGTGAAGGACATTCTTAAGTACTTGCGAAGGACTAAGAATATGTTCATGGTGTATGGAGGACGAGATCTCAAATTGGAAGGCTATACCGACTCTAGCTTCCAAAGTGATGTGGATGACTCGAAGTCAACCTCTGGATTTGTGTTCATGCTCAATGGCGGTGCTGTCTCTTGGAAGAGTTCCAAGCAGGACACCACAGCGGATTCCACCACTGAGGCTGAATACATTGCAGCATCAGCTGCTGCTAAAGAGGCCGTTTGGATGAGGAAGTTCGTCCAAGAGTTGGGCGTTATTCCTGAATTTGTTGGTCCAGTCCCGGTGTACTGTGACAACACGGGTGTCGTTGCTCAAGCAAAGGAACCAAGGTCTCATCAAAGATCCAAACACGTACTGAGGAAATACCACATAATCCGGGAGATTGTGGAAAGAGGAGACATCATTGTCGAACGAGTGGCCTCTGCAGACAATATCGCTGATCCGCTTACTAAGCCCTTGCCAGGACCATTGTTTGACAAACATCGCGAAGCAATGGGTCTACGTAGTATGACTAGTTGGCTATAGGGCAAGTGGGAGATTGTAAGAGTGGGTGCCCAGTGAGCCAACTGTGTGGCTATGGGCTTTGATGACTCTTTGTATAAACAATCTTTTGTTTAATATTATTTACACTTTTATGGCAATGACTTTATATTACTTCATATTGTTATATTGTGATACTATTGTTGTTTTGATAAAGACCTTGAATATACTATAGTGTATGTAAGATGTGGTAGAACATGGAGATGTCTATCATGAAATACATCTTATAGTCACTGTATATTCTAAAAACCGTTCCTAGTCGATTGAGCCGTCCGATAATAAGGATAAGGATCGCTCGAGTTTGAGACTAGCATTTGCGATGCGGAGTACCACGTTTCATTGGTAGGGAACATGGAGATGTTCGAAGCATGCAAATGGATATTCATAGGATGAATAATCGAACTACCCTATCCGGACTTTCCAAGTGGTTATCACTTATCGAGTGGATAAAGTCCGCGGTTTTGGTTGTACACCATTAGTCCTTACGACTTGAAACATCATGGAGACTCTATATGCTAGTGCTGTGCTTTGACTCGTTTACCGACTCTATGGGGGTCATCAGGTGTCGAGATTGGGTACAGTTACGACACATATAGGAGTCAATGCATTGTTGTCAAGGATTCACCACATACTTGCGAGTGTGGATATCCTATGCGATCTGAGGAGATATTAGTGTGACAAATCTCTGGCCAGAGTACTTGATGTGATTTAAGAAATGGTTTCTTAGTAGCACATGCGATGTCACTAATTTGATCTTCAAGATGTATTGCATAGTTATCGAATCTTGAGCGACTCTCGATATACCAATGGTTGTTGATTCGATCGGGATATATGGATGAAGGGACCGTACTGTACGCTAACCAAAATCTACTGGTTCTTGTAGGCACTATCAGTGATACCTAGGGAATCATGGGGCGATGTTGCTAGGCGCTTTACCATGATTCGTTGGGCAAGTCGGAAAGTGTTGTTCCGAGTCACAAGGAGTTGTGAGCCCACGGCTAGCTGTATCCCTGAACCATTGAGGGTCACACAGTGTAATGGAGTTTTAATCCCCGTTGAGATAGTTAAATTTAAAGAGTTAAATTTAATGAACTAAGGAGTTGGACTTCTTAAATAAGAGTAAGGGAGTAGGATTTCCTAAAATGACATAGGGATGGACATTTTAGGAAACCACTGAATTCGGATTCAGGAAAATTTATTTTGACTTTAAAATGTGCAGAAATGGTTTCTGTGCGCATTGGTAAAATCGGTTTATCAATCGGAGTCACGATGAATTTTATATTAATTTCTGAACGAGCGGGCTTTGCTTTTCGGGCCTCAACTTATGACTAATGGGCCCTAAGGTGTTAGTGGCCTGCATTATAAATAAGTTATTGCAGTACAGAAATTAGACACAACAGGTCATAATTTGAGAGACTGGATTTTTCGAAAAAAACCCTAGCCTCCCTCTCATAATTCGGCCGCCCCCTCCCTTCTCTGCATGAGAAATTCCGGTCTGTGATTTTGAATTGCAGTCTGGAATAGCGAATCAAATTCGTTTATTCTCTTCGTACAAAACTTCTGATAGATTTTCTAGTGCAATCTATCAGAGGGATTAAACCTCTATTCGTGGACCTGATTGAAGAACAGCTTGTTCATCAGTTCCAGGGAGATACAAGAAGCGCAGAGAAATCTGTGTGGTGTCCAATAATCTCGCTTCGAGATTGAAGGTAAAATTTAATAATTGTTACTTGAATTTTACACACACACTATAATTTAATCGTTGAACGGTTGATACCCACACCATGGAATTGTTCCATGACAAAAATTTTTAAACTTCCGCTGCACCGGGTATCAATCGTGATTGATCTGAGAGCCAGTTTTTCCAACAAAGTTGTGGCTTAGGGCTTTGAGAGTCTCTTATTATAAACAATCTTTGTTTAATATAATTTACATTCATTAATGGCATTTTCTTTATCTTTCTTCATAATGTTATATTGTGATATACTATTGTTGTTTTGATAAAGACCTTGAATATACTATAGTGTAAGTAAGATGAGATAGTGAATAAAGAGAGATCACTATCATGAAACACATCTTATAGTCACTGTATATTCTAAACAGTTCCTAGTCAATTGAGCCGTCCGCAAATAAGGATAAGGATCGCTCGAGATCGAGACTAGCATTTGCAATGCCAAGTACCACGTTTCATTGGTATGGAACATAGAGATGTTCAAAGCATGCAAATGGATATTCGTATGATGAATGATCGAACTACCCTATTCAGACTTTCCAAGTGGTTATTATTAATTGAGTGGATAAGTCCGCGGTTTTGGTTGTACACCATTAGTCCTTACTACTTGAAACATCATGGAGACTCTATAAGCTAGTACTATACTTTGACTCGTTTACCGACTCTATGAGGGTCATCAGGTGTCGGGATTGGGTACAGTTACTGTAGCGACCCGACCCACTAACTAATCAGAGTTAAGAGCATAATTAAGCATGCATTAAATCACATTGCTGCGGAAGACTAAATACAAGTAGACCGGCAGAATACAACCGGCTAATCAAACTCGATTTATACAACCCAATCGAATTACTTTAAATAAAACCTACAGCTAATCCTGCTGTCTTCAAGGTCACTGGCTACTCCAGGCTCCTGGTGCTCAATCCTGCACCTATACCTGCCCCCATCGAAATAGGGTATCCAGATACACAGAAAATACTGGACGTGAGCTTTAAGCTCAATACGAAAGCACGGATAAACATACAAATATGATGCATGCAAATGACCGGGTATCCATATCTGGGATAACTGTATACAAACTGCTCAAACTGGTGCCTGGGATATAAGCTCGTCACATCGGGGTAGCTAACCACTGTGTGCGACCACTCATTCCCGAATCTCGGACGCGGACCGCGGAGTCCTTGAGGTATCAGTACCTAAGGGTACTCGATATCAAACGTCCTAACAGGGCTGAGCAACCCTAACTGGCTCATCTCGAAAGATATACAGATGTACAGGCACAAGATGATATGCACATTCCGCATAACAATAATAACATGCAAACACATAAATGCAACATATAAGCATGCATATCCGCAGGCAATCTCAGTCAGTACTTACGTACCTTTCTAAGGCAGTCCTAGTAGTCCCACTCTAGGTTCCAAGCCTATCATCAAGTCTACAATGCAAATACTCATGCATCATTCAATAAGCGCTAAAAGCCTTAACTAAGCTATTGCATACTCCTAAATAATTTAAGGAGACCATAGCTATACCTGCGTCCATCGTCAGCCCACTGATGGCGACTATCCCGCAACTAGGGCACTCCCCTGCTGCGAATCCACAGCCTCGAACACGGCTCTACAACACGAGCACTGCTCCGCTACTATGTCAGACATTGTCTGACTATACTAAAACAAATATCCTACTCCAACTCTAGAATAAGAGTACCCAAAGTCTTAAAATAGGACCACGAGGGCGAAGGAGAGAATTCGGAATTGGCAAGAAATGAATGCCTCGGACCTTATATTTATAGGCATCGATCGGAACCTCCGATCCTCGATCGGAACCTTCGATCCTGCCATCGGAGCTTTCAAACATCCTTATCTGCCACATGTCAAAATCTCACTGATTGACTTCGGATAGGGCGATCGGAGCTTCCGATCCCGATCGGAGTTTCCGATCCTGCCACACGTCATGCATGACGTAATATCGATCGGAGCTTCCGATCTCACCTTCGGAGCTTCCGATCCTTCAGATACCAAATTGGTTTAATTAACATAATTAATCTCTTAATTACCAATTTCGGGTACGGGGTACTACATTCTCCCCCACTTAAGATATTTCGTCCTCGAAAATAGATCTTAAGTACCGAATGCAATACAAGGTACAGAAACATTTCTTATACAATTTCAAACGTTACAACCGAATACAACTCAAAACTGAAATCAAAACAACTCAGGATGGTCTTCACGCATCCTTTCTTCAAGCTCCCAAGTAGCTTCCTCAGTGCCTCGGCGCTGCCACTGAACTAAAAAAGGAATGACTTTGTTCCGTAAAACCTTATCCTTATAATCCAGGATACGAATAGGTTTCTCAGCATAGGTCAAATCCTTGCTCATTTGAACCTCAGACCGCTGCAGAATATGAGACTCATCCGCCACATACCGTCACAACACTGATACGTGGAACACGTCGTGAATAATGGAAAGATGCGGTGGCAAAGCTAGTCGATAAGCGAAATCGCCAATGTTCTCCAAGATCTCAAACGGACCGATAAACCTGGGAGACAACTTGCCTTTAAGACTAAATCTGAGAATCTTACAAAAAAGTGGCATTCTCAGAAATACTGTCTCCCCCACTTCTTTCTAGAAGAATGGAGTATGACAAGTCGCCCGTACAACGCCTCAACAGGTGTCCTCCCAATTCTACGATGGTACCTATTGTTGTACGTGAACTTAATCAATGACAACTGATCTGGCTAAACTGAACCAAAAATCCATAGTACACGCCCAAAACATGTCCTCCAAGGTATGGATAGCTCTCTCCATCTGACCATCTGTCTCTGGATGATATTCAGTATTTAAACTGAAAGCAGTGCTCGTAGCACGCTGGACACTCCCCCAGAATATGGAAGTAAACCTGGGTCTCGATCGCTGACAATGCCCACCGGCATCCATGAAGTAGAACGATCTTTTGGATGCATAAGCGAGCCTTACGATCAATAGAGTGCTCTCGACTGCTCTTCGAATACCCACTGTTCCTACGAACCTTAGCAGTGATAGTTCCTCGTCAAGTATACCACTTGATACCGACTATCCCTCTTGCTAGAATCAGTTTGTACTAACGAGAAGACCAGATACAACCAATCCCGAAAGTTCCTAGCATCGACAGACTTACATTCCGTACTTATTTTCTTCGATGCTGACTAATATTCTCAAAGAATGTCACCGCTATAATGCTGAATCACATAGATGGGACCACAACATCTACAACATTAGTTGTCTAGATTAAAGATCACCACTATCTCGTCACTCGAGATATCAATTGAATTCGCAACACTGGTTATCCAACCATAGATAACAATCCCAAGTCACACTTGACTTGCTACCAAGATGAACAAAACTAGTTCACCTCAACCCTTCGCGCAATCCATGACACATGCGGTAAACCAACGAATTTACCCGATCGATCTCGGTCGATCCCAACACCTCAATGGCATAGCACATCAGAACGTACTGGGAAATAACCGACAACAATCTCGCTAGACTCTGAACACAGTCTCAGTTGTCGTATAATCCCACGAACAATCAACTGATATCGGCCTGCTAATGCTCATTGAATTCCGCAACACTCGTCGAATCACAATTTAACAAAAATCCTCCGAGAAAACTGCTGGAAATGCCTAAACAAGTATTCGGCTAACAGTTCCCAAAACTGTAATCCAATAGCATGGAACAATTCTATTTTCAAAACTGGGTCGACCATTGCTAATACCAAGCAATGTTCAGATCAATTATGTCTTTTCTTACCACTGATAACTTTACCCGAGTTATCGAACTAGCCATGACTTACCAAAGTCAAAACATGCAATCACCTCCCGTGATCTATCGAACTTGAAAGTCCAAACGACTGCACTCCGAAAATCTCAACCACCCGAGAATCCTGAATGCAAATAATTCTCTTACTATTCCGAGACATTTACTTAAAGGATCCAAACTCATATGCACGACGGCTTATAGTATCGTCCCAAGTATCTCTCGGTTCATGATATCTTAATTACTGATCTGCTCAACCAATCGACCTCGTCGATAAGTTGTGACTATCACACAACTTGTCAGTACCAACCAAATTATGGCAACCATCCGCCAGGTCTTGGTCATTTGAAATCTCACATGGCTCGATCAATAATCATGATCTCACGGCCATACGTCCGCATATCCCAAATACTTGGAATCAAAAGAATCACAGCTGATTCAACTCACCTATTTCTGACAAAGTCAGACAATAGCTATTAGTAGTCACCAGTACCAATCTCGCATCGATACTGACTCATTACCAACTGTCGCTAAACTTTCTCCTGATAACTATATCTCTTGCTAAGACTGCAACAAATCGAGACTGAGGTTACTTGCCGCGGTGTCCCACCTGAAATTACCACCAAGTGTACACTGGCATAAATCACGCTATCCTCACGCCTCAAATAGTCGTGTACAATCCTTAGCATCGGATATAATCTATCACTGAAGGAAACCATTAATGCTGAAAACTACTCATCTTCGAGTCAAATGTTTCAGGAATTTCACAAACCAAAACTCCTGGATAGCCCCTATCACAAGAGCATCCAAACCCCGACTAGATCCACTAGTCTAGCAGTATCCAATAGACTAAAACTATCTGTTCAGAGTACGTACTCGTCAAGGAAAATCCCTCCAAGACTGGTCCTTGTGACAAAACTGCAAACCAATATCTCTAACGACAGTCAAACGATATCTAAACCGCTGACACCTAACCAGGCATCCAATCCAATGTCATACCCCGTCGTGACTGTTACCAAAACTCTAGACTAAGTAGCCTTCCCACTGCCAAATCCTGAAGCATGAAGGCTTCCAGGCATTCTCCGAAGTACGAAAGACTCCCAGAGTAACACTGGCATAGGGTCGTGCTCCATCATGTCTAGTCATGGTCCTAGTCCACAACTCTCGGCATATACCCGACTTGGTATCCCGATGAAATCCCATCATCACGAAGTCTCAACCTATGCAGGTCAATCAGACTACTGTCCTAAGGAAACAACTTAGAACAAAAACTCAAAATTCCAAACAAGATCGATATTTCCATGCTCCCAGATGAATTACCGCATCAATGGTATTAACTCAGTCAAACGACTAATTAGATCAGCCCTAGGAAGACACCTAGACTAACCCCATGTCAATCCGTTACCGTTTACTCAAAATCCATGAGCTATCCTAGTTGATTAGTCAACTAATTCCAAGCCAAACTTAGTAAAATTACTTGTAATCAAACACGAATCTTTGAATAAGTAAAACATGTATCATTACTTCAAGTTATGTACAATTTCCTTTATTAAAATCCCATGTAATACATACAGTATTAAAAATACAACAAAATGTACATCCAATAACTTGAACTGATACAACCAAGTTCTGATGATTCATTACAACTGAAATACTGTTTACAAATACATCAATACAGTATTTAAAATCGTCGAACTTGTCTTCACTCCTTGAGCATGAAGTTTCCAATTGACACACGCATCGATACAAGCATACTTCCGTCCAAGTCTCTCTACATGTCCTCCAGCGAAGAACTCCGGAGAAATGGCACGTGATAGCTAACCAGCTATGCTCTGCGTCAGTGCATGTCAGTCGACTTCTTCTTCTCACGATCTACCATCAGCGTTCTTATTGTATATAAATCATTCTTTTGAACATGAAGTTTTTCGTATGCCTACCAAAAGCATCGATAC
Organism: Henckelia pumila; assembly: GCF_033568475.1. NCBI lineage: Eukaryota > Viridiplantae > Streptophyta > Magnoliopsida > Lamiales > Gesneriaceae > Henckelia > Henckelia pumila. The sequence goes on from NC_133121.1 coordinate 46,058,797, forward strand.
AAGAATACCGGCAAAACCATGTTCTGCACGAGGTTAAAGACCTCACTCTCGAAACCTGTCATGCTTTAGGCACTCGAGGCATTCTCTGGTGAAGGTCTATCTGACAATCTCTCCAACTACGAGTGCAGAATCTTCAAGGACTGGAACCACATGGATTACTAAACACCATTCGTTCCAAAAAGCCCTCAGCGGTATCTGACGCAATATAACCGATCTTCTCTTCCAGTCTTCCCTGGCTGGAATCCATATGTTCTTCGATCAATATCCCAATGCATCGAATGATGAACCGTCCACATCAGTCAGTCTATCTATCGATATGCTACTACTGGTGTTCTCATCACTGTTGCATTCCTTATAGTAAAAACTTCTGCCGCAAACCTTGGCAATGAAGAACCAAATCTTCTTTCGCTAGCCTCAATCAATCCTACAAGGATAATCAAGAAGTCTTATTATCCATTTCCTAAGTCCCTTGCATGCAGTGCTCTGATACCATAAATGTAGCGACCCGACCCACTAACTAATCAGAGTTAAGAGCATAATTAAGCATGCATTAAATCACATTGCTGCGGAAGACTAAAAACAAGTAGACCGGCAGAATACAACCGGCTAATCAAACTCGATTTATACAACCCAATCGAATTAATTTAAATAAAACCTACAGCTAATCCTGCTGTCTTCAAGGTCACTGGCTACTCCAGGCTCCTAGTGCTCAATCCTGCACCTATACCTGCCCCATCGAAATAGGGTATCCAGATACACAAAAAATACTGGACGTGAGCTCTAAGCTCAATACGAAAGCACAGATAAACATACAAATATGATGCATGCAAATGACCGGGTATCCATATCTCGGATAACTGTATACAAACTGCTCAAACTGGTGCCTGGGATATAAGCTCGTCACATCAGGGTAGCTAACCACTATGTGCAACCACTCATTCCCGAATCTCGGACGCGGACCGCGGAGTCCTCGAGGTATCAGTACCTAAGGGTACTCGATATCAAACTTCCTAACAGGGCTGAGAAACCCTAACTGGCTCATCTCGAAAGATATACAGATGTACAGGAACAAGATGATATGCACATGCCGCATAACAATAATAACATGCAAACACATAAATGCAACATATAAGCATGCATATCCGCTGGCAATCTCAGTCAGCACTTACGTACCTTTCTAAGGCAGTCCTAGTAGTCCCACTCTAGGTTCCAAGCCTATCATCAAGTATACAATGCAAATACTCATGCATCATTCAATAAGCGCTAAAAGCCTTAACTAAGCTATTGCATACTCCTAAATAATTTAAGGAGACCATAGATATACCTGCGTCCGTCGTCAGCCCACTGATGGCGACTATCCCGCAACTAGGGCACTCCCCTGCTGCGAATCCACAGCCTCGAACACGGCTCTACAACACGAGCACTGCTCCGCTACTATGTCAGACACTGTCTGACTATACTAAAACAAATATCCTACTCCAACTCTAGAATAAGAGTACCCAAAGTCTTAAAATAGGACCACGAGGGCTAAGGAGAGAATTCGGAATTGGCAAGAAATGAATGCCTCGGACCTTATATTTATAGGCAACGATCGGAACCTCCGATCCTCGATCGGAACTTCCGATCCTTGATCGGAATGTCCGATCCTGCCATCGGAGCTTCCGAACATCCTTATCTGCCACATGTCAAAATCTCACTGGTTGACTTTGGATAGGGCGATCGGAGCTTCCGATCCTGCCACACGTCATGCATGATGTAATATCGATCGGAGCTTCCGATCCTGATCGGAGCTTCCGATCTCACCTTCGGAGCTTCTGATCCTTCAGATACAAAATTAGTTTAATTAACATAATTAATCTCTTAATTACCAATTTCGGGTACGGGGTACTACATAACATTTCTTCCAATTGATACTCAAAAGTCAAAACCCACAAAAAATACTAAGAAACGATGCTCCAACGATTTCCTCCCACTTTGATGTATTTCATTTCAATTTTATTTCCTGTTGTCTCAAATGAAGAATGCCCAAGGCAGTGGTGAGAAAGTCCATGGACAAGGCCATGGAGAGAATGGTCAAGGTGGTCAAGGCTCTTCCTCAAACATGGGCGATGGGGAGAATGACAGAGGTTTTGGTGGTGGCCAAGGAGATGGGGAGAATGGCCAAGGGGATCAAAGCTCATCCTCAATCATGGGCGATGGGAAAAATGACAGAGGTTTCGGTGGTGGACAAGGCGATGGGGAGAATGGCCAAGGTGGTCAAGGCTCATCCTCAAGCATAGACGATGAGAGAATGGCTGAGATTTTGCTGGTGGCCAAAGCGGAAGGGGAGATTGTCCAAGGGATGTCATGGCTCTGGCCCTTCTGGTGTGTGGTTCTTCTGCTGATTTTGTTTGAGTGGTGTGATTGTGTTGGTTAACTTTTGCTGTCCGCTGCCGTAGTGTACGCAGCGTTGAAAGTTGTTCATGCTCTGGACGAGTGGAAATTTAGGGTTTCCTGTTCAAACCAGCCTAGGGTAATTCATGATATTTGAATCTCTGTGGACGTTCAAACCATAGGGTTGTATTCATTCTGATAGATACTATTCTTCTTCAAGTAAGCCAGGGGAAATTCACGAATCTCTGTGGACGACCAACTGATAGGGTTGTCATCTACATACACCACGGCAGTGGAAGCCACCAACACTGCCACATTACTCAAAAAACTAACAAATTCAGCAGCAGATCCACCACCAGAAGGTCCAGAGCCATGACCCCCTTGGCCATTCTCCCCATCGCCTTGGCCACCAGCAAAACCTCTGCCATTCTCCCCATCGCCCATGCTTGAGGATGAGCCTTGACCCCTTTGTCCATTCGCCCCATCGCCTTGGCCACCATCGTAACCTCCGTCATTCTCCCCATCGCCCATTCTTGAGGATGATCCTTGATCACCTTGGTCATTCTCCTCATGGCCTTGTCCATTGCCTTTCTCACCACTGCCTTGAAGCATTCTTCATTGGAGACAACAAGAAATAAAATTGAAATGAAATACAACAAAGTAGGAAGAAATCGTTGGAGCGTCGTTTCTTAGTATTTTTTGTGGGTTTTGACTTTTGAGTATCAATTGGAAGAAATGTTAGGTATTTGCGGAGAAACAGACACTCATATTATAAAAAGTTTTGAGACGGTTTCATTGGTCAATTTTATGAGATATTATGTTGATAAACCCAAAAATATTAATGTTTAGCCCAAATTGAATTTGGAGTTGTCTTGTTGGAAATTCAGGTATCTAACATTTCTTCCAATTGAAATACAGGAAAGTGGGAAGAAATCTGAATTTTTGGTGTTTATTCATGTTTGATGTATTTTGGTTTCAAAAATATTGAGGATAAGTCGTTTTACGGGTCCTTTGTCGTGTTTTGAAGTCTATTCTTTGATAGATATCGAATAGTAGGCGTGTGAGTACGTACAAAAGGTTTTAGAAGCAAAAAAAAAGTAAAGAAACCCCCTGTCAAAGCTGGCTGAAATTCAGGTAAGCACGTTTCGAGTTGGGGCACACAAAACTGCATGCCCTAGCGCGACCTTTCGGTCTAGGGCATGCAGAAATGCACGCCCTAGCGTGTGGAGTTCTGTCCGCAAATTTTGAAACTGAATTTTTTCACTCTTATTCTATGTACTTATATTCTATTAATGCATGTGAGGGTTCGATTATGGTCTTGTGTGCTTGACGCATGGAGTTATTCTTCGAGAAGTAGTAGAGAACGACTTACGTGGATCGCTAACTATACGTATTGCATGATGGTCCAAGTATTCCTACCCTTGAAAGTTATTTTACTTATGTAAGATAGATGTTTTATGAAAATTTATGGGACGTGCTTAGTATTATTTCAAATTATTACATGATTTCTAGCATGAAAGGTTATATGAAGTTAAGAAGCATGAAAACGTTAATTTTTTGATGTCTTATGTGTACTCGTGGTAGAAGTATGGGATTTGGTGCTCCGAAATGAGCTTCAGAGACGGTCATTCCAAACAAGAACGAAAGATGTGCATATTGGCTTCGGCTAGTATGGGATGGTACGCACATAGGCTTCGCTAGTATGAGTTGTACCAAATGATATACCTAAGTTGCACAATTATTTACATGATCATAGAACCAATGAATGTGCTCTAACGGTGGTTACCACAATTGCATTATAATTCATCACCCTAAAGCAATGAATGTTATGTTTTCACGTTATGATCACGTCCTATACGGATATACATGTATTATGATTTTAATATGTATTATATATTGTATTAATATACTTGTTGAGTCTTTAGATTCACTATGCTTGGATGGTGCAGGTGAGGAAGACGTGGTAAATGAGTCTTTTTTTTTAAAAAAAAAAAAAACACCGCCGGAAGCGAGGGGTTAGGCAGACCCCTACCTGTATATAAACATAAAAAAGCGATACAAATAAAACCTAACGGAGGAGGGGGACTAGGCCAAGACCTCCCCAAAAGGCTATACAAAGGTAATAAAAACATCAAAACAGCTAGGGTATCGAAAAAATATACAACCAAAGCATCCCTAGGAAATAAGTATAAACAAATAACATCAAAGATAGCTAACTAAGTCAACGTCAGCAGTCATCCTAGGCAGCAAAAGCTAGAAGAGAACCACAAGCTCGGCCCAGCAAAACCAAAAACGGACACTGAGGCGCGAAGAGTGGCTGGTATCAACCTGTGCAGTAAAACCTAGAGGAGATCCACAACTCCAGGCCAGCAAAATCAAATCCGACACTAAAGCGCGAAAAGAGGCTGGCACCATCCAGAGCTGAACAACAGATCAAAGCTATGCAAGAAATATGTCCAAAAGTCATGATCAGCTGGGAAGTCACTATACATAGGCCGCGAGGAAAAAGAGGAGCGACCGCAAACCAGCAGGCCCAGAGCAAAAAATCAGGAAAATGGCGAAGGAAACTCAAGACATAACCTAACTCCCAAGAAGACTGGAAATCCAAAAAGCGAGGGGCACGAGAGAACCGCCCACAAAACATCCAAACAACAGCAAGAAACCAGGCAAGGAGAAGCACAGTGAACGCCTGGTGATCCATCACCCTGAAGAATCAAAGCAAGCGACAGGGGAACAGACTAACTCCAAAAACTCCGGAAAAGGGCCGGAGAGCAGTACCTGCAAATAAAAATAAATAGCTACATATATCTAAATCTAGATGACCTAGACCAAAAAGGAGAGCAAACAAAGAAAAAGAAAGCCCAAGAGAAACGGCTATAAGCGAGCGTGAGGCTCTAAGAAAACCTAGATCTAAGGTAAGGAAGCCCGGAAGAGTCAGAACGGGCCAACGCAGCGATAGGTAAATGAGTTTGATGATGGACAGTGATTGGAGTAGCCGAGGAAGCGGGAGAGTGCATGTCACGCTGTCTGAGAACCTTAGTTTCATGATATTGATGATTTCGCGTCTAAACACATTTTGATTAATAATCTTTTAGTTGGTTAATATATTATGAATTTCAGTTTTCATGCTAGAAGTTTTGGAATTTATTGAATGTTGATATTTAAACTTCAAATGAATGATATTTTATTTCGCGAATTGATGTATGTCTTTTACAAATAAAATAAAAAGTATTTTCGCATTATTTTTATTTTCAGCACTTATTTTATGAACGAGCATGTTGGTAGCAATGGGGACTTTATGCAGCTCACGTGTCAACAACACTTTGACACCTCACGATGCTTGTTGCTTGGAAGCTTCGATCTTGATCATCTGCTTCCAAACCACTTAGGTTGGATCTGAACTACTCGGGTTTCCAGACTTTTTGGACTATTTTCGGATGTCCTGAAGCTGAGTTTGGACTTTGTTTTTCTATATAACAACTCCTTAATCATGTTTTATCAAATATTTACCTAAAATAGAACTCGGGTTACTACAAAGGATCTCGGACTATACATGCGTCCGTCGTCAGCCTACTGATGTCGTAGACCCAAAAACTCAGGCACCATCCCGCTACGACTCCAGTAGCATCTCGTTAAAGCCTGACTTTCGATGGTATGACCCAAAACACTCAATATAGGCTAATATATTGAAAATCCCTCAAATTTGTACTTGAAAATGAGGTTTGGACGTCTATTATAGGTCAGATATCGGAAGATCCGACCTGGGCATGATTTTCACGTGTAAACAACATTTTGACACATCAGGGTACAGACGAGTTCGGAAGCTTCGAACAGGGATCAGAGGGTCCGATCTGCCACTTTTCCAACCCACCATGACATCTGTTGTCTACAGAGTTCGGAAGATCCAAACTGGTTCAAAAGCTCTGAACTGTCTCTGCCCATTCCGAACTGTTCGGGCCCTCAGGACCCCTGGGATTATTTTCGAACATTCTGAAGCTGATTTTTCACTTATTTTTCTCAAATAAAGACTTTAATCATATTTTACCACTTCTAACATGTTTTTCCATTTAATCAAGTAAAACAGAACTTGGGTTACTACAATTTCATGGGTCAATTTTGTGAGACGGGTATCTTATTTGGGTCACCCATGAAAAAATATTATTTTTTATTGTAAATATGGGTAGGAACTGACCCATCTCACGAATAAAAATCCATGAAATTATCGCACAAAAGACTTACTCTTGTGGCAAAATAGCAGGACAATTTTTAAGTGAAAGTTACTTTTCAAAGATTTTATAAAGAATATCAAAAATCAAAATAAAATTGGGAATGAGGTTATATCTCTAATTGATCGATAGAATTTAATATATAGTCGCATACCCGATATCCAATTAGGTATTGAATATAATATGTTATACCAATCCGAGCATAAAATTTTGACTTCTTGTGTAACTCGACTTGAATATTTTTAAAATATAACTGATCCAATCAAGATTTTCGGTATCTGGGAAAAAAAAAAAAAAGGCCCAACCCCTTGGGTAACGTAGTTCTACGGGGATGAATTTTTTTGCTCCACTTCATACTTCAAATCGTGATATATTTTGCTCAAACAAGCTTAGTGGTGGCAAAAATTTTTGAAATCCCGATCCTTCTCGAATCCATCTCATTCTCGTCCCGAAAAAATTTCAACCCGATATTTTTCCGACCCGAATTTTTAGGAAGAGAGATCGGGAATAAAATCTTATTCTGACAAGATTCTCACTCGTCTCAAAATAATATTATAATACATTTTATTAATAGATTAAGCTAAATATTATTGTGTTTTAACACATAACAATTAATTATGGACTTAATTCATATAATTGTTTATTATTGAAATGATCGAATAGTAGAATCACGAAAGTACATATTTGTGTATTTTTTAAAAAAATTAAATTAATAATTTAATTAATTCATATTTATAATTATTTAATTATAACAAATATCTAAAATAAGATATACAATTTGACAATCTATTTAACAAAATTTATCTAATAATTTGTATCCGAACATTTTATTAATAATAATTATCTGATGCATAGTATGATGTTTCTTCTCTTGACAAAATCTTGCAATGTTATTCGAAATATTTTAATATTATATGTTTTAAGTTGAATATTTATTTTTTTAAAAAAATATAAATTTCTAAATAATATTTTTACACATATAAAATAATCACAATTTTTTTGAACGAAATCTTGAAAATTTAAAAAAAAAATTCGGGATTTTCTCTCCCTACCCGGCAGGATCCCAAATATTCGGGTCCCAGAATATGTCGGGTTCGGGATCGGGGGAGAAAAAAAGTTTTTCGATTTTTTTCAGGACGAGAATTTGATAGAAAGGTTACGAGATGAGTCCTGACCCTATTCCACTCCTAAACAAGCTTCGTTTGCAAATGTTTAATCGGATTTTGTTGAGAACTTAATTAAAAACATACCAAACAATGATCCCTGACCCTGTAACAATCTTTGCTTTATAAATAATATAAACATAAGTATTTATTTCCATCCTATAGAAAAACATGATAATGCGTCCCGCGTTCGTGTGGTATGATCAACTTTTACTAACCATAGAAAGTCCATTGGCGGTTTCTTCACAAGCAAAGATTATGTCCTCAATATAGATTTTGTTCAATGTTCACAGCCAATTATATAGCAAAGTTGAAGAAAAATCAAACAGAAATTACCGATAACAAATCTTGCTAAATGTTTAGAGACCATGTGATTTTGTGGAGAGGATGGTAGCAGCCGTAAACAGCACTTCTTTACCGATACATATTAACTCCAAGCTCCTGTAAGATAAGAGATTTGTCACAGATTAATAGAAGAGAAACAATATGAGCTGACTTTATATCTGTACAGGTCCGACTCCAACAGGAAGATAATATGTTGCGAAAAGTTATCAACTTAACACCGACTAGTGATATCATAAAGGTATTCCAGAAAACCTAGGAAATATGATACAAAGACAAAACTCATAGGAGCTGAAGCACAACATGTGGACAGGTTGAATCTTACCGATCTTCTCTTTTTAGACACATAAAAGCAGATACTATGCTATTGCAGATTTCCACTGGGGAGATACTCTTGATATCTTCTGGGGAAACATCACAACCATCAGAGGCACACTGAAGATGTAGCACTAAATATGCCTGAAAAGAGTGCAATGTGCAGTCATTGTAATAAACAAAGGTGCTGCAACTGTTTTCTACCCTTCAACACCATGCAGAGGTAACAAATTTTAACGCAACTTGTTATGAAAATAAGTTTATATAGGATTCTCATTTCATCTCATTTATTTATTGAGTACTCAAACATTCATATGGAAATGAGTCGTTACAGCTCTAGTTGCACGTGCAGCTCATCATCTTAATTTGATAATGTGATCAATTTAGGGATTGCAAATCAGAAGAGAAGAAATACACTGCCATGTATGAGATGAGTTATTACCTGAAAAGCATGTGCCAAGAGTAACTGAACAACCTCTGTGCAAATTTTTTTTATGATACTCCTTGTGTTATTACCGTTGGCCAGATACTTCAGAATTCCATCAAACGTCTCATCACTGACGGGAACATATGAGCTCCTAGTTTGGACAGAAGACTGCAACAAATCATACAAGGAAGTTTGCAGTTAGATCCTTGGGTTGAGGATTTATTGCCGAAAAGAAAGGAGTTGATGCTATTTGTTGAGCCTCAAAATCATTTACTCTGTCAAAGTGTTTATTTACATTCATTTAGTATTGTTTTCTTAATCGATCAAAAAAACTTCCGCACTCCAAAATCAAAGTTTTGCAAATAATTTTAAAATGATAAAGAAGCCACAAAACCTAATTTACCCACTTTTAAGTTCCAACACAAACCAAGCACGTATTAGTCAGCTTACCTTTGGAATATACTTCTGGAAATATTGTATGATAATTTTAAGCTTCCATTTCGGTTCATCAAATACCTGCTAACATTTGAAAGTAAATTTCCAATAATATTGCTAAATCAATTCCCTTTTTCATATTCACTACACTTTGACTAATTCAAAGATTAGAAAATAATTAAAAGGAAAGGCCCCAAACCACTAATACTTATTTTCAGAGTGATAAAGTAAGAAAACAAAAGAAAAATTTATGACATGACCAGGATGAATGATAAAAGTTCTTTCTAGCTCCAATTTTTGTAGCACAAAACTAAGTATTTAAAACAAAATTTGAGGATAAAAGCCACATTTGAACTTATATGCAGTTCAGATACATAATTCTGAACATGTAAATAGACTAAATAGGATGTTGATGTACGTCTGCGATAAAACTTCTCATAGGAAATTTAAACCGTCCAAAAGTCTAAAAGTGCGCAGCAATAAGCTCTGTGTCAGGTATTAGCTCAAGCCAGAATATCTAACAAATATCTTTTTTTGCTAACCGCACCAGGGGCAAATTGAACTTCTTTAACGAATATGTGAACTAAAGCGAGCGCTGGGGGAGAGATCACCTGAAGAAAGGAGCATCGGATGTCATTGTCATAAATAAGCTCATCTAAAATTATCTCCACGACTGGAGTCCTGCACTACGCCCAGATTAAGATGTACCCAATGCATCTCAAACTTCAGCAAAAATAGGTTTAAAATAATCAACAAAATTTTGTACCTTACGCCATCAGCCCTGGTGGTAAGCCCTTGCATATCAGCACTCCAGCGTGATGAATCCAACTCCATGACCTATATATATGAAGTTTGATCAATAAAATATTAGTTTCCTCCAATCACATCTAGAATGAGAAGTTTATAAATTCACCATCAAGAGAAACTTCTTCAGGGCAGCACATGTGGACTTTTTTACTTCAGGCAATGCTAATGTCACAGCTGTACTGATTTCTGCTGATGATTCGATTGAAGAGCTCTCGTGGTAGCTCAAATCTTCAAATGACATGGCTTCTTGAGACAAGACATGCATGAGCGACAAGCAGTCCTTTATTAAACTTTTGTACAGAATTTTCCTTGACCCCTGCAAAAAGATTTCTATAAAACAGTCTAAAGAAAAAGCAAAAAAAATGTCTCTGACCACTTATTACTGTGAATAAAAATTTAAAAATCTTGTAAAATTCATTATAAATATTAAGACCATGGAATGCATACCAGAAGCATGTTCACAAGGGACTCCCTCAAAAAGGTCCAGTTCAATTCTTCTGCTAATCGCAAACAATAAATATGGAATTTATAGGAACTTCTATGAAATAAAACAGGGAAAACAGAGAATGAACTTACCTATAAATGCACAATTTCGAGGCAAGAAAATCTCCTTCAAGGAATATGACGAGATACTGAAGCAGTAGCATAGTCTTCAGGAACTAGAACAAGAAAGAGTCAATTCGTTCGTGATCAATGCGCACACTAATTTTCACCACAAATTTTGTACAGCATTCATTAATCAATAAAAAAATGCCCCCCAAACCCCCCACCCCCAACACCACCCCACCCCCCACCCCGGCCAGTAAAAAATAAATAAATAGATAAAATTTTCAAAACAATGGAGGACTAAAAGACTTGAGAATCATCATTGACGTCTGGAAAAAAAGGAGAACAGGCATTTGCTGAGGTTTGGACTAACAGGGAAGATGGAAATGAGAAAAAGCCATGTGTTGCTCTAATATCACCATGCAGATATAAATCTCAGTAATTGAAGCAGGGAGAATTCCAAAGCAATATGAGACCAACGCCAAAGAGATTATTAGAGGCACAAAAGAGATTGCACGTACGAAGACACCAGGCCACACATGTCAATTGCTTTACATTGTCGTATTTAGAGAGTTTCTAGTTCACATTAACTACCTTTGAGCATGAAAGAAGAATACGCCAGTGTCAGCTATCTTAAAAAGTTATTTTCCCAAAAGTCACTAACCATAAGTTCCAGTACTTCAGATTTTCTCTCTTTATCCGCTTTAGCAACTTCTTGTATTAGAGAATGAAAACCCTGAAATTGACAATTGATATTTATAATTTTCAAGAATTGCAAAATTAAGCTATTGAGATGGAATGTCGCCATAAATATAACATAATAATATAGAGCATGAAGAAGTTTGTTTTCCTCCTTAACGATAATACTTTGAAAAAAACAGCACCGGAGAGAAGGCCAAATTTACACACCAAGGAGTCCACTGAACTTCTTGAGGGTTTGTTGGCTTCAGTCCTCTCATTGTATGAGAGGTCCAACCCAAAATTAAATGGCAGCCACGCCTGGTATGAAGTGGAGAAACCATTCATTGCTCTTCCTTTAAAGTAGATTGTAATACTTACAACAAAAATAATTGGTTCATGAATCATAGTGTAATTAATCACCTCTTGAACTGTAATGAATTTAAAAAGATTGTTTGAAGGTGAAGATGAAGATGATTCTGACTGTTCTTTTCGACAAGAAAACCCGAGGAAAATGCTACATCAAAGGAGACCATTTAACCAAAGGTAAGTAAAGAGAATATAGGAAACCATGAATTAAAAAAAAGAAAAAAAAAAACACCACCATATGCAATTCAATGAGAAGCTGATAACTTTCCATTATTAAATCTAGTGAATCCACGTCCTTCAGAATATGAAACACTGCCTCAAATATTTTCCTGTTCCAACAAAATGAAAAATAAGTCAATGGAAGCATGAAATAAATTCATAAATGATCTATTGAGCTGATTACGGTTGTGAGCAAATACGGAACATGTAAGTCATATGTCACAATTACAATAATAATCACTTAAAAATGACTGAACTTTTCGATTCTGGACATGGGAAAAGAGCAGCACAGAGTAGGTAATTAAATTCTCGAGCACAACAGAGCTCGCCCTATAAAAAAGAGTATCCGAGTATCTTAAGTTATAAATCCCAAATAAAAACTGCTCTATCTGATCTTTATATCATCACACACCTTGTAGGTGCGCTTCCATTACCAGAGAGAAGAGAAGCAGCCCGAACAGCTTCAAGAAAAAGCAAGCCCTATTTAAGCAGACAAAAATCGGAACGTAAGATTGCAGGCAAATAACACTGGGAAACAAGATCAGAAGTTCAACCCCCACCCCCACAAAAAAAAAAAAAAAACACGCACTGTCATCCTTGAGATGATGAGAGTGTTTGAAGCCGGAGTTGTCGAGTATGGCCATAGTGTTCTCTTCCATTCCTCCGTACGCCCCTTCGCCAGCAATCCTTCGCATCTCCATATCTCGATTTCAGAGATTCTCCAAATCACAGAGGATGAAAGGAGGATTGCTGTGGTACAAAATGCAGTCTGTTGTGTAATTTTCCCGCCATGTGTACTGCAAGGGCAAACATAACATCTGTGTGGTTGAAGTCATTACCACCGATTGTCATTTGTTCATATTTTATAAATTATATTTTATGTATATGTATGTATATCACACGAAAAGTCTTCTAACAATTAATCTTACATGCCGGACTCTTAGTAATAATAAATATTATTAGTTATGGATATATGAATTAGGTCCATCGTCTTATGCATAAATATTTATGAGACCATCTCATACAAAATATATCCTATGTATAAATGCATACATGTATGCCTACATACGTCTGTTTATATATTCATCTGTTTTGTTGTACTTTTTATTGTTTCAAGAAGATGGACGAAATCTTCTTCTACACTTATGTTTCAAATCGTGTTTAATCATACAAATTTTATTTGCACAAATTATTAAAAATTAAACGCACCAAATACCATGAAAAGACAAAATATAATTAATCATTGATAAAACATTTGATTCGTCTATTTTTTAAATTAAAAAATCATTAATATATTGTTTTAATCATTTATCGTGATTGAGATACAATTTATTTTTTAAATAAAATAATGTTTATCAATGGTGAATAGTTTTTTGTTCGGTGTTTAGTACGTTTAATTTTTAATAATTTGTGCAAACGAAAATTACTAGAGAAAAATATAGTACCAAACGTAACGTAGAATTTCGTTCCCACAAAATGACAGTATTACAAGCAAATTTATCATGATATGTGAATTCAGCTGTAAGCAACCATTATCTTCTTGTGTTTTTCTTTTAATAAGCAATCAATATCTTGGAAATCAAAATTTATCCTTATTGGTTTTTTATTAGTACAAATGTTGTTCATTCATTTATCCAAATAAGGTCGTTAACTTATAACTTCAATTATTGATAAATGTTCTCATTCTTCGTCAAAGAGCGACTAAGATTTGGGTTTACTGTAAACCATAAGCCAGAGCTTGAAACCTCAAAAAAAGACGTACTAATAAAATGATAAACGTGGTCGGAACTAAACAAAAAGTGTGAAATTTTGTGAGGAGCTTGATATATGATAGTGGCGTGAAATAAATTTTCGAAAATTCCCTTCTTTATATGGCTTGAGTACACAAGCAAAATATTTACCTCCAGAAGTACCTGAGTTTAGAGACGGATTAAGGTAAAAAAATTTGTAAAAAAAAAGAGCTAATAATCATTTTTTTAAGCATTTTCAAACACTGATTAAAACTGGTCATCGCATAGCTTTGAGCATTCAAAATGTACACTTCAGCTGGAGTAAGCCCCATACATCATTAAAAAAGAAAAAAGAAACAAGAAACAAGAAAAAAGAAAAAGCACAAAACATTTGCATGCGGAAGATCCTGCTGAACGTTATTTTACAGAAAAATATATTATTAATTTAATACATAATTTAGGTATATAGATGATGATTTAAAATTCATGCAAATAAAACAAATAGATGTAGTATATAATTTGGCATCCCTTTGTCATTGGATCTTGGGATTGGTCCATAAAACTGTCTCAACACCAACGATCAATGAGATCATGAAATTCATAAACGTACAAAAAATATGAACAAGTTGCTTGCTTCAATAAAAACAGGCCAAGATATATTCACGTATTTATGTTATATATAAATAATAATATAAGAGGGGGGGGGGGGGGGGGGGGAGTATGCTACAACTTAAAGAAGTAGTACTGGTCATAGTTTTTGTCGAAATACAATTACAATGAAAGACAACTGAAATGGGAAAAGGGTTTGGTTTAACATAACTAGCAGCATGAGAACATAATATTGATCAGGAACTAAATATGGTTCAAATACCCAAAAAGGCAAAAACATAATATCGCCATCTTCTACCAGAATATAAATATGATTATTTGCGAGCTTCCGCCTTCTTCTGTTCCTTTGCTGCGTGTGCAAGTAAAATGAGATCAGTTGGAGAGAAAAGAGGAAGACGAAATCTACCCGTAAGTTTTGGAGACTAACCAGCTTTCTCCTCATCTCGTTTTTTAGCAGCTTCAAACCCTTTGCTGCCGTATAAGGGCCAGACGATCTGCAAAATTATAGAAGAGAATACGCCCATGACATAAAAATCATTAGTTTTACCGATAAAAAGGTGAAAAGTACTTAAACTTAAAACATGAGAACATCGTGATGTCAGCACATTACAATAGTAACCAAATTCGGTGAGTGGATGGCTCCATCTCAGATATCAAGACTAAAGCAAAAACAATGAACACAAAATTACTTCGAATGATAAGTCCATTCGAAGTAAAAAGTAAAAATGGAGGAAGAGAGATTATTCGAGACAAAAAGGAAGGTTGAGACTTTAGTATAGTAAAAATTCTACCAGTTCAGATATTAAACTCATATGCAAGATCAACCTCTTTTGTCAGTTGCTAATGAGAACAAATACCAGGATTGAGAACAGACGACTTCAAAGATTGGTCAACAATGTGCAGTCCAAAATCCAGAGATTCAAAGAATTTGGCAGGCTAAACTAATCATTTATCATCTTAATCAAAACTAACGACTAGTGGTGTTATAGATGACACCAATAAGAAAACCACAAAAAAGGTTAAATCCACAATGCAACAAAAGATAAATATTATTATTTAATATAAAAAAGCAATTATTGCATGAGTTTCCAAGGTCCATGAGTCAAGTTAGAACAAGCAAAATTGTACAGAGATGCCTCGAAAGAGAGTTCTAACACTCAAACAAGGATAATAAGGTACAACTGAGAAGCAGTTGAAAAACATTACCCAAGTCTTTCCTTGCTTGTTCAGTCTTCCCTTGTTCTTGCAGCTTCATGTACCTTTCATGAGCTTTCTGCTTTTCAATCTCCTCTCTGAGAACAATATCAAAATGAAGAATATACAGGTTATTTCGGTCGGGAGTATCATTATTCAGAGTGCTTACTACTTATATACCCTGCAATGAAAATCTAAAGCTCTGTGTAAAATGGTTCACTCCACCACCTGTTTTTTAACTAGCCAGTAAGGTCAGCGACCACAAGGATCTATTAAAAAAAAGTGCCACCAGCATCTCACCTACTGTTACGGCCCAATATGTTATTGGGACGGATTCAAAACCAACAGGGAAATATAAGCCCAATAGACAAATCTAGGAACAATCTAGTGGGTAACCTTGAATAAAATGCGAAGAAGTATAATACGGGGAATTCATTCACGTTTATTGTGTTTTGTTCTTACTAGCTTGTGCTAGGGTTTCTACTGGCTTACGCTAGGGGCAAGAGAGTGTTTGCATTCTTCTTGTAAAAGGATTCTATCCTTGGCTGGGATATTTCTCAGATTATATTTCATATTTGGTATTAGTAAATATCTCTTCCTTCTCCATTAGTTATTATTTGCAGAATTGAACGTGTTAGGAGATTTAGATCTAACAATTGGTCCGACCTGCCGGATCTTTGTCGGGAAGGGAAAAAAAAAAAGAAAGAGAAAAAGAAGGAAAACTGTTGCTGCCGATGGCTGAAAAGTGGCTGGAAAAATGTCTCTCAGGTGCTTGCAAAACTCTTTCTCAGACTTCCTTGTCTCTCAGTCATGAACTCCGTCTCATCAATCGAATTGAGAAGCTTTTGGCAAAGGTGGATCAGTCCCCTGGCCAATCCATGCTAATGACTCTTTCACCATTAAAGGAGGCATTGGTAGCAGAACAATTTTTAAAGCATTCTGATGTTGATGTAAAAGTTGGAATAAACTTCTTGCCTCAGTGAGATCATCAGAATTACATGCACAGCGACTCCTTATGAGGATGCCAAAATGAAAGAGGTTTTTCAATTGATAGTATGGAGTTTTGGGGATTTATCAGCCACGGGAAGCACATCTCATCTCAAGAGAGTATCCATTCTGGAAACAATGGCTAAGGTGAGGTCATGTGTTCTTATGTTGGATCTAGAGTGCAATCAGTTGATAAAATGTTTCAACACTTGCTTAGAGCCGCAAGCAACTCTCCCTCGGAAATAATTTTGGAATCTATGGAAGCGGTGATGAATGTTGTTTTAGAAGAAGGGATGATTTATCAGCAGATTTACACCATGCTATTTTGACTATACTAAGAAGATACGAAGGGGATTCACTATCGATTGCCAAAAAAATGGTGGAGAAGATTATTCGAAGGAATACAAGTGATATTCAGTTTCTTAATGAAATAAATGAGAAACCAGTCGAGGAGGAGGAGATTGAGATTGTAATTATGGAGCCTAACAGTCAGAGTGTTGGGGGGAAAATCTCGATTAACAAAGAGGCTGAACAACCGGATTTCAGGGGGATTCATTTTGAAGGTGAATTCTCAACAGGAAAATTGCTTGTCACAGATGGGAAGCAAAAAAATGAAGAAAAACTGTTGGGACTGATAGATGAAGAGAAACGGGCTCCGAGAAGCGTAGGTTTACCGGAGTTACATGCGATAAAACCGATTCCATGGGCGTTTATGGATGAACTTAAAAAGAAACCCCCAGATAAGCATCCATGGGAAAGTTACGCTGCTTCGATGCAAAGAGGGTCGACTGAAGAACCTAGAATTGTGAGGCCTAAGCAGTGGACAGCCCAGGAATGGGCTATGGGCAAACAAGTTCAACTGGGCTATGTCATTAATAAGCCCAACAATGGAATTTGGACAAGAGAAATAGACCCGGGCCCAATCACAATTATTGGGATCATGGAATCGAGGCTTGAGGCTAAGAACAAAATTACTAGGGTTAACATATTAAGCAATTGGAAGAGGGCTTGGGAGGAGATGCAGTGAAGGTTATTGCACAGGACTGCGTTAATAATTTGCCAAAATATATGGGCTTTTTTTACTTACGGGCCATTTTTATTGTTGGCAAGAGGAATAGGCCCTGGTCCGAATACAATATCCAAGTCAAAGGATCTCACAGCGGACAAAGCTCGGGCAGCAATATTGCGGGGTTGCGCATTGGAGAGTTTGAGATTAGGAAGACGGGGAGGATTTTGGGGTTTGAAGGATACTGGGCGGATTGCTGCATCAAGCCCAAGTATGATATTGGGCGTGACGGAAGAGAGTTGGACGAAGGTGGGCTATTATGGGTGGAACACGTCATTAGACGTTTTGAATGGGGTGATGGGACCTTATACTGCTCCTTCGTCGTGGATTCAAGAATTCTGACCAAACTTAAGGAAGAACTGCTGGAGTGGCGGGTTTTGGATCAGCATAAACTACACCGAAGGTGGTAATTTCTCTACCATTTCTGCTTTTAAGGTGTTTCTGGAATCCAGTGTGAATTTTAGTGGAACTCTCTTGTATTAGGTTGGGCGAATTTAAAAAACTTGGTGGTAACATTGGGAGGCTTGATTAAGGGTTTGGAGTTGATGAATCAGATGAACAGATGCAGGTGGAGTTTCAATGGTTTTGTGTATAATGTTTTAATTGGTATGTTGCATGGGGCGAAAAAGGTGGATGATCCCAACAAGAAATGGGACAGAGAGAGGGAAGTTAAAAGTTTTGCTGAAGATAAAAAGGGATATTTCCCTATTATAATTGTTGGGATAATTGATGCTAACAAGACATGGGATAGGGGGAAATAAATCTCCATCTTTGTTGAGGACATGATTGGAAACGTATGGACAATGTGTTCTCTGATATTTGAGAAAAACAATACACTAATTGTAGAATGCAAAAGGGTGGTTGGATTCGGACAAAAGGGTGGTTGGATTCGGACAAAAGGCTCAAGTGGTTGGCAACAATTATCTGAGAGTAGTGGCAGCAATGCACAAGAAAAGTGACGACTAAAACTACATCAAGAAGAAACAACTTCCATGTCTTAGCCTTGAGGACAAGGCTAATTTTGAGGAGGGCGGTATTGTTACGACCCAATATGTTATTGGGCTGGATTCAAACCAACAGGGAGATATAAGCCCAATAGACAAATCTAGGAACAATCTAGACAGTGGGTAACCTTGAATAAAATGCGAAGAAGTAGAATACGGGGAATTCATTCACTTTATTGTGTTTTGTTCTTACTAGCTTGTGCTAGGGTACTGGCTTACGCTAGGGGCAAGAGAGTGTTTGCATTCTTCTTGTAAAAGGATTCTATCTTTGGCTGAGATATTTCTCATATTATTATTTCATATTTGGTATTAGTAAATCTCTCTTCCTTCTCCATTAGTTATTATTTGCAGAATTGAACCTGTAAGGAGATTTAGATCCTAAAACCTACCCACCTTGTTCCCATGACAGAGAAAAAAGTGAGGCTCAATGAAGCAAATATGAAGTTGCAATTCAGAACACAATGTAGCAGGGACTCAGGGAGAGTTCTCTAGAAAAGAAATTCTCTAAGCTGCCTTCTACAGATATTACCGAAAATAATAAAGTCTAACAGTGAAAGAGAAATGGAAAAAACCAATTAATATTTATAATCTTGTCTTGGAAATCTAATAGCATATTAATAATAGTAATAAAAAAATATTCACGACCTTTCCCGCCTTGAAAGCTCAGTTGTTTTCTCCATCTGCAAGGCAAAGAAACAACATTCAGAAATCAAGAAAACTATAAAAGGGCAACTATTAAGTTAGAGAATGAATAATTGGAGTAACATACATCAACATCGCGTGCTTTCAAAGTTCTTTGTCTTCACCAAATTTGGATTTTCAATCTGAATGACACCCTCTGCACCTTTTTGTTTCTGCCAACATTAGCAAATGGGTGAGCATGTTAGCAGTTTAGTAAGTTCTACCGAAACCAAAATGCTCAACAAAATCAAATCGCAATGTACTGACTTCAGGTTCATCCTCAGATTCCTCTTCGGACTCTACATCAGATTTTCATCTTCTTCCACTTCAGCCACTTCCTGTAACAATAGCCATATATCTAATAAATCACATTGATGAGTGTATAAAAATTACAAGAGCAAGTACAACTTATGGCACATCTGTTGGTTTATAAAGGGGGAAGGAAAACATTTGTAAATAAAAATGTGTGTACAATTAAGAAGGGTGAGGGTGATATAAAAAACAATAAATAAACATACTAAAACGAGTCTGAAAACAAGATAAAATAATAATAATTAAAAAATCAGCAGTTCATTTCTTACCTCCTATAATTTGCACAAGACAAATACCAAGCTCCTAAAAACTCGTAGACTTTTATCATTATGATACCAGGTTAATTATGGGTTATCCATGAAAAAGAGCTCTATTACTATGGTTCTTTGGTATTTAGCGTGCTTAGGCAGACTGACATGGCACATTTCATCATTCTATACAATATATCCATGAATAACAAGTGAATTGCATGGTACATGAGAGTTATAAACAACTGATATCAATTACATTGGTTAGATTTAAATAATACTCCTTTCCTCAACATTGGTGCCGAAAAGATAACATCCCAGGGTATTCTTAGCAAAACAGGATAAATCAAACATAATATATCCAATCTCAGCAAGCACAAACGTTGAGGGAAATCTAAAGCAATATAATTCACCTGTTTAAATGTGCGAGGACGGGATGCAGATGTACCAGCCACTGGATTCATCAAAAAAAGAAAAGGAAAAAAGTTACATAAAATTAGATTTTATGAGAATAAGATTTTATGAGAGAACTTAAACACACAAACTAGCAAGATCCCGCATTCCAAAGTATAAAGGAACGAAGAGCAACAGGACTAAAACGATAGAGAAAGACAAAAAATGAACACCTAAAAACCATAAATATAGCACACAACAAATACAAAAAGAACACCGAAAAAACCATAAATACAGCGCACACAAAAATAACCCACGAACAGCTAAGTCAAGGACCCGTCACCGGCTCAAGAATCACCGCTTACCCCTCTTCACTCATCAGTCGCACTGTCGCAGATACCAAATCAATTATGGATCTTAAAACTCGCCCGATAAAACAATAGATAGAACAGAAGACAAATAAAGAAACCAAAGAAAATGAGAATTACGCGGGGGGCGGGGACAACATACTCATCTGTTCAGGCGTGGAGAACTGGCGGCGGCCAGTGGGCTTGCCCTTGAACTTCCCTCTTCCCATTTCAGCGCGTGTGCTCTCCTCGATCCAAAGAGAAGAATTCCTTCACTGCTTAAAATTAAGCAGAGACAAATTCACGACCCTTTGGATTCAAGAAGCTAGCAGATTCCAAGGGTTTATTCTCTGTCTCTCTCTCTCTCTACTGAATCGAATTCCCCTTTCTGTGAAACCTTCTCTATTCCATTCGGTTGTATTAGAATTTACCCAAGTGGTCGAGAGTCGAGACTCGGGATCAATATAATCTTTTTTTCTTTTTTTTAAAACAAAAAATCCCTTAAATATATATAATGAGGTTAAATATTTTAAAACATACTTGTTTAAATTTTCATTTATTTTATTTTATTTTATTTTATTTTATAAATAATAATACTGTGAGGAAAGGGTGTTTTGGAGGAAAATTTTGATATGTAAACGAGAGATCAATGATACTTTTTTGCGGAATAAATTTTGGTATCACATTGATAAACAAAAGTAGTTATTGAGCCCGTTTGCTTTTCAAATAGTTTTTTTAAAAAAATACTTTTTTAAACTTTAAATTTGGACTTTTGAAAAAGCTCTACTTTTAGCTTAAATAAGTGTTTTTTAAGCACTAAAAAGCTCATCCAAACACATTATAAATTAGAAAAGCACACTTTTTTTAAATTAAAAAAAAAACACTTTTTTGTTTGGCTTTTGATACCAAACAGGCTCAAACATTAAAAAAAAATTATATAATATAATATATAATCAATCGAAACACACGCATTAGATAAATTTAAATATAACAAATTTTGAACGAAAAATATTTTTTATGATAGATTTAAATCATGATATTTTTAAAAATAAATTGTTGCATAATCATAATCATAAGTAAAAAAGCATTGAAACTTTAAAATGAAAATACCACCATTGCATGCACAAATAATACTCATATTCAATATTTTCAACAATATAATCATTTCAATGAATCCAAAGCTATACAAATAACTGTATCAAAAAAAAAAGCTATATAAATAACTTGTATTTAAGAATTTATGAACAACATATACGTAAAAATATTCGCTTCAACGTTCTTGTTTCCCACAAAATCAAATGTACAATTCGAAAACACAAATCCAAGTTGACCTGCAGGGAAAGAAAATAGCAACTAACACGACGTTTTAACTGAATGTATGTTATATCACAAAACTTGACCAACTCCAGCATTGACAAAGTATAATTGGAGAAATATCCAATCCGAACAAGTCGAGGCGAGAGATTCTCTCTATCCGCAAGACGAAATTGCACGTTAACAGTGCTTAACGTTGGCGGCAATCGTCTTTAAGATACAACGACTAACGATCGTGATATAGCAGCACTACAAATATCACGAACTTCAGCGAACGAAAATAAGTAAAACTTTCTTTTGAGAGAGTGAGGGGAGAAATCGCAGAGGAAAGCAAAAATCTGGTTGTTTATACGTTATCAGATGTTCTTCATTACTTTCTTTGTGTTATATCAATCATATATATAGCCTAAAACTCCAAATAATACGTCCTATGGCCTAAGGATGCAACCCATGACAGAAAAAAATCCCAAAAAAGAGTCGTAACTTTTCTGGAACACAAAAACGGCGCGCTCGAGCGGTAAGATTTTACCGCTCGGGCGGACACTCCTCTGTACCGCAGGTGGAGAGCTGCGCTTGAGCGGGTAATATTTTACCGCTCGGACGGACAGACCTCTGTCCACGCAGCTTCTTGGCGCTACGCTCGAGCAATAATATTTTACCGCTCGGGCGGCCAAACTTCTATCCCGCAGGTGAGGGATGCGCTCGAGCTGTAACAATTTTCAGCTCGGGCACACACAATAAAATAACAATAAATATTATTTTAACTAAATTTTATTCAAAAAAATAATTGGATCATAAGACCCCACCCCACCTCACCGCACCGAGCCAAGCCAATACTTTGCACTTATATAGGTGATCTCCTATCAAGCAGTGTCATCGTTACTCTACCTTATAGGTATAGGAATCATTAAAAAAAAAACTTAACCTCACCACATGTTGCAGATACGTTTCTACTTGGTTGTTCTAGGAATGAGCGAGTAAAGATTTCAAGTACTCAAACTAAGGTTTTGGGATCTCCAATTATCAAGTTTGGGTTACCGCTAATAAATATTTTATTTTGTAGATTTTAAGCACATTCCTCTTAGTAGTTTGTTAAATTTGATCTACTATTTATATTTTTGTAAGCGGATCCGCAAAGTTTTCCTTTGACTTTACATAATCAACCGAAATTGCCCCATTTGAGATTCAATTTTCTTATGGTATTGTGTCTCCGACGAATATGTCGAGATTTACCATTGTACATACTACTTGGTGCTCTTCTTATTGCTGACTGACTGTTCACAATGAATAGTAATGGAAGACACCGGTTTATTCCAACAAGGAATATCTTCTAGAAAGTTTTGAAGCCACTCGGCTTCTTCACCAGCTTTATCTATGCAATAAACTTGGATTTCATAGTTGACCGAGCTATACATGTGTGTTTATAGGATCTTCATGACACCGTTCCTCCGCCAATTGTGAACACATATCCACTAGTAGACTTGGAGTCTTTTGTGTCAAAAATCTAATTTGCATCCACAAAATCCTTCTACGACCGCGGGATATTTTGTATACACTATTCCATAACTTGAAGTGTTATTTCAAATATCCAAGCACTTCTCATTAGTGCTTTCCAATGATCCTCACTTGGTATACTTGTTGAATCGACTTAGCTTATTTACGGTATATGCCAAGATCAGGACGGGTACAGTTTAGTTAAGTACATTAAACTTCCTATCACCCTTGCATATTCCACTTGTGAAACAGGTTCTCCTCTATTTTTGGCTAAATGTATACCCAAATCCATAGGTGTTCTAGTCGGAGGACGATTTGTGGCATTAAATCGTTCAAGAACCTTTTCTACATAATGAGTTTGGGATAACATAATTCCAGCAGATATTCTAGAGACTTTAATCCCTTGAATAATATCACACAATCCCAAATCCTTCATGTCAAAATGTTCTCTCAAAATTTTCTTTCTTTTCTCAATCAATTCATGGTTGCTTCCCATGATTAACACGTCATATTCATAAATGCAAACAATTACATATGCATTTGTAGTACCTTTAATATAGACACATTTGTCACATTCATTAATTTGTGAAACCATTTGACAACATAGCAGTGTCAAACTTTTGATGTCACTGCTTAGGTGCTTGTTTAAGTCCATACAATGACTTGTACAAGTTTACACATCTTTTGTTCTTTTACGGGTACAATAAACCCTTCTGGTTGTTTTATATATATTTCTTCTTCCAACTCTCCATTCAAAAAAATGCAGTTTTAACATCCATTTGGTGAATTTCAAGATCATGCTAAGCAGCAATAGCTATGAGAACACGAATGGATGTTATTCTAGAAACTGGAGAGTAGGTATCAAAAAAATCATATCCTTTCTTTTGTCTAAAACCTTGAACCACTAGTCGAGCTTTATATTTATCTATAGATCCATCTTCTTTGTATTTCCTTTTAAGGATCCACTTGGATCCCAAAGGTTTACAACCTGGAGGGAGATCAACCAACTCCCTCGTATGATTATGCCTGATGAAATCTATTTTATTTTTGTATGGCTTCCTTCCAAAAAGAAGCCTCAAGATTTGATAAAGCTCCTTGAAGAGTTCTTGGTTCATTATCTAACATGTATGTTAGAAAATCAGGACCAAAAGACTTTTCAACTCTTACACGCTTGATTCGTCTTGGTTCATCATTGGTTTGTAGGGTTTCAATTGTATGTTCATAAGTTCGCTTGTTCGAACTTATTTCTTTCCTTTCTTTACAAGGAAATATATCTTCAAAGAACACCGCATTCCTTGATTCCATTATTGTGTCTTCCTTTTACATCAGGAATTGTTGATTTATGCACTAAGAATCGATATGCACTACTATTGTATGTATATCCAATAAATATGCAGTCAACCATTTTAGATCCAATTTTTATTTGTTTTGGCTTAGGTACTTCTACTTTAGCCAAACACCCCCACACTTTGAGGTATTGGTAAGAAGGTTTACGACCTTTCCACTGTTCATAGGGTGTTTCATCTTTTTCTTTGATTGGTATCTTGTTTAGAATATGAGTTGCTGAGAGAATCGCTTCACCCCACATGTTTTGAGATAAGCCAGAATTTACTAACAACGCATTCATCATTTCCTTTAAGGTTAGATTCTTGCGTTATGCAACACCATTAGATTGAGGAGAGTATGAGGCTTTCGTTTGACTGAATGATGCCCGAAGTTGAGCAAAATTCTTCAAAAGGAGCCACATATTCTCCACCTCGATCTCTTCGAATCATTTTAATATTTGAACTTCGTTGATTTTTAATCTCAGTCTTATATTTCTTGAAAGCTTCAATTGCTTAATCTTTGCTTTTCAATAAATATACATAACAAAATCTGGTGCAGTCATCAATGAATGTTATAAAGTACTTATTTTCACCTCGTGTTTAGTACCATTTTTAAAATCACATACATCAGTGTGTATTAATTCGAGTGGCGTATGGTAATTCTCGTGACAGAATGAAATGGAGCTTTGACCATTTTCGCTTCAACACAAATCTCACACTTATGTTGTAGTTTTCTTTTAAACATAGGTATGACATTTTAAATTTGCAAGTATTTGCAACTTGTTGAAGTTAACATGTTCTAATCGTTCATGCCATAAATCATAACTTTCAGTAAAGTAAGCAGAAACAACAATTTTATTCTTCGCCTCAGGGCGGTTAACATTCATTACATTCAATTTAAAGAGAACACTATCTTGGTACTCTTTACCAACAAACACATTCAGATTTGGTTAATACAAATTTATCAGATTCAAAAAACATTCTAAATCTTGTCTTGCTCAAAAGAGACCTCGAAACTAAGTTCTTTCGAATGTCTGGCACATGCAGCACATTCTTGAGCGTCACCTCTTTGCCCGAGATCATTTTCAACACACTGTTTCCTACTCCAACGACTTCAGATGTTGCGGAGTTTCCCATGAACAACTTTCGATTACCAATGGTGGCATAGGTGGAATACATATCTTTTTCGGCACAAATGTGGCTCGTAGAGTCAGTATCGATCTGTAGTTAGCACGTACCCAGTTTTTAGTAAGTAATTTCTAATTAAACCGATAAACATGATTAAGGGAACTCTTAATGGATTAGCGGAGCCCGGGTTTAGACCCAGAATGATCAGAAATGGTCCGAAAGGTCAGGCAGAACGGAAGCAATGTTCTAGGAACGGATACAACGTTCGTGCCATCAGAAATGCGTCACTGCTTACGTATTTGATGTGACATTGGCACCATCGGAAGCAACGATGGTGAACGGATGCGACGTTTGTCAGGCAGAACAGACGCAACGATGAGGAACGGATGTTCCGTTCGTGGTATATAAATAGAGGTGACGAGATTCATTTCAAGGCACACCATTCACCTATTCTCTCTCGATTCCTTAGCCTTCTAACTCATATCTAGGGAATTCTAGACCTCCCATTGGGAATCCGGAAGTGGCATAGCGATCCAGCGCGTCGTTAGCGGAGCTGTGGCCAAGTTTTGAGGCAATCGACAAGCAAAGAGCTAACGACGGACGAAGGTATAACTTTTGCTTCCTAAAAATATTTAGAAGTATGCAACAGTCTAGTTAAGGCTTTTAGAGCTCTATAATGATATTAGTATAATTTGGCAATGTAGTGCGAATTATAGGCCTAGACCTAGAGCTGGTAGAGCGCGGACTAGTATTTGAGGTACGAAAGTACTGTTCGGGATATCCTGACCGAGTATGCATGTATTATGTGACTGCATGATTTTATGCATACATTTACATCTTGATCTATCTCTATTGAGATGTCTGTTAGTAGGGTTTACCCTATCCTGTTAGTGGATGGACTTCCATCGATTTGGGTCCCGCGTGTCCACTGGTATTTCGGTATGTGAGCCACATCCTGAAGCGACGGCACAGCGTGCTACATACCAGGGCACGGTCTATCTTTGTTATCTGATTCTTGACCTCCAGTCAGTAGACGGTTACACTTGCATGTATGTATACTCATACTCTCGTGCTGAGTGTTTTATGCTCACGTCTCGTACTCTGTGTTTCTAGCATATCCTATTCTTGGGGCAGGTTTGCGATTGGACGAGGAGGGTGGATCCAAGAGGGGCTAGGCAGTGGTTAGCCAGCTGGAGCTTCGTCTAGGTTTTTATTTCTGTTGTATTAGGTTGATACAACTTTCGATTTGGTTGTATAAACTATTCGGATTTTTACAGATTCATTTTCTTGGAATTGTATTATTGTTTATGGTTTTCGCAGCATTATTCTGGTTTACTGTTGATTAAGTTAATTGCATGCCTAACTTCTGTTTAGTAGATGATCTCGGTAAGGGTCACTACATGTTGTAGTCTCACAGATAACAACAATCAAGATCAATATCAGAAATCGCTAAAGGCACATACCTTTGTTCAACCATGTTTGTTTGCTTTGGTTTCTAATTTTTGTTGTTTTTCTTTGGAAGACAGCAGTCCATTTCCATATGATTCGGTTTGCCACAGTTGTAGCAACTTCCTTGGAATTTCTTTGCTTTCCTCTTTTTTTTTTCCATCATTGGGGCCCTTCCTCTTGTGATTCATACTCGATTTTGCCAGATTTGCTTTTGCCTCGGTTACCAACATCTTTTTATGTGACTTGGCCTCGGTGTTTCTGTTATCTCCTCAATGCAAAGTCGCACTATCAGGATCTTCAAGTTTTAACTCCTTACGTTTGTGCTTAAGGTTGTTCTTGAAATCTTTCCACAGCGGAGGTAACTTCTCAATGATAGACGCGACTTGGAAGGGTTCATTGATTTCTATCCCTTTGGCCTATAATTCATGCAAGATAATCTGTATCTCTGGCACTTGACTCATCACAGTTTTTGAGTCTATCATCTTAAAGTCCAGAAACTTTCCAACCACAAACTTTTTTATGTCAGCATCTTCAGTTTTGTATTTCTTTTCCAAGGAATACCAGAGTTCCTTGGCAGTCTTGACAGAGGATTAGACACTATAAAGAGTGTCATCAAGACCATTCAAAATATAGTTTTTGCACAGAAAATCGTTGTGGTTTCATGCATGAACTGCGGTGGTCCTTTGGGTGTCAGAATCGCCTTCAACTAGGGGTGTTCAAACTTCGGATTAAAACCGAAAAAACCGAAAATCCAAACCGGAAAAACCAAACACCGAACCGAACTGAAAACCGAAATTTGAAATTCGGTTATAAATGTTAAAAACCGAAATTTATTTGGTTCGGTTTCGGATTAAATATCTCAAAACCGAACCGACCGAAAAAACCAAAATTTTATTAAATTAATAATTTTATTTATATAATTGTTTATATTATATATTTTATTAGATGATACTAGTGAATAAAGAATCATTTTAATAATTTTTAGTTGATTGTTGCTTATTTAAGTCATTTAGACTTTGGATTTAAATATTTTATAAAAAAAATCATTTAAAAGATAATATATTATATTTTAAAATAGATTTATAATATTAATTAAAATAATTATATCAAAATCGAAATAACCGACCGAAATAACCGAACCGATTTAGTAAAAAAACCGAAACTAACCGAAGAAAAACGGTTCGGATATAGGATTATATATTTCTAAAACCGAAACGAAAAAACCGAAATAAAAAACCGAAAACCGAACCGAACCGACCGATGAACATCCTACCTTCAACGACGACAGGGGGATCCTCCTTGAGAAATCTGGACAGATTGAGTGTGGTCAGATAGAAGAGCATATTTTCTGCTGCCAACGTTTGAACTCGTCACCAGAAAACTTTGGCGGCTTTTCTCCATGTGCGGGAGCTGAAGCGAGCGAAGTGAACGAGACAGTAGACATCTTCAGAATTCGTGAAATACAAAGAATTTCGTCTTTCGATTGTTATTGGATATGTATTCCGAATTCTGAACAAGTCAGCCAACAACAAACGAACAAGTCGAGGCGAGGGATTCTCTCTATTCACAAGACGAAATTGCCCGTTAAAAGTGCTCAACGTTGGAGGCAATCATCTCTAAGATACAACGACTAATGATCGTGATATTAGCAGCACTACAAATATCACAAAATTCAGCGAATGAAAATAAGTAAAACTTTCTTTTGAGAGAGTGAGGGAGAAATCGCAGAAAAAGCAGAAATATGGTGTTTATAAGTTATCAGATGTTCTTCATTATTTTATCTGCGTTATATCAATCATATATATAGTCTAATACTCCAAATAACACGTCTTATGGCCTAAGGATGCAAGCAGTGACAGAAAAATCCCAAAAAGAGTCGTAACTTTTCGGAACACTTACGACGCGCTCGAGCGGTATGATTTATCGCTCGGGCGGACAGTCCTCTGAGCTGCCCTCGAGCGGTAACAATTGTCAGCTAGGAGCGCACTATAATCGAACATAAGTAATAAATCTTTTTTTTTAAAACTATATTTTATCCATAAATGAAGAATAATTGGTTATCATAAAGACCCACTGCCACCACCGCCCTGAGCCGGCCGGCCGCAGTGCCTGCGCGCGTGTTATTTGGCATCGATTTAACGTCTCTTTCCCTTTATCAACAACATTCGGTTCCCTAAGGGTCCAATCTCATAAACCAATATTTGGATTATTTAAGGAGTTAAACACATTGAAAATTGTTCCAATGTGGGACAACCAAAAACATG
Organism: Henckelia pumila; assembly: GCF_033568475.1. Lineage (NCBI taxonomy): Eukaryota > Viridiplantae > Streptophyta > Magnoliopsida > Lamiales > Gesneriaceae > Henckelia > Henckelia pumila. The sequence goes on from NC_133121.1 coordinate 46,088,242, forward strand.
TTTTTCCTTCTCAATCTCATTCACCAAATTCAAATTTCATTACCCAAATTCATAAGTTTTTCTCTACATCATCAATTTCCCACAAAATGCCATCAAACATCATCAGCAAATCAATAATAATGTCATGCCAGAATAGGAAATTCATGAAGTTCACTTTCAGATGGGAAACATAAATGATCCATTTGAAGATGACTAAGTGCTTATCCAAATAGGCGCGGGCTAATTCGAAGCTACATAGGAGGTATTTACCCCTCTTCAGTGTGGTTGATCTTCATTGGCACCAATAATATCTAGTGGATTTCTCACTTGATTTGATTTGGGTCCCACATGATTTTATGCATGTGTCGACCAATTGTTGCGCCACACGGCTACAGTGGGGATATTACTCCCCACTTGCTTGCATTGAAGCAACCCCAAATAGGGTAAGGGTGAGCAAATAATATCACGGTCAAACCGAGGAAAACCGACCCCCCCCCCCCCCCCCCCCCCCCCCCCCCCCCCCCCCCCCCCCCCCCCCCCCCGGAGAACACAAACGAAATCGGAAATTCGATTTGATTTATTCGGTTGGTCGGTTATTTTTTTATAAAATATCGGTTATATCGGTTTAAATCGGTTCGGTTCTGGTTTTCTTTTCATTATAAATATCGGTTTATAACCGATTAATCAGATTATTTATTTTTATATTTAAAAAAATACATATTGATGACCTTAACTTTGATATCCAAGTTTTTTCTATTTATGTGGGACTTTAGTATTATATAACCCAATTTTATTTAACCAAACCCAAACTATATACAGATATCTAGGACTCTTTGAATCATTTCACTTTTCCACTTTTCCCAAATTTATTTATATAGTTTCGTTTTTTTAATGGATTTTAAAAGGCTTTTTTTAAAAAAAAAATCGGTTATTTCGATCTTTAATCGGTTTGGTTTAGTCGGTTTTGTTATAAAAATTCAGTCGGTTCGATTTGTTAAAAAACTTAATCGGTCGGTTTGGTTTTCATAATTTCGGTTCGGTCGGTTTGGTTATAATCGATTGCAACCTCTAAAATAGGGTGGTGATCAAAATAAACATGAAAAAGTAAATTATAAATTAAAAAATATGAATGATTATTATTGAGACTGATGAAAAGTTATTTGCAATTTTATTGTAGGAAGGAGTTTTAACGCGTTGTAAAACTATGTCAACCACATTGAATCGTACATGGTTAACTCAAGTTAAAAGTACATCATGCCTAAAATGGGGTCAAATTATACTTGTCCAAATCGACTCTCTAGTATTAACCCGCTAAAGTTTATTTGGTCACTCCATGAGTAAGTTAGAAAGGAAATCAATCGTATGATCCTAAGCGAAAAAATTCTTCTTGGTCAAATATCTGTATACAAAAAATAATTGAAGATTTTTACGCAATTGGATTCTAGAGTAAGTCAGTCTCGGTCACAGGTAGGACAGAAGTTTCATTGTTGGTGACCTTTTTTGACTGCTATCAATGAACTTGAAAATAATAATGGCATTAAAATAATTCGATCACGAGGAAGCAACTATAATAATAATTAGTCATAGACAAAAGCTTAACATTGCATAAAAATCAAATCTTAGGTATCAAAAAACTATGAAACTCTCAACATAGTACAAACATAAGAAAAAAATATAGAATTTTTATACCATTTGATTGTAATTGAAAATAACACTCTTAATGAACTAAATGCCTAATTCATCCCGCACAAAATTGGATTTGCATATAAGCAAAGTAGAAAATCATATATAGACGTTAAAACTAAATGCAATTACATAACATGCATCGATAGAGTGTCACCCTCAGTGACAAAATTTTAGCAAGCCTGTGAGGAACCATCCACGTTAAAAAAATAGACCAAAACAAAATTAATTACAATAAAACTTATAAAATTAATTAATCACATCCTCATTTTAAGCCAAACAGTTGTTAGAAACTCAATGAGCTTGATAAAATTATCTGAGCTTTAAATGAGTTGGACGCTTCTTCTATTTTACAGCATGTTAATCATTAGATTTTTTATATTGAGGTGATTTATTCGGTGAGCCTGTGAGATAATCAAAGGTGATTTCTTCTTCTGTTTGTCGTGAAGACTACGAAATTCAAAAAGTTTTCAACATGAAGGATGAAAGTTTTTGAGAAAAAATGATCGAAGTGATCGATGATCGTATCCCTCTACATTGAAAGTGAGACTATAACAAAAATTCATAAAAGTACTATCATTTAACCTGGACGAACAATTACAAAAACAAAAAACAGTTAGGTAAAAGCAACTATCTATACAACCCCAACCCAGCAAAAGAAAAACGATGGTCTGCTAAGATATTTGAAACAAACATGGTGTAAATCTCATATCATTTTGCAATATAAACTCTTGAGAGATGAGTCACTTTAAATGAGAAGGAAATTGGTAAGCCTAATGAAGAAAAATAAATATAAAAAATCAAGAAACTCTTTTAACGAATACTCTTTAAGTCTTTACATTTATTTTCAAGAGGGACAAACAATTACCTAAACAAAAACTATCGCAAATGATTCAGACTACGCCTAATCAATTTAAACCAACAAAAACATATTCTAGCCACGTAACTTACAAATAAAACAAAATGAAAAAAGAAAATGATAACACATTATTGAATAGGAATTTGGATCTACACGAATATAATAAGGTGGTGCCTTCAATCGAGATGCAATAGACCGCAAGATTTCCAAATAGTTTCTTGATGTGAAAAATTGTCATATCTAAGTGAATAATCATTAAGCACTGAATTTAGGGATTTACAGCTTAGATGAACAATGTTAAGATAGTTTGAGACTAATATGACTAAACTCATGGACAAAAACATCAACACAAAAGATACTTCACTAGAGTAAATATGTTAAAAACACAATAACAAGTTTTGTTATCATCAAAATCAAGATTGCTTATGTTTCAAAAACCAAAAAAATCCCAAGATGAACATCATACTAGGAAAGAAATATTAGATCTCCTCTCATATAAAACTTGTGAAATTTCGATAGCTAAGAATTTGATGGCCGACGAAGATCTTCAATTGAATCAAAACATAAGCGTTGAAAAGGGAAACTAGAAAACCTGATGCGGGCGAAGAAGGGGGAAATTGGTAAACATGCGGAGAATAGAGGGCAAAGTGCCGAGAATGATGCAAAAGAGAAAACAAGTATCGATAAAAAAAACCATCACACGGTGAAGGGAAAATGGGAGGTTGAGTGGAGAAGGATGCAAATGACCGGTTAATCCTATCACAAAGCTATGCTGCGAATATAAAACTGGGATAAATTTGAATTAAAATATTGGTATGTCTCTGTCGTACCATGACAGTTAGTAAACATGCTTAGGACCATCTCCAACAGCACACAAAAATAGTGTGCTGCTGGAAATTGATGCAGAAAATTGCTCCGGCAGTGGACGGCATTTTAGGGGTTTTTTAAAGTTGTGAACAATGTCAACTACGGTATAATATTTTCTTTTATTTTTCATTTTTTTTTTGTTTTGAACGGTCTCAAATTTTTTTTTTTTAGTTTTTTTTTTGGTATTTTTATAATCTTAAATTATTTGTTTTTTAAAACATTAATAATATTTTATATGTTACTTTTTAAATAATTTGTGGCATATATGATAAAAAAAAATTAACATAGGATCATTAACATTTTATAACACAATTACATAATAAAACGAAATTATAAATTTGAAATACCGAAATACATTAATGCAAATTACATAAAATCACTGAAAACCACAACTAGAATCAAAAGTACATTATTTTATCTAATAATCCGGAAGACCACTACCGGAACCTCCAATACATTATTTTATCTAATAATCCGGAAGACCACTACCGGAACCTCAAAAATCTCCCAAATATTGTCCAAACATGTCGACGTTATTATTTGATCCTGATTGTTGTTCTTCTTCTCTTTTCTGCATAATTTTTTCATGTTCCTTGCGAATAAACTCCCGTCGACAGGGGATAAGAAGATAGAATCAACATCCATCAGTAATATTTTATTTTCCCCACGCCATTGAGACACTTCAACTTTCCTCTTTTGCACATTAATGGTTTCTTCTTTTTTGTGGTTGTATTAGCTAATAAATCTCAAAGTTTTTTGTTTTCTTCTTGGATTGTACTGACCAATTTAGACATATCTTCATCTTTCTTTCTCTTCAGTTTGGATTTTTTCACCCCTTCTGTTCGCTTTGATGATGAGCCACCTCCAACATTTTCATCACTTAGATTGATAGAAAATGAAGATAACTCGGGATTATCGGAAGATATGGGTGACTCCGGCACTGTATCAGAATGGGAAGACGTCCTTTGCGTTCTTTGAGAGAAGTTGGAAAACTTCTCCAGATCCTTTGAGAAAGGCCAGACATGGTCAAACACGAACCCTTTCTTATATTTACGATCTAGCGTCATTAATTGTTTTGCACGCTCAATCTACATATAAAATTATAATAAAAAAATTAGAAAGATATAAACATAGAAAAAATAAAGCATTCAAACTACTACTCACGATATCTTGATCAGAGGCACCACTTGGGTTCATGTATTCAACTTGTTGTATTGCATCCATTCAATTTTGAAACTGCACTGTTCATAGTTTGCATTCGAGTCTGTAATGACCTTTGGCTTCGTGGGGCATTGAGTTTGCTTTCCTTGAGTTGTATGTTTCTGCCACTCGAGGACCAAAGTTGATTTTTTTTTTGGTTTCGTCTAATAATTGGATCCTGCGAGATTTCTATGTAGACACAGTACAAAGATGTTTATCTTCGTCAGTTGCATAATTCTCACCACGAGAGGATGCCATTTGAGAGAGAAAAAACTAAAAGAAATAATATTTAGAAAGTATAATTTTGCACTCCATGATAACTTATATTTATAACAAAAAATTTTATGGCTTAAGATGACAATCCTATGGTATTGATTAAAAGAGAATCTTATGGACAATCTAGACTGTAGGATTAGATTTCCTGGATAAGATTATAATTCGACAGTTCAGATTATCAGAAAATATGATGAACGATATAGTAATTTTATATAATAATAAATGTTATAAATATATTATTATTATAGATGATTATCTTATTTAGTTAGGTTTGGAAGATTCGTGATCTTTATAAATATGTCAATATAATATCTGTAAAGATTTGTATCTTGTAATATTTTCCTATAAATAGGGTGATTGAGTTCAATAATAATTGCACCTGAGTATTGACTCATATGAATTCTTTCTTCTCTCATGAATTCTCTATACTCATCTATCTATTTTTATTATGATTTATAACACGTTATCAGCACGATGATGTAACCAACTGAGAATGAAAATAATTCTCGTTTAATTGATGCTATTGGAATAGCACAACGTGTTGTCAATACTCAAATTTATGAGAGATATTCATTGGTGCTCTAGAAGTAGCACAAAGATATATTCATTGGTGTTCTAAAAGTAGCACAATGAAAACAATTTATATATTGGTGCCCATGAAATATCATGAATATGTTGATGGCTATAAAGTACCACAACATGATTTTATATTGAGAATTTGAAGAAATTCATGATCATGATATAATATATTGAGAATTTTGAGAGATTCCTGATTACAATTTTGATATATCGAAAGATATTCATGAATTCATGATATAATATATTGAATATTGAGATATTTAAGATTAAGATCTGACATAAGATCAAATATATTGAGAATTCTAAAGAGATTCCTAGTTATAATATATATATTTAGAATCTGAATAGATTCATGATAAAGATGAGATATATGATTTCGTATATTGAAAAAGTGAAGAAAATCGTGAATGATATCTGATATGATATCAAATATCTATAAATATCATTGAAGAAATTGTTATCATGTCATAATATATCAATATTGAAAGATTGATAAAAAAATGCAAGATTTGATAATATTCGTGAAGAATATTAATATAAGATCCAAGATTTGGAAATATTCTCGAAGAATATAATTTAATGCCCTTTTGGTTGTTGAGGATCTTTTGAATTGGGAAATTTAGTACAATTTCTCAATGAATATCGATATATGATCTCATATTGTCAATATTTATAAGAAAATATTATTAAAGATATATGTGAGATAAATATCAAAAGATATTGATTTGATATCGATTCAAATCATATATTTGTTTTTAATGCTCTAGAAGAAGCATGATCTATTATTTGTCACTATTTTTATGAATATCGACTTGATGTTCAATGATGAACTGCATAGGCTATTGATTAAAAATTATGAATGTGCGGTAGTAAGATCGCAACACTATCAATCGAAAAAGAAAAATAAATATTAAACTCAATGAATTGGACCATCATCTATATTGGGGCAATGACGATGATGGATTGATGGTAGGCCTATGCATGATGATGTCAATGGGTTGATTTATGATTAAATTCAAGTCATTTTATTTATTTATTGAAACTAATTTATATTTGATAAATTAATTTTGTATTTGTTTAAACTAAATTGTGGAAAACTCTAGCATGTGTTGTGTTTTGATTCACATAAATTATTTTGATGATATAAAATAAGAACTACAAATTTTGTGAATCTATTCTATTAGTCAATATATTGCATGAAATATTGATTATGCAATTTGGTGTTAAATTTTTTGATTTGAGAATTTTTATATTTTAAGGATATATTGGGTTGTTAAATATTTATTTAATAAAATTTGATTATGGATTTTAAATTCATTAATTTTGACCGTGGATATAAATTTTGAAAATTTTCAATCGTATGATTAATATATCATTTTTTAAATAAATGATAGAGTTATTTTTATCACATGTTATTATTTTACATGTATGAACATGAATTTAATGTAAAATGACATTCGTGATAGATCGAATGTTATTATTGAAGGTACAAGATCTACTTGGTGCGTACAAGAATTTGAAAAGGAATACAAATTTAATGTGAAATGATATTCATGATAGATCGATATGTTACTGTTGAAGGTAAAAGATCTACTTGATGCATACAAGTATTTGAAAAGGTACGTTTGATTTTTCAATTTCAATTCTTTTAATATAATATCTTATTTACATTATTTTGTTCAAGAAAAGACAATTATTGACAATTGTCTAATTATATGTGGTCCATTCTTTTAAGTGAATGTGACAGTGCCAATGAAACACAGTTGATACACTGTAGTTTAATTCTTCAAGGAAGAATATGTCATCTCGTATGAAGCGAGATATGAATCATAAATTCGACACAAAATATTGAGATATACGTCATAATCAAGTATTGTAACTAAAAGTACATCGGTATCTCGTATCACTATCATACCTGAAGTATGTAAAATATTTATTGATATCTATCAAGCAAGATATAAAAGTTTGTGGAGACCATTGATGTCTATACCAAATTATATGTTTCATCGTACATTGATATGAATGTATGAAAGATCTTGAAGATCATTTGATTGACGATGAAAAAAGATGATGTGCTTGATATTATAAAATAGTGATACACAATAATGATGTATATGTATTTTTGAATCTAGTAGATATTGATTTGGTTTAAATAGTATATTACAAATCAATATTTTTAGAAGAGCTAAAGAGCTCCAAAAGTATCATTGATACAAATACTTTGAGAGTTTGGCATGATGGATTGAATTGAGCATTCAAATTATATAAATAGTTGAAAAACTATTGATGGTGCACAAAGATGTTGATGAATGAACCAAAAGTTTTTGGATCGATAAATATGAAAGTTTTTAAATCAAAGATCCAAAAGATTTTATGAATTCTTATTGGCTTATAACATTTGATAGCACTATCATAAAAGCTCAAATTGATAGAAAATCCCCATATTATATGGAATGAATAAATAACGTGGGTCCACAGAGCGCAACATGATGTTTGCGAAAATACGTATTGAGAAAATTTCCAGAATATGTAAATCAAGACAAGCTTAATCAAAAGAGGATATGCATATCAATTTCATGATTATAAATACATTGGTTTAGTTGATTTATTTTGCCTCCAATCAACTATTAAACCATGAAAATAAATGCGTCATATTTGGGATATCTGAAAATATTATAATATTATGTCAAATGCTCATGTACTGAAAGTTAATGTTTTTGCGAGAAATGCACAACAATAAATCTCTTGAAGGGATTGTAAATATGTTGGAAATAAATTGAATCTTATGATCAATTATCTTGAGTAATGAGATTTTATGACGCGAAATTCTCATTTATTATTCTTGTAAAACAATGTTTCCAAACATTGCGGGGAGGAAATAGAAGCTACAAGAATATTTGAGATCGATCCCAGTGAAATATAAAGTGAACATGATGTTCAAATTTTTAAATCTCAAATAAATTATTTGATCTTGTGTATAAGATCGTTTAGTTTCATTTATGTTCAAGTTAAACAATTTAAATCGTCTTTAGTGACGAATAACCCCTTTAAAGAAAATGAGTGAATATCTCAATGTGAAAAGAATAACGGAAGCTGATCGTTATAAAATAAATCGCACGTCCTGCAGGACCATATTTTATATTACTTGCAAGTAAATGAAAAAGGACGCTTAGAAGCGTGAACGACCAGTTATTTCAATGAATCCAAGTTGGATTATGTTATTCCTGAAGAATAACAAGTATATCAAAAATATGATATTTCCACAAATTATTTGGGATCGAAATGATATAATCATTCGTGTGTTTTTGCTATTATGCAAAATGATGATTATTTTGAACTACAACTTGTTGAACTTTCAATAATAATGATATGTGGCAATATGAGCAAATATTAGCAAAGTTTCTCAAAGTATTTCAATTAGATTATGAGAAAATATTTGCACTTGTCATGAATGCACTGATTTGACGGTGATATATTTAAAAACATCATCGAAGGATTTGATGCTCAAAATATTGTTTTTGTCAACTTGAAGAAGAATAAAATATATTTGGTCTTGAAGTACCATATATTTGACAAAATCAGCATCTAAATCAATTTTTGGCAAATAAGTGCATAAGATTGAAATATTAAGAGTTAATAATTTTAAGTGATGCTTGCAAGAGGGGGAGGAATCAAAGTTGTACTCTTTTTTCCTTGTCTATGATTTTTCCCACGTGGTTTTTCATAACAAGGTTTTAAATAAGACAATTAACAAGTATCGCGAGAGATGTTGTACTCTTTTTCCTTCATTAGGATTTTGTCCCACTGGGTTTTTCCTAACAAGGTTTTAACGAGGCGCATCTATCTTCGGGAAGATATCCAAAGAAAGTATATGGTGATGTACTCTTTTTCCTTCGTTCAGATTTTTCCCATGGGGTTTTACTGTCAAGGTTTTAACGAGGCAACACTTGAGTCCCGATGAAGTTCCCGAACATCAATCTTGCCAAATGGAGATTTTAAAGAATTGATTGCTTGTGCAAATAATCATCTAAGGGGGAGTGTTATAAATATATTATAGATGATTATCTTATTTAGTTAGATTTGGAAGATTCGTGATCTTTATAAATATGTCAAGATAATATCTGTAAAGATTTGTATCTTGTAATCTTTCCCTATAAATAGGGTGATTGAGTTCAATAATAATTGCACCTGAGTATTGACTCATATGAATTCTTTCTTCTCTCATGAATTCTCTCTACTCATCTCTCTATTTCTATTATGATTTATAACAATATCTTCACGATTATATAATAAAACACCTCGTAGTAATTGATTCTATTTGTCGAGATGTGACGTAAAACTTTTGTATATTTTGTATAATATTTTATATACAAGTATATAACTAAAAAAAAAAAAGTATATAACTTTGATATGTGTTATGCCTCTCTTCAAATTCTTCTTATTTTTTTCTAACTTCTCTCCAATTTATCTCAAATATCTAAACTTGTATTCTCTCTCTCTTACAATTTGTTCTTAAAAATATTTATTTGTTCAAGTAATTAATCATGCGAGCACGTGTATACCACGTGCCATGATTGTTAATAATATATGAGGTATGAGATTAGGTTTTTTTAATATCAATTGACATCTAATCTTGATATATTCCTTGTTGGAATATATTATTATGTCAATACTACAAGTTGGGTGACATCATTTTTTTTTTCAAACTTGGGTGACATCATTTTTACTTGAAGTGAAGTAGTTTATACTACCTCTGATACCAGGTTGTTTATTACTACCTAAATACATTGCAAAATTAAATTTACAGCCTCTACATTTTTAGCTCAAATCATATTCGATGATTATTTGAAAAAAATTATAATATATATGAATTATGATAGCATTTATAAATATAACGATTCAACTAATAGGATTACATAATTAATTCAACATTTTGAATTTTAAAAAAAAATCGGAATCTCTTATTATTTTAGTATTTAAGAGAAAAACAAAAGATTCAACCACCTATTAAAGATTCGTAAAAAGAATATTATTTTACATCCATACTTTTTTTTCTGCAATCCCATACCAGTGTTTGGTTCAAATGATAGGATTATTGAATAATTATTAGATGAATGATAAAAGACATGATAAATAAGAATTGGTAATTTGTGTTGAAAAATAAGTATTGTGTTTGGTTTGATTTTTAGGAATAAGATTAAATAATAGGTTTAAATTTTTTTTGCCAAAAATATCATTATATATTTTATTGGATGGATGATTTTTAGATTAGAGGGTAATGGGTAATTATGGAATTTATATGTAAGATAAAAACACGGATAAGTAATACCAGGGTGAGGGGAGGGTTTAGTTAACCTACTATAAAACAAATTTATCATTTTTAGGTTTAGATTAGCTTGTTTTAATAAAAATCCTATCAAACAATGAATTAAATCAAAAATCACCACATGATGTTATGGGATATATCCCGAGATATCGTCTAATATCTCGGGATATATTTATTTTTTCGCATGAAACTTAGATCGGGATATGTGATAACAAGCATATTATTGGTGGTAAGTGATGTCCTGCAATTATTATTGGATATGGGCCTCGCATATATTCACTATCTACAATCGGGCTTGGAACTTGTCAGTATTATGTGATCATGGGCCGCATCCAATCAGATCATGGGCCTTGCCCTTTGAGTTATGGGCTTACACTAGGGACCACACGTCTAACATGAACACACGTTCTCAACTATCTGAAGGACATAAAAGTTTTTTTATATAGACTGTTCTCTTCTTGATTACAGGTAACGTGGGAAAAAGAAATTTTCTTCCCCATGATGTTCTCTCACGTTTTCTTCTAGTTTTCTCCCATGTTTCTCTGCCTGACTTAGGCATCGGAGGGTCACGCCGGGAAAAATCCTGGCGCCCCTAACCGGTTTTTTCCATGACTTTCAGGCAAAACAGACGGAGAATACACACGCTGAAAGGAAATTTTTGGGATGTCATCATTGGCGCCTCCGGTGGGAAATTGAGTTTGAGACGTGGATTGAATTTCTCCTTTTTCTTTCTCCCACTGAAAAAGAAAAAGCGTAACTTTAAAAACTTTCTTCAGCTCCTTCCATCAATTTTTGTTGCTTTCTCAAGCGCATTTGATCGATTTTGTTGCTTAAATCTCGAATTTTATGGCCCATACCATCATGGCATCTCCTGCCAGCTCGAAGGGGCTTCATCTCTCTCGTTCTTCCTGCTGCTCAATGAGATTGCGAATCTGAGCAGATTTAAGGTTCTTGCATTTTTATCTGGTCATTCGGTTTGCTGCTGTGTTTGGGGTTGCTTGGGTTCGGCTTTGGAGTGTTTTTGGAATTGTTTGTAATGCGTTGGAGTCATTTTAATCACTACCCTGCTGCTGCACTTCGGGTTACATACTTATGCCCGCCAAGTGCTTGAGTTAATGGCTTCTATCACTGCCGTTCGAGTGCAGGGGCAGAAACCCAAAGCATTGTTTCATTGGAAAGAATTTCGGTCCAATGCGAGTTGATCGAATACGGGTTAATGAATTTATGTTGGCTCTATCTGAAATGTTTATTCGAACTCTGTCCGCCGGAGCAGTAACATCGACGCAAGACAGGTAAAACCCGAGCAAACAATATCCAGCCAAAATACGAAGTAGTAGAAATCCGATATAATATTGTAAAAGCAGAGCCGGAGATATAAGAAAGTCATCGCCAAACACCCTGCCTCTCATATCCATAAAATCCCAAGAATATTCTATATGAAGCGGTATAAGATTTCACCCAATAAAAAATTCATATTTTTGAGCAATTTAGCATAATTGCTCTGTCCAATATTGGATTGTATTAACATGATGAAGTAAGAAAACTTATCTTCGTGAAGCTGCACCAAGCTTGCTATCAAGGAACCGAGAACGCCTGACCAGCAAGATGTCGGGCTAATACCAAGTTATCCCAGGAATAAAAATGATTTAACATGAGCTCGAGAAAAAGACACCGAGCATATTAAATTGTGCCATTAAAATTTGTCATAGTTTTCTTTAAAATCATAATCCACTAGTCGAATATGTTCCAAGTTAAAGCATGAAGCAGTACAAAATTATTTGATTGGGCAATCAAAAGTATGTGCTAGAATGACACAAAATGGAACATTGCTCACCGAGGAATTCCACTACCATTTGAGCAAGTTCAACCACATTGATTTTTTTAAATGAAAATTCAAGTCAATCCGGCCACTTTGCTTCCAAAATCTCAATCTTGCTAGATCAAGATGCGAAAAATACAAATCACATGCTTGACTTTCCTAGATCCTTGTGTTGGAATTTTTTGAAGATTCAGTATAAATTTGGAGGTACTGAATAATTATGTCTCACATATTTCCATGAATTCAAACCAATATAATGCATGACTCGGCGAGTATATCCCTTGATGTGATATGCAATCTGGCAGTAAGCGCCCCGTCAGGATTTATTACTCGGGCATGCGATCTAGCAGTAAGCCCCGTCAGGATTTATTACTCGGGCATGCGATCTAGCAGTAAGCCCCGCCAGGATTTATTACTCGGGCATGCGATCTAGCAGTAAGCCCCGCCTGGATTTATTACTTCGGGCATGCAATCTGCAGTAAGCCCCTCCAGGATTTATTACTCGGGCAGTCAGCCCCGCTAGGATTATTTCTCGGGCATGCAATCTATCAGTAAGGCCCGCCATGATTTATTTATCGGGCATGTGATCTAGCAGTAAGCCTCGCCAGATTTATTTCTCGGACATGCAATCTAGCAGGAAGCGCCGCCAGGATTTATTTATCGGGCATGCAATCTAGCAGTAAGGCCCTGTGATCTTTATTTAAAGTCCCGGAGTTTCAAGGCCCGGACAGTTATTTAAAAAGCCCATGGCAATATCTCCCCCCCGCCATGGCAGCCCCAGAAAAATGCCCTTTGGCCAACTGTACTACGCCATTAGGCCATTTTTTCCCAAAGTCCGGCGAAGGGTTTTCCCAGGGCCCCGGCATTCTATTCCAATCCCAAGGCATATATAAGCCCTTGACATTATATAAGCACCGGGAGGTTTCCAGGCCCCCGGCCGGCACCCATTCAAGGCCCAAGGCATATATAAGCCCTTGACATTATATAAGCCCGGGGGAGATTTCACCAGGCCCCAACACCCATTCAAGCCCAAGGAATGATATAAGCCACTTGGCATTATATAAGCCCGGGGAGGTTCCACGCCCCGGCACCCTACAAGACCTTGGCACTCTATAAGCCCGGGAAGGGTTCCATGCCCCGGCACTTACTAAAAGCCCAAGGGATTCTAACCCGTGGCACTCTATAAAGCCCGGGAGTTCCAATTGCCCTGCAACTATATAAGCCCGGGACGGTTACAGGACCCGGAACCCATTCAAGACAAGTCATATATAAGCCTTTGGCTTTATATAAGCCCGGGCAGGTTCCAGGCACCGGCTTCATTCAAGCCCAAGGGCATATATTAAGTCCTTGCCATTATATAAGCCCGGGAGGATCCTAGCCCCGGCACTCATTACAAGCCCATGGCATATATAAGCCTCTGGCATTTTATAAGCCCGGGAGGGTTCCAGGCCCCGGCACCCATTCTAGCCCAAGGAATATTATAAGCCCTTGGCATTATATAAGTACGGGAGGTTTTCCATGCCCCGGAGGCACTTACCAAAGCACGTTTGCATTCGGAACTACAAGTCTATTGACTTGGCATGAGAGTTTATTTGATCATTTACTCTACCATATACGGATCTATATCGATTCAAAACTCGAAGATTTTTTGTTCTGCAACAGTTTATTTATATTAATTCGACCCCTCGGTCAAACACAAGTCCATGGCCATTCTCGCGAGCCTTGCATTCATGGAATATCTTACCTGAACTGATCGATTCTGAGAGGGTGATTGGTGCATTTCTGTCTTAGTTCATGGAGGAAGATGAAACAAAGCGGGACAGCGAGTGGTGACTCCTAGTCCGACTTACGGTAGGGGGGTTTTTGGTAGTGATTTTATGGGACTTTTTCCGAGAATATCGTCTAATATCTAGGGATATATTTATTTGGTTCGCATGTACGGAAGAAGCGGGATATGGGATAAAACAAGCATATTGAGTGTTGGTAAGTGATGTCCTGCAGTTATTATGTGGATATGGGACTCGGATATATGCAATATATACAATCGGGGCTGGGACCTTGGCAGTATGAATGTGCATCATGGGCCGCATACCAATCAGATTCATGGGGCCGTTTGCACTTTGAGTTATGGGCTTACACTAGGGGACTACGTTCGTCTATTGATCAAATCGTTCGCAAACTAGGCTGAAGGGGACAGAAAAGTTTTTATGAGATAGGACTGTTCTCTTCGTGATTTCAGGTAACGCTGGGATGAGACAGGGTCGTAGCCATGGATGGTCGACGTCACGGTTGTTCTGTCTTGTTTTTCCTCCGCATGTTTACTCTGCCTGACGGAGGCTTGGGAGGGGTCACGAACGGGAAATTTGCATGCGCCCCTAACCGGTTTTTTCACATGACTTTCAAGCAAACTCAGACGGAGAATACCACACGCTGAGATAGGGAAATTTTTGGGGTTTCATCATTGGCGCGCTCCGGTGGGAAATTGAGTTTGAGACGTGGATTGAATTTTCTCCTTTTTCGTTCTCCCACTGAAAAGGTAATAGCGTAACTTTATAAAGCTATTTCTTCAGCTCCTTCCATTATCTTTTGTTGCTTTCTCATGCGAATTTGATCATGATTTTGTTGCTTAAATCTTGAATTTGATGGCCCATACCATCCTGGCATCTCCTGCAGCTCGAAGGGGCTTCATCTCTCTCGTTCTTCCTGCTGCTCAATGAGATTGCGAATCTGAGCAGATTTAAGGTTCTCTGCATTTTTATCTGGTCGTTCGGTTTGATGCTGTTGTTTGGGGTTGCTTGGGTTCGGATTTTGGATGTGTTGTTGGAATTGTATGTAATGCGTTGGAGTCATTTTTATCACTACCCTGCTGCTGAAACTTCGGGTTACTTACTTATGCCCGCCAAGGGCTTGTGTTAATGGGCTTCTATTCACTGCCGTTCGTGTGCAGGGGCACGTGAACCCAAAGCATTGTTTCATTGGAATGAATTGCGGGTCCATTGTGAGTTGATCGATTACGGGTTAATGAAAATTATGTTGGCTCTATCTGAAATGTTTATGCCGAACTCTGTTCCAGCCGGAGCAGAGTAACATCGACGCAAGACGGTAAACCCGAGCAAACAATATCCAGCCAAAATACGAAGTAGTAGAAATCCGATATAATATTGTAAAAGCAGAGCCGGAGATATAAGAAAGTCATCGCCAAACACCCTGCCTCTCATATCCATAAAATCCCAAGAATATTCTATATGAAGCGGTATAAGATTTCACCCAATAAAAAATTCATATTTTTGAGCAATTTAGCATAATTGCTCTGTTCAATATTGGATTGTATTAACATGATGAAGTAAGAAAACTTATCTTCGTGAAGCTGCACAAGCTTGCTATCAAGGAACCGAGAATGCCTGACCAGCAAGATGTCGGGCTAATACCAAGTTATCCCAGGAATAAAAATGATTTAACATGAGCTCGAGAAAAAGACACCGAGCATATTAAATTGTGCCATTAAAATTTGTCATAGTTTTCTTTAAAATCATAATCCACTAGTCGAATATGTTCCAAGTTAAAGCATGAAGCAGTACAAAATTATTTGATTGGACAACCAAAAGTATGTGCTAGAATGACACAAAATGGAACATTGCTCACGAGAAATTCCACTACCATTTGAGCAAGTTCAACCACATTGATTTTTTTAAATGAAAATTCAAGTCAATCGGCCACTTGCTTCCAAAATCTCAATCTTGCTAGATCAAGATGCGAAAAGTACAAATCACATGCTTGACTTTCCTAGATCCTTGTGTTGGAATTTTTTGAAGATTCAGTATAAATTTGGAGGTACTGAATAATTAAGTCTCACATATTTCATGAATTCAAACCAATATATGCATGACTCGGCGAGTATATCCCTTGATGTGATATGCAATCTGCAGTAAGCCCCGTCAGGATTTATTACTCGGGCATGCGATCTAGCAGTAAGCCCCGTCAGGATTTATTACTCGGGCATGCGATCTAGCAGTAAGCCCCGCCAGGATTTATTACTCGGGCATGCGATCTAGCAGTAAGCCCCGCCAGGATTTATTACTCGGGCATGCAATCTGCAGTAAGCCCCTCCAGGATTTATTACTCGGGCAGTCAGCCCCGCTAGGATTTATTTCTCGGGCATGCAATCTAGCAGTAAGGCCCGCCATGATTTATTTATCGGGCATGTGATCTAGCAGTAAGCCTCGCCAGATTTATTTCTCGGACATGCAATCTAGCAGGAAGCCCCGCCAGGATTTATTTATCGGGCATGCAATCTAGCAGTAAGGCCCTGAGATCTTTATTTAAAGTCCCGGAGTTTCAAGGCCCGGACAGTTATTTAAAAGCCCATGGCAATATCTCCGCCATGGCAGTCCAAAAA